>NC_091290.1:59842430-60164475 GCF_032444005.1 Ranitomeya imitator | reverse complement strand
AACTCCTTGCAGATGTTGTCCTTGGTGGGATATAATTGAATAAATAAATATTTTTCAACATTTTTTAGGAATTGTTATATGTCACAGAAATGTACCATAAAGCATGTAATACTGGATGAGTAATTGAATCAAAAGAAAAATGTAATGGATTGTAGAAAAAAAGTGCAATGCTTTTTGGAGTGTTATATACCACTGCAATGTACCACAAAGCAGGCAATCTATGCATGCTTATTGGCTGCATAGCATGTGCCAAACATAGAATCATAGAATGTTAGAGTTGGAAGAGATCTCCAGGGTCAACATGTCCAACCCTTTGCTCAATGCAGAATTCACTAAACTCTCTGAGACAGTTTGAATAATTATATTGAAGGAGAACTCACCACCTCTCATGGCAGCCTGTTCCACTCATTGATCACCCTCACTGACAATTTTTTTTTTAATACCTAATCTATATCTTCTCCCATTCAGTTTCATTCCATTTCTTCTCATGCTTCAATGTGCAATTGAGAATAAGGATGATCCCTGTTCACTGTGACATCCCTTGAAATATTTGTAGAAAGCTATTAAGTCTCCTTTATTCCATTCTTTTTTGCATGATAAACATTCCCAGATCCTTTAACCGTTCCTTGTAGGACATAATTTGCAGTCGGCTCACCATCCTGGTAGCTCTTCTCTGAACTTTCTCCAGTTTTTCAATGGCTTTTTAAAAATGTGGTGCCCAGAACTGGACACAGTGTTCCACATGACTCCTGTCCAAGGAGAAGTAGAGGGGGATAATTACTTCACGTGATCTAGACTCTAGACTTCTCTTAATACATCCTAGAACTGTGTTTGCCTTTTTTGCTGCTGCATCACAATGTTGACTCGTACAGTCATTGATCTATTAGCATACCCAAGTCTTTTTCACACGTGCTGTTGCTTAGTCCTATTACTCTCATTATGTACATGTAATTTTCGTTTTTCTTGCTCCGATGTAGAAAATGCCTTTCTCCCTGTTAAATACCATTTATTAGTTGCTGCCTATTGTTCAAGCTTATCTAGATCCTCCTTAATCCTTTCTCTGTCTTATCTGGTGTTAGCTTTCTCTCCAAGCTTTACATTGCCTGCAAATTTGATTAGCTAACCATCAGTTCCCTAGATCACTATATCTAGATCATTTACAAAAATGTTGAAAAACTCTTGGGCCAGGAGAGAGCCTTTTGGTACTCCACTTGAAACACTCTTCAATTGGATGTGCAACCACTTATCACCAGTCTTTGAGTACAATCACTGAGCCAGATATGAATCCACCTAACCGTAGCCTTTAGTGATGAGCGAATATACTCGGTACTCAAGATTTCCCGAGCACGCTCGGGTGTCCTCCGAGTATTTGTAAGTACTTAGTCATCTATTCTGGTATGCAAACTTATGGTTATTGGAGAACTTAACATTTGGATCCAGAACTTTTTTCACTTTTTACACATTGAAGTACATGAACACAATGTGTGCTTAGTCTTACCTCTGTCTGAGGGAAGAACTATACTGATAATTATGTAGCACTGTAGACTGATTTTAATTACTCAGCTATAGCTAAAGCCAGATGTATTAATCCCTTAACATCATATGCTGTCTTTGATGCGGACTTGCACACCGAGCCCATATCTTTGCTGTCAGATGATGGCTTATTTAATCAGCCATAATCTGCTTGTAACAGCTGTAGGTGGGTAGGTGGAGCTGAGCTTCTCTCATGGCTGTTCATCTTCCAAATACTGTTGTCAATCTATGACAGAGGCATGGACAGCCTGCCGGCACTGGGCGCATTAAACAGGCACTCACCTCCGTATCCTAAAAATTGAAAACATTGCAGCTCTCATAAAATAGGGTCACCAAGGATTTTTTTTACAGCTTTAAGATTTTTTTTTTTCCGACCACTTAAATAAAACAAAAACAATGCATATTTGGTATTTCCATAATTGTACTGACCTGGAGAATAATATTGTCAGGTAATTTTAAAGGGAACCTGTCAAAAGGTTTGGCCAATATGAGATGCAGTCACCGCCTTTCAGGGCTGATGTACAGCATTCTACAATGCTGTATATTTGCCCCCAACCCAACCTAGGAGTAACTGAAAAATAACCTTTATTATACTCACCTGCAGGACGGTCCGGTCTGACGGGTGTTGCTATTCTAGGTGCAGCACCTCCCATCTTCTTGCAAAGCCATCCTCCTTCTTGGTTCATGTGGAGGACACATCCCTGCTTCATCCACACAGTCTGCTCAGCATTGCGCTCCTGTGCAGGCGTACTTATCTGCCCTGTTGAGAGTAGAGCAAAGTACTGCAGTGTGCAGGCACCGGGAAAGGTCAGAGAGGCCCGTCACCTGCTCACTGCAGTACTTTGCACTACTCTGAACATTGCTGATAAGTACACCCGCGCATGAGAGCGATGCCGAAGTTGGGGACAGATATGCAGAGATATAGGATGCTGTATATCAGCCCTGAAGGCAGTGGCCACATCTCATATCGGACTAACCTGGTGACAGGTTCCCTTTAACAATAAAATAAACTTTGTAAATAAAAACGAAAAACAGTTGCGGAATTTAGCTTTTTATGCTATTTTGCCACACTTGGAATCTTTTTTCCTGCTTTTCAGTACATCACAGGATAAAACAGATGGTGCTTTTCAAAAGTACAACTCATCCCATAAAAACTAAGCCCTCATATGGCTATGTCGACAGAAAAATAAAAGTTATGGCTCTTGAATAAGGGGATGAAAAAACAAAAATGCACAAAAAGAAAAATTGCACATTTCTTTAGGGGTGAAACTATAGGTTGTGTCACAGCATTCGAGCCTGGTTTCAGCAGCATGCAACGGCTGCATTTTGCAAGCCTAAGGCCACGTGACTTTTTGTACTTTATTATTTGTAACCCAAAACCACGTGTGGGTAAAAAATGTAGAAATGGTGCACGTGTTTCTATTATACGTTTCCTCTGGTTGATCCACTTGTGGTTTTGTCTTATAAATACTGAGGTAAAATACTGACCAAATACTCAACGTGTGAACATGGCCTTACAAGTTTAAGTTCTTTCTCACATGATCAACCTTGCAAAAAAAATGAGATTTACAGCTAAACAAGGTTATATTAATCAAAACTGACAGGCATTGGATAGAAGATGAATTAAAAAGAGTGTTGTGTATAGATGTGATTTTTTTCTTGTTTTTTCATTAAAAAAAGAGAAACATACAGTATGTAAAATAAAGAGACATCAAGACACTGAAGAAATATTTTTGTCAAGCATAAAGGAGGAAATTATACTTTTCAGATGGGATTTATACACTTCTACTATATAATTGTCTAAGAGTCACTTCCGTCTTTCTGTCTGTCATGGAACAAGTTGCTGATTGGTCTTGGCTGTTTTGCCGCGACCAATCAGCGACGGGCACAGTCCGGCGGCAAAATGGCCGCTCCTTACTCCCCGCAGTCAGTGCCCGGCGCCCGCTCCATACTCCCCTCCAGTCAGCACTCACACAGGGTTAATGGCAGCGTTAACAGACCACGTTATGCCGCGGTGTAACACAGTCCCCTAATGCTGCTATTAACCCTGTGAGTCCCCAACTTTTTACTATTGATGCTGCGTATGCTACACACACTCTTTAGAGCAGGCTGTCAGTCAGTGTGATTCCAACACGCTCACGAAATAATGACTGCCACCGCCCCTGATGACTGCCAGGAGAGTAAAGTATAATTTACCACTGCTCCAGTAACCCAGCTGCAGCGACATTGGCACGGGATTTCGCTGATTGGTCGCGCCCAGCTGGCGCGACCAATCAGCCACATTGTTGTGGGATTTAAATCCCGCTTCGCTGATTGCTTGCGCCCAGCCGCCACGACTAATCAGCCACATTGGCGCGGGATTTAAATCCTGCATTGCTGATTGGTCGCGCCCAGCCAGCGTGATCAATCAGCGACATTGCTGCGGGATTCAAATCCTTAAATCCCACTTCGCTTATTGGGCGGGACCAATCAGCGACATTGCTGCGGGATTTAAATCCCGCTTCGCTGATTGATCGCGCCCAGCCGGCGCAACCAATCAGCCACATTGCCACGGGATTTAAATCCAGCTTCGCTGATTGGTCGTTCCCAGCCAAAACAACCAATCAGCGACATTGCCGCGGGATTTAAATCCCGCTTTGGTGATTGGTAGCATCCAGACAGCGCGCTCAAGCAGCGACATTGGCGCGGGATTTAAATCCTGCTTCGCTGATTGGTCGCGCCCAGCCAGCACAACCAATCAGCCACATTGCTACGGGATTTAAATCCCGCTTCGCTGATTGGTGGTGCCCAACCGGAGTTAAATGCTGCGCCAATGTTGCTGATTGGTCGTGGTGGCTGGGCGCAAGCAATCAGCGAAGCGGGATTTAAATCCCACAACAATGTGGCTGATTGGTCGCACCAGCTGGGCACGACCAATCAGCGAAATCCCACGCCAATGTCGCTGCAGCTGGGTTACTGGAGCAGCAGTAAATTATACTTTACTCTCCTGGCAGTCATCAGGGGCGGTGGCAGTCACTATTTCATGAGTGTGTTGGAATCACACTGACTGACAGCCTGCTCTACAGAGTGTGTGTAGCCTGTTTAGAGCTGGCTGCCAAAGTGTCGAGGAGCGATTACAACTGCACTCACTGAATAGAGAGCAGTGACCTTAATCCCTCCCTGTACTGCACCAATGATGGGAAGAGAGTGGCTACTGTGAGAATTACACTATTTTTCCCTGTAGCTACTGCCAATGTCGCTCCTTGGGCGCGTCGGCTGGGCGCGACCAATCAGCAAAGCGGGATTTAAATCCCGCGGCAATGTCACTGATTGGTCGCTCCGGCTGAGCGCGAGCAATCAGCGAAGCGTGATTTAAATCCAGCACCATTTCGTGGCTGGATTGCATAGTCCAGCTGCGAATAGGCGCGGGATTTGAACCATGCTTCAGGCTGGACAGCGCCTGTCTCTGATTGGTCACGGCACGCCAGTGGCGACCAATCAGAAAAGCGTGATTTAAATCACACGCCAATTCGCGGCCGGGTCGGGACAGGCCCAGTCCGGCTGCGAATTGGCGCAGGATTTGAACCAAGCTTTTCTGATTGGTCGCACCCGCTGGCCGCGACCAATCAGCGATATTAGTACGCAATTTAACCTCCACTCACAGCGAGACGTAGTTCACTGAAGTTTACTGAATTAGTTCTGTCAGGTCAACCACGGTGCCACGTAGTTCAGTCAAATTTAATGAACACTTTCTGTCAGTCACATAGAGTAATAGTTCAGTTATGTTTAATGAACATTTTCTGTCACTCACTGTCACGTTTAATGAACACTTTCTGTCAGTCACAAT
Source organism: Ranitomeya imitator (assembly GCF_032444005.1). Classification (NCBI taxonomy): domain Eukaryota; kingdom Metazoa; phylum Chordata; class Amphibia; order Anura; family Dendrobatidae; genus Ranitomeya; species Ranitomeya imitator. The sequence goes on along the minus strand of NC_091290.1, from coordinate 60,159,116 downwards.
GTGACATAGTTCAGACACGTTTAATGAACATTTTCTGTCAGTCTTAGTGCCACGTAGTTCAGTCATGTTTAATGACACTTTCTGTCAGTCATAGTGCCATGTAGTTCAGTCACGTTTAATGAACATTTTCTGTCAGTCTTAGTGCCACGTAGTTCAGTCACGTTTAATGAACACTTTCTGTCAGTCATAGTCCCACGTATTTCAGTCACGTTTAATGAACATTTTCTGTCAGTCTTAGTGCCACGTAGTTCAGTCATGTTTAATGACACTTTCTGTCAGTCATAGTGCCACGTAGTTCAGTCACATTTAATGAACATTTTTTGTCAGACATATTGCCACGTAGTTCAGTCACGTTTAATGAACATTTTCTGTCAGTCATAGTCCCACGTATTTCAGTCACGTTTAATGAACATTTTCTGTCAGTCTTAGTGCCACGTAGTTCAGTCACGTTTAATGAACACTTTCTGTCAGTCATAGTGCCACGTAAAAAAAATGGCTAAAAAAGCCAGAGCCAGCTCACCAACCAGACCATCAGATGCAGGGCACGGAATCCGTCCAGACCAAGACGTCCTGCGATAACGACTCCAAACACCAAAGATATTCCAGCTCCAGCAGATGGGTAAAAAAATGTCTTTATTTGAATAACAATGCGTTAAAAGTTCCTTACACCAGGTAGACCAGACAGGTGGTAGTGTGAATAAGGCTACGCGTTTCGACCAATATAAGTCTTACTCATGCCACCATCTGCTGGAGCTGGAATATTTTTGGTGTTTGGAGTCGATAGTGCCACATAGTTCAGTCACACTTAATGAACATTTTCTGTCAGTCATAGTGCCGAGTAGTTTAGTCATGTTTTTAATGAACACTTTCTGTCAGTCACAGTGCCACGTCGTTCAGTCACGTTTGATGAACATTTTCTGTCAGTCACAGTGCCATGCAGTTCAGTCACGTTTGATAAACATTTTCTGTCAGTCATAGTGCCGAGCAGTTCAGTCACGTTTAATGAACATTTTCTGTCAGTCATAGTACCACATAGTTCAGTCACGTTTAATGAACATTTTCTGTCAGTCATAGGGCCACGCAGTTCAGACACGTTTTATGAACACTTTGTGTCAGTCATAGTGCCACGTATTTCAGTCACGTTTAATGAACACTTTCTGTAAGTCATAGTGCCACGTAGTTCAGTCACATTTAATGAACATTTTCTGTCAGTCACAGTGCCACGAAGTTAAGTCACGTTTATTGAACACTTTCTGTCAGTCACAGCGCGCTGAACAGATACTTCTTTACTGTACGCTATCACGATTTACGCTTTCTGTCTTAGAATGGGTCGTAAGCGAAAATACGCCAATGAGGATGCAGCAGCAGCAAGGCAACGACAACGTTGAGAGCAACAGACACTTCAACAAATTGCCGCTAGACAAGCCCAGGATGTGGAATCTCACAGACAACATCGGGAACAGGAGACATCACAACAAACTGCCGCCAGACAAGCCCAGGATGTGGAATCTCACAGACAACGTCAGGAACAGGAGACATCACAACAAACTACTGCCAGACAAGCCCAGGACGTGGAATCTCACAGACAACATCGGGAACAGGAGACATCACATCAAACTGCCGCCAGACAAGCCCAGGATGTGGAATCTCACAGACAACGTCAGGAACAGGAGACATCACAACAAACTACTGCCAGACAAGCCCAGGACGTGGAATCTCACAGACAACATCGGGAACAGGAGACATCACATCAAACTGCCGCCAGACAAGCCCAGGATGTGGAATCTCACAGACAACGTCGCCAACAGGAGACACCACAACAAACTGCCGCCAGGATGTGGAATCTCACAGACAATGTCAGGAACAGGAGACATCACAACAAACTGCCGCCAGACAAGCCAAGGATGTGGAATTTCACAGATGTCGGGAACAGGAGACATCACAACAAACTGCCGCCAGACAAGCCCAGGATGCGAAATCTCACAGACAACGTCACCAACAGGAGACACCATAACAAACTGTCATATGACAGGAACAACATGATCATCAAATTCATAAAAAATGAATGCTCTACCAACTAAGGCAAGCTAAGGACAATATTCAACATCTTGCACATTACGTAACAGACAATGAAAGTACAATTATTGCCCACTACTCTGGGAATATGAATGCAGTTTGCTCTAAATCTGACTCACAGAATTTCATTGATAAAAAACCAACTGACAATCAGTTTACTCAATGCTGCCAAAAAGGAAAAGTTATGCTACCGAGAGCTCACTACTCAGATCTGTTTGAGCAGTTGATGAAAGAAATAGGACAACCACCAAAATTTGCACAATTATACATCATTGATACAAATGAGGCTACAGAACAAAGGATGAACCTGAAAGAAAACGAAAAGTGTGATGCTGAACTGTTGAACCAAATTGCTGTACATTTACAAAAAATAAGCCCATTTGCTGCCACATATCGCATGCTAAAAGACGTCAAAGCTGAGGCAGAACAGAGGGCTATACAAAATGGTACTGAAATGCCTTCTATTGTCATGGCCATTAAACAAGACGGTAAACAGGATCCCCGACTTTACAGCAAATCATGTGTAAGTGAGGTCGCAGTTGTTTTTTAAAACGATGATGGAGAACCTCCTTTTCAAAGGGATATATTAGTCCATCTTAAGCCAGACCAAAACAATCCTTTGGTTCCTAAGACACAACAAATTAGCATTTTGCACAGCAACCTTGATGCTCTTCTGTATCCGCTATTCTTTCCAAGAGGTGATCAAGGGTGGCATGAAAACCTAAACCAGCAAGGAACTTCAAGAAGAATTAAACAGCTGCAATACTAGTTTTCTTCTGTCTGTCCAAAATTACTTCAATCCTATTTTAAACGGTGGGAAACTGACACAACAGTACTTAGTTGACGCATATGTTAAAATTGAAGCTAATCATCTACATTTCATAAGAATGAACCAAAAACAACTTAAAGTTGAAGACTACTACGTTCTTCAAGAACATTTGCAAAGACAATCAATTGAAAAAGGAATTCCAATTGGAAAAACAGTAATTCTCCCATCATCGTTTGAAGGTAGCCCCCACAACATGCAACAGCATTATCAAGATGCAATGGCAATAGTAGCAAAGTATGGAAGACCTGACATTTTTGTGACAATGACATGTAATCCTAAATGACCGAAAATTACCAATAATCTAGAACCCTGGCAAAAAGTTGAACACAGACCAGACTTAGTCGCACACGTATTTCGACTGAAACTCAGCAGCCTTTTGAAAGACATCAAAAATTGGCTTTTTGGAACAGTCGTAGCAATGGTACACGTCATAGTTTCAGAAACGAGGTCTACCACATGGGCATATACTAATTATCTTAGATGCAGATTCCAAGTTTCGTACGGAGGAAGAAATTGATAACATAGTGTGGGCTGAAATTCCTAACCAAGAAAAGTATCCTGAACTGCATAATATTTTAGTCTCTCATATGGTTCATGGCCCATGTGTTGTAGCAAATCCAAAAAGTCCATGCATGAAAAATGGAAAGTGTACAAAAGGGTTTCCAAAGGAGTTGAAACAGCACACTATTAAAGACTTGGATGGCTACCCATCCTACCGGCGACAACACATTGATAACATTGTTTGCAACAAAAAAATTATAAATAACTCATGGATAGTCCCATACAACCCGTACTTATCAAAACACTACAACTGTCACATTAACGTAGAAATCTGTGCTTCAATAAAAAGTGTAAAATATCTTTTCAAGTACATCTACAAGGGGCATGACAAAGCTAACATCGAAATACAACAGAAAACAGTCAATCATGATGAATCATCAACTTTTGCTGACTCAAGATATGTCAGTGCTCCAGAAGCTGCTTGGAGGATATTTGCGTTTCCAATGCATTCACAGTCCCATGCCATTAAACGTTTAGCTATTCATTTACCAAATCAACAGAAGCTTTATTTCTTTGAAGATGCTGAAGTCAAAGATGTTTCAGAAACTTTAAGCACGATGTCAACATTAATGGAATGGTTTTTGCTGAACCAACGTGACGAAAACGCAAGGCAGTATTTGTACCGAGAGATTCCAGAGCATTACGTTTGGAATAAAACTTGGAATCCAAGACAACGAGGAGTTAGCAGAATAATTGGATGCATGTATACTGTTAGTGTCAAGGATCAAGAAAGATATTGCCTTCGGCTGTTACTACTGCATGTCAAAGGAGCTACAGGTTATGAGGATTTGAAAACAGTTAACGGAGTATTGCAGGATACATTTAAAGCTGCAGCTTTGGCTTTAGGACTTCTATTGGATGATACTGTGTGGAGACTTACTTTAGAAGATGCAGTTACCCTACATATGCCTAAGCAACTTCGTGAATTGTTTGCCTACATCTGTGTATTTGGATCACCTACAAATCTGGCTCAACTTTGGGCAAATTTTAAAGAACATCTAATTGAGGATTACTGCTTACATTTTCACAACAGAAGTAGAAATTTTCAAAATTGCGAATCTTATGCCATGAAAGATGTCCAAAATGTGTTATTACTGCATGGAAAAACGTTTTAAGACTTTAATTTGCCACAGCCTGCAATTCAAGTTCCACATGTTCCAGAGTATGATGAAGCTTACGAATTATTGTTGGCAACATAGAAAAGAAACTCCTTAAATGAACAACAACGGATGGCATATGACACTATTGTGAGCGCCATAGAAAACCAAGCAGATGCAAGGCCAAAATGTTTCTTTATTGACGGTCCAGGAGGAAGCGGTAAAACATACCTCTATGAAGTTTTAATGCATCAGGTTAGAGGGTTGGGAAAAGTCGTATTGCCATCGGCTACAACAGGTATTGCAGCAAACCTTTTACGAGGAGGTCGCACTATCCATTCACTCTATGGGATACCAGTTCCAGTCAATTAAATCTCTGTTTCCAGAATAAAACAAGACACATTTGCAGGAAGACTGTTAAAAAACGCAAATCTTTTCATACTTGTCGAGTGCACCATGGCACCCAAATACGCTTTGAGCTTATTTGACAGACTTCTGCATGAACTAATGACTTCAAATGTTGCTGAAAAAAATGAAATTCTGTTTGGGGGTAAAATTTTTGTCATTGGTGGAGATTTTAGGCAATGCCTTCCAGTCATACCAAATGGAACAAGAACAGATGTTATTGAGTCTAGCTTAAAAATGGCAGACCTTTGGAAACAGTTTAATAAACTCCAACTATTTAACAACATGCGATCTTCCAACCCAGAGTATAGCAACTGGCTTCTTAAACTTGGTAACGGTGAACTTAGCAACGAATACAACCTTGGAGAATACCTTACTGAAATACCAGAAGACATGTTGTGCACTGACTGCATCGTAACGTAAGTGATGTTTTTGGACAATGCAAAGAAATTGATGTGAACGACCAAAGTAGTGTTGAGAGGGCCTCTTCTCATGCAATTCTCTGTCCCAAGAACGATGACATGGCTCTGCTAAATTCCCGTGTGATGGATAGAATGCCTGGAGAGTATAAGTTGTACAAAAGTGATGATTCAGTGGATGCAGATAATGAAGATGAACGAGAGCATTATCCAGTTGAATTTTTAAATAGTCTTGCTCCATCAGGAATGCCATCCCACAGACTACAACTCAAAGTTGGAACAATCATAATTTTGCTGTGGAATCTAAATACAAAAAATGGTCTATGTAATGGAACTCGCCTTATTGTTACTGGACTCCATTTTAATGTCATTCAAGCAAGAGTGATCACTGGATCAGGAAAAGGAGATGAAGTGTTCATTCCACGGATTGAATTATGTCCTTCAGACACCGGTCTTCCATTTAGGCTTTGGCGTCGACAGTTTCCAGTTAAACCAGCTTTTGCCATGACAATAAACAAGTCACAAGGTCAAACTCTACACCGTGTTGGCATATATCTACCGGAGCCTGTTTTTGGTCATGGACAACTCTACGTTGCATTTTCAAGTGTTAAAATGAGATCCAACGTCAAGGTGCAAGTTCTTCCTACCCCATTACAAGGAAAGTTTCTTATAGGTAGTCAAAAAGTATTCACTAAAAATGGGGTATACAAAAATATTTTGGGTTGATGTTGTTAACAAATATATTAGTGTTGATGTACTTCTTTTGTTCGATGGTTTATTTAAATTCAGTTAGATATTTAAGAAATGGCTTATGTATTTTGATGATCTGTTTCATAATTTCATTCATTTGTATTAAGTTCTATGAGCAATAAAATTTATTGATAATAAATATATTTTACCCTGAAAATCCTGTGTATTCATTGCATTATTGTGAAATCTTCATAAATAAACTACATACATATTCTAGAATACCCGATGCGTTAGAATCGGGCCATCATCTAGTAAATTATATAAATTTGCATTTTGCAGTGAAAAATAAGTATTTGATTCCCTACCAACCATTAATAGTTCTGGCTCCTACAGACCAGTTAGATGCTCTTAATCAACTCATTACCTGCATTAAAAACAGCTGACTCACATAGTCACCTTTATAAAAGACTCCTATCCACAGACTCAGACAGACTCTAACCTCAACAACAATGGCAAGACCAAAGAGCGTTATAAGGATGCATGGGACAAGATCATAGACCTGCACAAAGCTGCAAGCACAAGAAACATCAAAACCATACAAGAAATGCATCACCGGCTAAAACGATTGGAAGAGAACGACTTCTATCCTACAACCTTACACCATGTTTGCACTGGTTTTCTTGAAGTACTCAAAATTGCTCCACCTTTCAAAGACATGTACCATATTTTCCGGCGTATACGACGACTTTTTAACCCCTGAAAATCATCTCAAAAGTCAGGGGTCATCTTATACGCCGTGTGCAGGGAGCGATCTTGGATGGTTCCCAGGCTCTGAAGGAGAGGAGACTCTCCTTCAGGCCCTGGAATCCATATTCATGTAAAAAATAAGAATAATTAAAAATATGGATATACTTACCCTCCGACGGCCCCTGGCTCTCAGCGGTGCAAGCAGCAGCCTCCTTTCCTAAGAATGCATTGAGCGTCCGGTGACGCGACCGCGATGTCGTCGAAGGTCCTTCGCTCAATGCATCCTTAGGAGCGGAGGCCGCCGCTTGCACCGCTGAGAGCCAGGGGCCGTCGGAGGGTGAGTTTATCCATATTTTTTTTTTATTCTTTTTTTTACATGAATATGGATCCCAGGGCCTGAAGGAGAGTCTCCTCTCCTCCAGACCCTGGGAACCATACGCACCGCACACGCCGTATAAGATGACTGGGCGTATAAGATGACCTCCGTCTTATACGGCGAGTATATCCTAAACTCCATATTTTATATGGAAAAGTTGGGGGTTGTCTTATACACCCAGTCGTATTATACACCAGAAAATATGGTACATATAGAGGTAAATTATTCTACCAAAAAAATGGCCCTAGTGTGTGCCTGAGATAAGAAAATTGATTGCAAGCCAGAATTGTGACAGATGGATGTGATATATGTCAATCTCTGTCATAAAATATATGGGAAGAAATGTGAAATACATTTTTGCCTTAGAATTTATGGGAAGTTAGCAAAATTCTAATTGCTGGCAGATTTTGCTTTCTAAGATCTAAAGAGACTTTTGCAAAAGAAAAAAGGCACATCCGTAGTATCTAAAAGGTATCAACTGCTCGTAATATTTCACTGGTGCCTTTGATTTATTGTGATCAAAAAGAATAATTAAATATGAAGACTTTGCCTCATTAGTTATAAACTGTGGTCAGCTGGATTCAACACTTTACAGTCGTGAAACAAAGTTTACAACCTCTTAGAAGACTGCATTTCAGCCACCTCATCTCCTATTCTTATACTGTTTTATCTGCTTTAGATTTCATGCTGTGAAGGAATTTCTTCTAATCTAAACTGTTAAAGTAAGGAATTTGTGTATTATTAGATCTAAAAAAAAAATGCTTACAATTTACAGCAAACTCTGAATCTGGAAAAAAAATCAATAGCTTATTAGCTTCAGGGTTCCCGAGCTTAAGGGATATCTATGTGGACAAATATGGGAGAGAAAGAGCAGATAGAGAATTAAATAATAGACAATGCAAAAGATCATTTTCCTGGGTAGTAATTTAAAATTCAGTTTGAATGAAAACCAGGTGTCTGCATTTATCGGAATTGTCAGGGTTTAGAAAAACACGGTCGTTTCCAGCATCTGTATACAGGTTAGTACCAACAGGGACAGTGAAGTCGCAACACGATCAAATTGTATAAAACATATAAATAGCTTTATTCGAATATTAATCAGGACAATTCCATAAATAGCGTAAATAGAGCAAAAATATATCTCACTATGAATAACCACATATATAATTTGCAGCAGGGGTGAAAAAAACAACCCTGTTGCTCATGGACAAACATAACTGGTAACAGAGAAAACAGAGAATGTGACTCATATATCCTGACACTGCTGATCTGCAAAAATACTATTCAGCATAAATGTATTTAGATGCTAAATCAGATAGTACTCCTGACGAAGCTGCGGGGACAGCGAAACGCGCGTCGAGGTGCAGCCTTGTGATCATTATCCTGATACTGTGATGGCCGCAGGTAACTGATACATCTATATAAACTTAGCATACTAAACTGTATAGCCTTATTGAGGGCAAGATTCATGGTAGATCAAGTTATCATGCATATTTATGATAGGTGATGTTCAGCGGCTTTGTAGATTGACATCCTATGGGACATTTGTTATCTGATTTAACATCTAAATACATTTATGCTGACTAGTATTTTTGCAGATCAGCAGTGTCAGGATATATGAGTCACATTCTCAGTTTTCTCTGTTACCAGTTATTTTTGTCCATGAGCAACAGGGTTGCTTTTTTTATGTCTGCAGTTTCTAATGCGGTTTCATCACGTTTTTATCGCATAAACAGATCTTACTTTACTTACAAGGAGGCAATGCGCTTGGTGGTGCTCAGTCTTACATAGGGCAGCTCACTTTATGGATTAAACAGTCTTAGAAGAGGAAATGGGTTGATTTGGACAGAGGTACATAGCTGTCAACGGAGACATTTGTGTTATGAACAGGTGATTCAGAACCACAATGGACCTAGTGGTTAAGAGCACACAAAGTGACCTGATAGTTACTAACATAGGACGAGCTCTGAGACGTGGGAACTCTGCTGACCGCAATCCCTAATCCTATCATACCACACTAGAGGTAGCCGTGGATTGCGCCTAACGTTCCCTATGCAACTCGGCACAGCCTGAGAAACTAACTAGCCCTGAAGATAGAAAAATAAGCCTACCTTGCCTCAGAGAAATTCCCCAAAGGAAAAGGCAGCCCCCCACATATAATGACTGTGAGTAAAGATGAAAATACAAACACAGAGATGAAATAGATTTAGCAAAGTGAGGCCCGACTTACTGAATAGACCGAGGATAGCAAAGATAGCTTTGCGGTCAACACAAAAACCTACAAACAACCACGCAGAGGGGCAAAAGACCCTCCGCACCGACTAACGGTACGGAGGTGCTCCCTCTGCGTCTCAGAGCTTCCAGCAAGCAAGAAAAACCAATATAGCAAGCTGGACAGAAAATATAGCAACAAAAGTAACACAAGCAGAACTTAGCTTATGCAGGGCAGACAGGCCACAAGAACGATCCAGGAGAGAGCCAGACCAATACTGGAACATTGACTGGAGGCCAGGAACAAAGAACTAGGTGGAGTTAAATAGAGCAGCACCTAACGACTTAACCTCGTCACCTGAGGAAGGAACCTCAGAAGCCGCAGCCCCACTCACATCCACCAGTGGAAGCTCATAGACAGAACCAGCCGAAGTACCAGTCATGACCACAGGAGGGAGCTTGACCACAGAATTCACAACAGTACCCCCCCTTGAGGAGGGGTCACCGAACCCTCACCAGAGCCCCCAGGCCGACCAGGATGGGCCAAATGAAAGGCACGAACCAGATCGGCAGCATGAACATCAGAGGCAAAGACCCAGGAATTATCTTCCTGACCATAACCCTTCCACTTAACCAGGTACTGAAGTTTCCGTCTCGAAATACGAGAATCCAAAATCTTCTCCACTATATACTCCAACTCCCCCTCAACCAAAACCGGGGCAGGAGGATCAACGGATGGAACCACAGGTGCCACGTATCTCCGCAACAATGACCTATGGAATACGTTATGGATGGAAAAAGAAGCTGGAAGGGTCAAACGAAAAGACACAGGATTAAGAACCTCTGAAATCCTATACGGACCAATGAAACGAAGCTTAAACTTAGGAGAGGAAACTTTCATAGGAATATAACGAGATGACAACCAAAGCAAATCCCCAACACGAAGTCGGGGACCCACACAGCGCCTGCGGTTAGCGAAACGTTGAGCCTTCTCCTGAGACACTGTCAAATTGTCCACCACATGAGTCCAAATCTGCTGCAACCTATCCACCACAGTATCCACACCAGGACAGTCAGAAGACTCAACCTGCCCTGAAGAGAAACGAGGATGGAAACCAGAATTGCAGAAAAACGGCGAAACCAAAGTAGCCGAACTGGCCCGATTATTAAGGGCGAACTCAGCCAAAGGCAACAAAGACACCCAATCATCCTGATCGGCAGAAACAAAACATCTCAGATATGTTTCCAAGGTCTGATTGGTTCGTTCAGTCTGGCCATTTGTCTGAGGATGGAAAGCCGAGGAAAAAGACAAATCAATGCCCATCCTAGCACAAAAGGCTCGCCAAAACCTCGAAACAAACTGGGAACCTCTGTCAGAAACTATGTTCTCCAGAATGCCATGTTAACGAACCACATGCTGGAAGAACAATGGTACCAAATCAGAGGAGGAAGGCAATTTAGACAAGGGTACCAAATGGACCATCTTCGAGAAGCGATCACAAACAACCCAAATGACCGACATTTTTTGAGAGACGGGGAGATCCGAAATACAATCCATAGAGATATGTGTCCAGGGCCTCTTCGGGACTGGCAAGGGCAAAAGCAACCCACTGGTGCGAGAACAGCAGGGCTTAGCCCGAGCACAAATCCCACAGGACTGCACAAATGAACACACATCCCGCGACAGAGACGGCCACCAAAAGGATCTAGCCACCAAATCTCTGGTACCAAAGATTCCAGGATGACCAGCCAACACCGAACCATGAACCTCAGAGATAACTCTACTCGTCCATTTATCAGGGACAAACAGTTTCTCCGCTGGGCAACGGTCAGGTCTATTAGCCTGAAATTTTTGCAGCACCCGCCGCAAATCAGGGGAGATGGCAGACAAAATTACCCCCTCCTTGAGAACACCCGCCGGCTCAGACAAACCCGGAGAGTCGGGCACAAAACTCATAGACAGGGCATCCGCCTTCACATTTTTAGAGCCCGGAAGGTACGAAACCACAAAGTCAAAACGGGAGAAAAACAGCGACCAACGAGCCTTTCTAGGATTCAACCGCTTGGCAGACTCGAGATAAGTCAAGTTCTTATGATCAGTCAAGACCACCACGCGATGCTTAGCTCCTTCAAGCCAATGACGCCACTCCTCGAATGCCCACTTCATGGCCAGCAACTCTCGATTGCCAACATCATAATTACGCTCAGCAGGCGAAAACTTCCTGGAAAAGAAGGCACATGGTTTCATCACCGAGCCATCAGAACTTCTTTGCGACAAAACAGCCCCTGCTCCAATCTCAGAAGCATCAACCTCGACCTGCAACGGGAGCGAAACATCTGGTTGACACAACACAGGGGCAGAAGAAAAACGACGCTTCAACTCTTGAAAAGCTTCCACAGCAGCAGAAGACCAATTGACCACATCAGCACCCTTCTTGGTTAAATTAGTCAACGGTTTAGCAATACTAGAAAAATTATTGATGAAGCGACGATAAAAATTAGCAAAGCCCAGGAACTTTTGCAGACTCTTCAGAGATGTCGGCTGAGTCCAATCATAAATGGCCTGAACTTTAACAGGGTCCATCTCGATAGTAGAAGGGGAAAAAATGAAACCCAAAAATGAAACCTTCTGAACACCAAAGAGACACTTTGACCCCTTCACAAACAAAGAATTCACACGCAGGACCTGGAACACCATTCTGACCTGCCTCACGTGAGACTCCCAATCATCCGAGAAGACCAAAATATCATCCAAGTATACAATCAGGAATTTATCCAGGTACTCCCGGAAGATGTCATGCATAAAGGACTGAAACACTGATGGAGCATTAGAAAGCCCGAATGGCATAACCAGGTACTCAAAATGGCCCTCGGGCGTATTAAATGCTGTTTTCCATTCATCGCCCTGTTTAATGCGCACAAGATTATACGCACCACGAAGATCTATCTTGGTGAACCAACTAGCCCCCTTAATCCGAGCAAACAAATCAGACAGCAGCGGTAAGGGGTACTGAAATTTGACCGTGATTTTATTTAGAAGGCGGTAATCAATACAAGGACTCAGCGAACCATCCTTCTTGGCCACAAAAAAGAACCCTGCTCCCAATGGCGACGATGACGGGTGAATATGACCCTTCGCCAAGGATTCCTTTACGTAACTCCGCATAGCGGCGTGCTCAGGCACAGACAAATTAAACAGTCGACCTTTAGGAAACTTACTACCAGGAATCAAATCGATAGCGCAATCACAATCCTTATGCGGAGGTAAGGCACTGGACTTGGGCTCATCAAATACATCCCGGTAATCCGACAAGAACTCTGGGACCTCAGAAGGGGTGGATGATAAAATAGACAGAAATGGAACATCACCATGTACCCCCTGACAACCCCAGCTGGACACAGACATTGATTTCCAATCCAACACTGGGTTATGGACTTGTAGCCATGGCAACCCCAACACGACCACATCATGCAGATTATGCAACACCAAAAAGCGAATATCCTCCTGATGCGCAGGAGCCATGCACATGGTCAGCTGGGTCCAGTACTGAGGCTTATTCTTGGCCAAAGGCGTAGCATCAATTCCTCTCAATGGAATAGGATACTGCAAGGGCTCCAAGAAAAACCCACAGCGCCTAGCATACTCCAAGTCCATCAAATTCAGGGCAGCGCCTGAATCCACAAATGCCATGACAGAATAGGATGACAAAGAGCAGATCAAAGTAACGGACAAAAGAAATTTCGACTGTACCATACCAATGGTGGCAGAGCTAGCGAACCGCTTAGTGCGCTTAGGACAATCGGAGATAGCATGAGTGGAATCACCACAGTAAAAACACAGCCCATTCCGTCGTCTGTGTTCTTGCCGTTCAGCTCTGGTCAAAGTCCTATTGCATTGCATAGGCTCAGGTTTATGCTCAGATAATACCGCCAAATGGTGCACAGTTTTACGCTCACGTAAGCGTCGATCGATCTGAATGGCCAAAGACATAGACTCATTCAGACCAGCAGGCATAGGAAATCCCACCATGACATCCTTAAGGGCTTCAGAGAGACCCTTTCTGAAAATTGCTGCCAGAGCACATTCATTCCATTGAGTGAGCACAGACCACTTCCTAAATTTCTGACAATATATCTCTACCTCATCCTGACCCTGACACAGAGCCAGCAAGATTTTCTCTGCCTGATCCACTGAATTAGGTTCATCATAAAGCAACCCGAGCGCCAGAAAAAACGCATCAATATCACATAATGCAGGATCTCCTGGCGCAAGGGAAAATGCCCAGTCTTGAGGGTCGCCACGTAATAAAGAAATAATGATCTTTACTTGTTGAACTGGGTCACCAGAGGAGCGGGGTTTCAAAGCCAGAAATAGTTTACAATTATTTTTGAAATTCAGAAACTTAGCTCTATCTCCAGAAAATAACTCAGGAATAGGAATTTTAGGTTCTAACATAGGATTCTGAACCACTAAATCTTGAATGTTCTGAACACTTATAGCGAGATTATCCATCAAAGAGGACAGACCTTGAATGTCCATGTCTACACCTGTGTTCTGAACCACCCTGATGTAAAGGGGAAAAGAAAGACAAAACACAGTGCAAAGAAAAAAAAATGGTCTCAGAACTTCTCTTTTCCCTCTATTGAGAAGCATTAGTACTTTGGGCCTCCAGTACTGTTATGAACAGGTGATTCAGAACCACAATGGACCTAGTGGTTAAGAGCACACAAAGTGACCTGATAGTTACTAACATAGGACGAGCTCTGAGACGTGGGAACTCTGCTGACCGCAATCCCTAATCCTATCATACCACACTAGAGGTAGCCGTGGATTGCGCCTAACGCTCCCTATGCAACTCGGCACAGCCTGAGAAACTAACTAGCCCTGAAGATAGAAAAATAAGCCTACCTTGCCTCAGAGAAATTCCCCAAAGGAAAAGGCAGCCCCCCACATATAATGACTGTGAGTAAAGATGAAAATACAAACACAGAGATGAAATAGATTTAGCAAAGTGAGGCCCGACTTACTGAATAGACCGAGGATAAGAAAGATAGCTTTGCGGTCAACACAAAAACCTACAAACAACCACGCAGAGGGGCAAAAGACCCTCCGCACCGACTAACGGTACGGAGGTGCTCCCTCTGCGTCTCAGAGCTTCCAGCAAGCAAGAAAAACCAATATAGCAAGCTAGACAGAAAATATAGCAACAAAAGTAACACAAGCAGAACTTAGCTTATGCAGGGCAGACAGGCCACAAGAACGATCCAGGAGAGAGCCAGACCAATACTGGAACATTGACTGGAGGCCAGGAACAAAGAACTAGGTGGAGTTAAATAGAGCAGCACCTAATGACTTAACCTCGTCACCTGAGGAAGGAACCTCAGAAGCCGCAGCCCCACTCACATCCACCAGCGGAAGCTCATAGACAGAACCAGCCGAAGTACCACTCATGACCACAGGAGGGAGCTTGACCACAGAATTCACAACACATTTGATTTAAGTTGCTTTACTTGGATGACACTTGCAATAAATGTTTGACAATTGTGACAATCTGACAACACTTTTCTTAGCAGCACCTCTACCACTTTGCTACAGTCTCTTTATCTCCTTTCACCAATACAACACACGTAACCTAAGTGCAGGTCTTAACCCCTCTAACATAAACATGGAAAAATTCTTGCTGTATATTGGCAGTATTTCGAAGTTTCTATCAGCAACCCAGCAACACCCTGCATGAAGCGTTTCTTGACCAAGTAACAAAACTACTAACTTCAGAGATTAATTAATCACAACATCCATCAGTCCCACATCTGTCCTAAATCTGTTGAGTCCAATACTTAAAGGGGACTTTTCACAAACTTTTAGATTATGATCTGCACATTCCTGCATGTAGCTAGAGTAATGTATGTGTTAATATATTTTTTTTCCTTTTTCTTTTCTCCACTTTGTTGGGTAAATACAGGGCATCGAAATAACTGGTGCCTTTTGGGTTAAGTTTTTTTCGTTAATCAACTGAGCAGTTGATTTCAGTCATCTCTGTGATTGTGTACTTCTATCACCATCCCCTGATGTATTTCTGGTCAGAGAAGCAAATGGTGTGCTGGTGGTGACATAAGTGTGCCAGCGCTGCACTCACCTCTCCCACAGCTTCTATCAGCATTATTGATAGTGGATGTCATCAGTCAGCGGTGATAGGGTAGAAGGGAGAAGTGACTGCCAGGCAATCCTCCTGATGACCTGTCGTTTGAAACTCCCCTAAAACATAATGTCACAAGACATAAAGTTAAAAAAAGTGCATAAAGAGATTAGCTGTAATGGGAGATAAGAACGGTGTTTTCAAATAATGCAAATAACAAAAGTGGTCTGTGGTTTAAAATAGATATTTATGAAGAGCATTTTTAGCTACTGTATGCTTTTCCTGCTCCATTTTAATTAAAGGGAATTTATCAGCAGGTTTTTGCTATTTAATCTGAGAGAAGCATAATATAGGGCACAAGAGCCTGAGTCCAGGTATGTGTCACTTACTAGGATGTGTGTTGTAATTTCAAAAAAATCAGTGCTTTATCAGGAAAAGATTAACACTACAGGACTAGGTGTCATGTGCCAGCCAGTCAGGCTAACCTGTGCAACCCGCCTCCACCCCTGATTGGCAGCTTGCTGTTGATGCACAGTGTACACAGGAAGCTGCCAATCAGGGGTGTGGGCGGGGCTATACCCAGCTCAGAAGACTTAGCTCTGCTACAACTCTATCAGACACACAAGAATTCTATCCAAATTGCATCAAACAGTCCAGTACTTGACACATCACTGGAATCAGGCTCTCTGCAACTACATTATGCTGCTCTCAGATTATATACCAAAAAATTGCGGACAGATTCCCTTTAATATATTGTTTGATTTTATAATATAGCTCATACTCATCCATGGGTGCTACGCCATTGCTCCATCCTGCTGGCTTGGTGACCACTCTCATGCCACTTTTCAGTCTCCTTTCCTTCTCTGGTGGTCTGGTAAGCGCAAGACCACTGCAGCCAAACAGTTGTCGCACTGATCAAGTCCCAACTAGGCCAGAAGAGACGGAGAGGTGACTGGCAGGGGATGATTGGAGTTTGTCACACTTTTTCTCAGCTGGTTTCTGACCACAGATAACATCAACATTTAATGTGCATAGCAACAAAGAATCTTTTAAGACAACACACGGCATACATTTACATGCATCTAAGTAAAAAATATATATATTATATATATATACCGTATATTATATACTATATGTATAGTCCCCTGAGATGGATAACTCCTTGGAGCACACCATCTCTTCCTGATCCTAGACAATAAGTAAAGGATAGCCTAACATATTGATATATTTATATAAAACTAAGGCTTAGTAAAACTTGAGATAGAATTATGACAGGAAGTGGAGAGTTTAAGAAAAATCCAATTAAAATTAATTATGTAAATGAAGATAGTTCTATTCTCTGTATAATTTGGTCTATGTCCCTTCATTAACATTCTTGCTCCAGTTTATGTGAAGTCGTTCCCCAGCCAATAGCCAGAAACTTGATTTATATCCCTTTTCTGTTTTTCTTTCCAGTGCTGCAGTTTTTATAATTGCAGGTTTCTTTTTTATCCCCTGCATTGCTTTAATAGCTATGAGTGCGTGTAACTTACTGTGATTATTGCTGTATCTTCTCGCATTGGGTCAATCTCCACCCGGAAGCGGACTCAGAAGCGTCAGAAGTAGAGACCTTTATGGTCTTGTACCCCTTAGCTTAGATATTTTACAGCTCTGCATTTATTTCCAATATTTTAACTATCTGTTTCCAGAATTGATTTCCATTTTTTCCCCATGTTGTGACTGCTGACAATGACAATCGGGGAACCATTAATTGCCTCTGGGTCCTTTCTTTTCTCTTGGATCAATATATCCTGAGATGCGTAGAGCGTTGTGACCAACTTGAAAAAAGAACAATATTGCTATTTTGTCACGAGATGTCTATGCTGTGTAAGTTTAAATGTGGCCATCTAGTGGGTGGAATGTGAGCCACAGTAATTGAAGGGAACCTGTCACCTGAATTTGGCGGGACAGGTTTGAGGTCATATGGGCGGGGTTTTGGGTGTTTGATTCACCTTTTCCTTACCCGCTGGTTGCATGCTGGCCGCAATATTGGGTTGAAGTTCATGCTGTGTCCTCCGTAGTACACGCCTGCGCAAGGCAAGATTGCGGCCAGCATGCAGCCAGCGGGTAAGGAAAGGGTGAATCAAACACCCGAAAACCCTCCCCATATGACCGCAAACCTGTCCCGCCAAATTCAGGTGACAGGTTCCCTTTAAATGAAATGCTTTGAGGAAGTGGTGATAAATGTGTAGGAAAAATTGTGAAAAAAGACACTTTGAAGAAGCATAAAAACTCATCTCGTTCTGAAAGTAAGGGGTGCTTTCCAGGTTTTGAATCTCACATTGGCTGAAATATACAGCAAAAATTAAGAGACCACAGCAAAATGTTCAGTTTGTCTGATTTTTCTCTTTATAGGTATATTTTTGAGTAAAATGTTAATTGTTCTTTTATTCTATAAACTTCTGACAACACGTCTCCAAAAGTTCCAAGCAATAAATTTAGTTTGTTTTTTTTTAAAAGAAAAATGGTCAAAATGAAAAAAAAAACAGTGCTTTCAGACCTCAAATAATGCAAAGAAAGCACGTTCATAATCATGTTTTGAAACAACAATACTAATGTTTTAACTCAGGAAGAGTTAAGAAATCAATATTTTGTGGAATAACCATGATTTTTAATCACAGCTTTCTTGCGTCTTGGCATGCTTTACACCAGTCTTTCACACTGCTTCTGGTGCAAAAATGTAAGCCGTTCTTCTATGTTTGATGACTTGTGACTATCCATCATCCTCTTGATTAAATTCCAGAGGTTTTCAATGGGGTTCAGGTCTGGAGATTGGGCTGCCCATGACAGGGTTTTGATGTGGTGTGTTGTGAATTCTGTTGTCGGGCTCCCTCCTGTGGTCATGAATGGTACTTCGGCTGGTTCTGTCCATAGACTTTCTCTGGTGGCTGTGGGTGTTTCTGAGTTTCCTTCCATAGGTGACGAGGTTAATTCGTTAGCTGCTGCTCTATTTAACTCCACTTAGATCTTTGCTCTATGCCACCTGTCAATGTTCCAGTATTGGTCTAGTTCACTCCTGGATCGTTCTTGTGACCTGTCTTCCCAGCAGAAGCTAAGTGACTGCTTGTTTTTCTCTGGTTTGCTATTTTTCTGTCCAGCTTGCTATTCTGATTGTTGTCTTGCTTGCTGGAAGCTCTGGGACGCAGAGGGAGCGCCTCCGCACCGTGAGTCGGTGCGGAGGGTCTTTTTGCGCCCTCTGCGTGGTCTTTTTGTAGGTTTTTGTGCTGACCGCAAAGCTACCTTTCCTATCCTCAGTCTGTTCAGTAAGTCGGGCCTCACTTTGCAAAATCTATTTCATCTCTGTGTTTGTATTTTCATCTTTACTCACAGTCATTATATGTGGGGGGCTGCCTTTTCCTTTGGGGAATTTCTCTGAGGCAAGGTAGGCTTTATTTTTCTATGTTCAGGGCTAGCTAGTTCCTTAGGCTGTGCCGAGTTGCATAGGGAGCGTTAGGCGCTATCCACGGCTATTTCTAGTGTGGTTGATAGGATTAGGGATTGCGGTCAGCAGAGTTCCCACGTCCCAGAGCTAGTCCTATATTATCAGTAACTATCTGGTCATTCCGTGTGCTCTTCACCACCAGGTCCATTATTGTCCTGACCACCAGGTCATAACAGTACAGGTGGCCCAAAGTACTAATGCATCTTAATAGAGGGATAAGAGAAGTTCTGAGACCATTTTTTTTTTCTTTGCAGTGTGTTTTGTCTCTCTTTTCCCCTTTACATCTGGGTGGTTCAGAACACAGGTGTAGACATGGACATTCAAGGTCTGTCCTCTTTGATGGATAATGTCACTATAAGTGTATAAAACATTCAAGATTTTGTGGTTCAGAATCCGATGTCAGAGCCTAGGATTCCTATTCCTGATTTGATTTTTGGTGATAGATCTAAGTTCTTGAATTTCAAAAATAATTGTAAATTGTTTCTTGCCTTGAAACCTCGCTCCTCAGGTGACCCTGTTCAACAAGTAAAGATCATTATTTCTTTGTTACGTGGTGACCCTCAAGACTGGGCATTTTCCCTTGCACCAGGAGATCCGGCATTACGTGATGTTGATGCGTTTTTTCTGGCACTTGGATTGCTTTATGACGAACCTAATTCAGTGGATCAGGCAGAGAAAATCTTGCTGGCTCTGTGTCAGGGTCAGGATGAAGCGGAGATATATTGTCAGAAGTTTAGAAAGTGGTCTGTGCTCACTCAGTGGAATGAATGTGCCCTGGCAGCAATCTTCAGAAAGGGTCTCTCTGAAGCCCTTAAGGATGTCATGGTGGGATTTCCCATGCCTGCTAGTCTGAATGAGTCTATGTCTTTGGCCATTCAGATCGATCGACGCTTGCGTGAGCATAAAGCTGTGCACCATTTGGCGGTACTATCTGAGCATGGGCCTGAGCCTATGCAATGTGATAGGACTTTGACCAGAGCTGAACGGCAAGAACACAGACGTCGGAATGGGCTATGTTTTTACTGTGGTGATTCCACTCATGCTATCTCCGATTGTCCTAAGCGCACTAAGCGGTTCGCTAGGTCTGACACCATTGGTACGGTACAGTCTAAATTTCTATTGTCCGTTACTCTGATTTGCTCTTTGTCATCCTATTCTGTTATGGCATTTGTGGATTCAGGCGCTGCCCTGAATTTGATGGACTTGGAGTATGCTAGGCGCTGTGGTTTTTTCTTGGAGCCCTTGCAGTATCCTATTCCATTGAGAGGAATTGATGCTACGCCTTTGGCCAAGAATAAGCCTCAGTACTGGACCCAATTGACCATGTGCATGGCTCCTGCACATCAGGAGGATATCCGCTTTCTGGTGTTGCATAATCTGCATGATGTGGTCGTTTTGGGGTTGCCATGGCTACAGGTTCATAATCCAGTATTGGACTGGAAATCTATGTCTGTGTCCAGCTGGGGTTGCCAGGGGGTACATGGTGATGTTCCATTTTTGTCTATTTCGTCTTCCACTCCTTCTGAAGTTCCAGAGTTTTTGTCGGATTATTGGGATGTATTTGATGAGCCCAAAGCCAGTGCCCTACCTCCTCATAGGGATTGCAATTGTGCAATTCATTTGATTCCTGGTAGTAAGTTTCCTAAGGGCCGATTGTTCAATTTATCTGTGCCAGAACACGCCACTATGCGGAGTTATATGAAGGAATCCTTGGAGAAAGGCCATATTCGCCCGTCGTCATCACCGTTAGGAGCAGGGTTCTTTTTTGTGGCCATGAAGTGGGCATTCGAGGAGTGGCGTCATTGGCTTGAAGGAGCCAAGCATCGCGTGGTGGTCTTGACAGATCACAAGAATTTGACTTATCTTGAGTCTGCCAAACGGTTGAATCTGAGACAGGCTCGATGGTCGTTATTTTTCTCCCGTTTTGATTTTGTGGTTTCGTACCTTCCGGGCTCTAAGAATGTGAAGGCTGATGCCCTGTCAAGGAGTTTTGTGCCTGACTCTCCGGGTGTTCCTGAGCCGGCGGGTATTCTCAAAGAGGGGGTAATTTTGTCTGCCATCTCCCCTGATTTGTGGCGGGTGCTGCAAAAATTTTAGGCTGATAGACCTGACCGTTGCCCAGCGGAGAAACTGTTTGTCCCTGATAGATGGACTAGTAGAGTTATCTCTGAGATTCATTGTTCAGTGTTGGCTGGGCATCCTGGAATTTTTGGTACCAGAGATTGGGTGGCTAGATCCTTTTGGTGGCCGTCTTTGTCACGGGATGTGCGTTCTTTTGTGCAGTCCTGTGGGACTTGTGCTCGGGCTAAGCCCTGCTGTTCTCGTGCCAGTGGGTTGCTTTTGCCCTTGCCGGTCCCGAAGAGGCCCTGGACGCATATTTCTATGGATTTTATTTCGGATCTCCCCATCTCTCAAAAGATGTCGGTCATTTCGGTGGTTTGTGATCGCTTTTCTAAGATGGTCCATTTGGTACCTTTGTCTAAATTGCCTTCCTCCTCTGATTTGGTGCCATTATTTTTCCAGCATGTGGTTCGTTTACATGGTATCCCGGAGAACATCGTTACTGACAGAGGTTCCCAGTTTGTTTCGAGGTTTTGGCGATCTTTTTGTGCTAGGATGGGCATTGATTTGTCTTTTTCCTCGGCTTTCCATCCTCAGACAAATGGCCAAACCGAACGAACTAATCAGACTTTGGAAACATATCTGAGATGCTTTGATTCTGCTGATCAGGATGATTGGGTGTCCTTTTTGCCGTTGGCTGAGTTCGCCCTTAATAATCGGGCCAGCTCGGCTACTTTGGTTTCGCCGTTTTTCTGCAATTCTGGCTTCCATCCGCGTTTCTCTTCAGGGCAGGTTGAGTCTTCAGACTGTCCTGGTGTAGATACTGTGGTGGATAGGTTGCAGCAGATTTGGACTCATGTGGTGGACAATTTGACATTGTCCCAGGAGAAGGCTCAACGTTTCGCTAACCGCCGGCGTTGTGTGGGTCTCAGACTTCGTGTTGGGGATTTGGTTTGGTTGTCGTCTCGTTATGTTCCTATGAAGATTTCCTCTCCTAAGTTTAAGCCTCGTTTCATTGGTCCGTATAAGATTTCTGAGGTTATCAATCCTGTGTCATTTCGTTTGGCCTTTCCTGCTTCTTTTGCCATCCATAATGTGTTCCATAGGTCGTTATTGCGGAGATACGTGGCGCCTGTGGTTCCATCCGTTGATCCTCCTGCCCCGGTGTTGGTTGAGGGGGAGTTGGAGTATGTGGTGGAGAAGATTTTGGATTCTCGTATTTCGAGACGGAAACTCCAGTACCTGGTCAAGTGGAAGGGTTATGGTCAGGAAGATAATTCCTTGGTTCTTGCCTCTGATGTTCATGCTGCCGATCTGGTTCGTGCCTTTTATTTGGCTCATTCTGGTCGGCCTGGGGGCTCTGGTGAGGGTTCGGTGACCCCTCCTCAAGGGGGGGTACTGTTGTGAATTCTGTTGTCGGGCTCCCTCCTGTGGTCATGAATGGTACTTCGGCTGGTTCTGTCCATGGACTTTCTCTGGTGGCTGTGGGTGTTTCTGAGTTTCCTTCCACAGGTGACGAGGTTAATTCGTTAGCTGCTGCTCTATTTAACTCCACTTAGATCTTTGCTCCATGCCACCTGTCAATGTTCCAGTATTGGTCTAGTTCACTCCTGGATCGTTCTTGTGACCTGTCTTCCCAGCAGAAGCTAAGTGACTGCTTGTTTTTCTCTGGTTTGCTATTTTTCTGTCCAGCTTGCTATTCTGATTGTTGTCTTGCTTGCTGGAAGCTCTGGGACGCAGAGGGAGCGCCTCCGCACCGTGAGTCGGTGCGGAGGGTCTTTTTGCGCCCTCTGCGTGGTCTTTTTGTAGGTTTTTGTGCTGACCGCAAAGCTACCTTTCCTATCCTCAGTCTGTTCAGTAAGTCGGGCCTCACTTTGCAAAATCTATTTCATCTCTGTGTTTGTATTTTCATCTTTACTCACAGTCATTATATGTGGGGGGCTGCCTTTTCCTTTGGGGAATTTCTCTGAGGCAAGGTAGGCTTTATTTTTCTATGTTCAGGTCTAGCTAGTTCCTTAGGCTGTGCCGAGTTGCATAGGGAGCATTAGGCGCTATCCACGGCTATTTCTAGTGTGGTTGATAGGATTAGGGATTGCGGTCAGCAGAGTTCCCACGTCCCAGAGCTCGTCCTATATTATCAGTAACTATCTGGTCATTCCGTGTGCTCTTCACCACCAGGTCCATTATTGTCCTGACCACCAGGTCATAACAGTGGTGGTCTCTTAATTTTTGCCAGAGCTGTAGATTGATGTGTACAGCAGCCATGAGGAGGAGAAGTATTTAACAAGCAACAAGGTACATCAAATGAATCATGGTGGAAGCAGAGAAATGAGGAAACCTTATAGCCAAACTCAGTATTTGCCCACTCCCTGCCTAGATCTCTGTATCATACTTATATTAGCCATTTACCAATATCCGCTGTACATGTACAGTGCTAGTTGGTAGCAAGTATATGGAGTGGGCTCACAAGGTGAGCTCGCCCAACATTTGGCAGGTAATAGCTGCCAGGACATGCCTTTAACCATTATAGTTGGAGCCAAACTCTAGAGATTGTTAACCTATGAATGCCCCTCTCAAACTCTGACAGTGGCATTATCAGCATGCTGGCAGGTGGGCGCATCATTCCATGTGCCCCGATGTGATCACAGCGTACCGATGGGTTGCTATGATAGCCAGAGGTCTGCTGAAGACCTCCTTGCTGGTCATAATGGAGGTCCTTTGAAGCCCAACCTGTGGCCGAGATTTAAAGAACACCATGATTTTTGCTATATGTAGTGATACTGTTGCATTGCTGTATGTAGCACAAGCGATCAGACAATTGCAACTTCAAGTCCCTAACA
Organism: Ranitomeya imitator; assembly: GCF_032444005.1. Classification (NCBI taxonomy): domain Eukaryota; kingdom Metazoa; phylum Chordata; class Amphibia; order Anura; family Dendrobatidae; genus Ranitomeya; species Ranitomeya imitator. Next base: position 60,135,186 of record NC_091290.1, on the reverse strand, counting down.
GGACTAACAAAAACAGTGAAAAGTACAAAAAAATGTTTTACATATTTGAAAAAAATTAAAAAAAATTAAAAATCAAATCACTCCCCTTAAAAAATAAGTAAAAAAAAAAAGTGCACAATTGTGGTGTCGCTATGTCCAGAAAAGTCCGATCTGTCAAAATATAAAAATAATTAAATGTATCCAAAACAAGAAAAAGAAACAGCGCACTCACCGGTGTTGAGCAAAAAGCGATTTATTCACATGAAGTCATGCGGTGCAGGGAGGGTAGTGAAACACATACGGATGACAGCTGTTTCGTGCTGCAAGCACTTCAACAGATCCAGTTGGATCTGGATCTGGATCTGTTGAAGTGCTTGCAGCACGAAACAGCTGTCATCCGTATGTGTTTCACTACCCTCCCTGCACCGCATGACTTCATGTGAATAAATCGCTTTTTGCTCAACACCGGTGAGTGCGCTGTTACTTTTTCTTGTTTTGGATACATTTATGCAAACTGTTTTTCTCTGTGGAGCAGCACCCAGGTGGAGCTTACATAGCGATAACTTTTTTTCTATTGAGACTAAAGGCTTATACGGTGTGCTTATACCCCTGAAGCATAAAGGGTCTAACGTATAACGGCTGTGCGATTGCAATATTTCTGGACTGTGGACTATAAAAATAATTAACCTGATGTGTAAACAGAAAAAAAATTTCAGCATAGCAAAATTGAGTTTTTTTGGTCACTGGAAAACCATAAGAAATGCTGTATCAAGCAATCAATATATTTATCCCAAAATAGCGTCAGTGAAAATTATATCTCTCCTCACAAAAAATAAGTCATCACACGGCTCCATCAACTGAAAAATGAAAATGTTACGGGTCTCGGAAAATGGCGACTCTAAACTAAAAATATTTTTCAACGTTCTGACGATTTTTTCACCACCCAAATAATAGAAAAAAACTGGACAAGTTTGACATCACTATAATCATAGCGATGAGGAGAATTATATCACCGATCATTTTTGCCACAATACGTATGCCGTAAAGACAGTTCCCAAAAAACAAAGTCAGAATTGCGTTTCTTTCACAATTTCACGGCCCTTGGATGTTATTTCCGATCTTCCAATACGCGACGTGGCAAAATGAATGGTGTCATTCAAAAGTACAACTCGTCCTGCAAAAAACAAGTCTTCTATGGCAATGTGGGCAGAAAAATAAATTCCGTTTCTCCGAGGACCCGTTGAAGTGCCACTCTGCACGAAACGGCCGTCGTCCGATCTTTATCCACTCCCTTCCCTGCTTTTTGTACAGAGTCCTAATAAAGTGGTGACTATTTTACCTGGGTAAGTGCGCTCCAATCTTTTTCCTCGTTTTTCCTTTATGAACTCTGTATGCTTTTGTTGGATGCAGCACCCCGTTGGTAATGAAAATGAAATTATCAGCCATATACGCCCTTTGCATGTGGTTTTTGCTGTTGTGCACATTGGGGTCAGATTATCGGGGCAGTGCGGAAGTAGAACTTTCTTTTACCCTGTGAAGTGTATAGAAATGTATACAGATACCACGGAAGCTGTATGAATCTGTAAGCCTCCATTAGGGACAGGTGTTAGTAGCTTCCTGCCAAATGCAAACTGGCAGAAAGAAAGCAGAATGTGATTTTTGCTTTGCAACCGAGTTTAATTTTCTCTACTTATACGAATAATAATAATAATAATAATCATAATAATAATAATAATAAAAATAGCAGGTTCTCTTCCCTCTGCACCAGTTTATCATTGTTAGTTTGTTTACTGTCAATTCTATCTGTATTTTGTAAGTAACCCCTCATGTACAGCACTATGGAATCAGTGGTGCTATATAGAGAAATAATGGTAATAATAATAATAATAATAATAAAATCAAATTATAATCATGATCACCAACGTGAATAGTTAAAAAAAAACATATATTTCCACAATAATACCCATAATTGTCGTTTGTCTTTCTTCACGTCTGTTACTGAATTGTTGTGCTATTTACCCTTCATTTTTTAGTAAATCTGCTACAAAATCTCCCGCGCAGATGTGACTATATTTTTATACTGACCACACACGGTCCAGAAATACTTGATGATGTGGAAGACGCAGCCATAAGATATAATATGGAGAGGGGAAGAATTACTGTGTAGGGTAGCAAGAAAAGATTATATGTAAGTAAAGGCTAGATAAAGCCTTGCATTCAGCATGAAAAGGCAGAGTGAAATCTGAATCTGCAGAAAGTGTAATTAAGCAAATCATTAGTCTCCGCAAATCACATCGTATTGCAAAGTGCATCCACCAAATTAGCAAGTCCCACTGAAAGAAAGCCAGTGCCAGTTTCCTTATCTCAGGATGATGGAAATTGAATTCACTAATCCAGTAAATTATACTGATGTAAAGCACAACAAAATCCTTCCCCTGAGCAACTCACAGACCCAATGTCAGACCGTCTGCATTCATAGGATTCATCTATGTGTCCACTCTGCAAAACGGTAAAAACTGCTTAAAACTGCTGTAGAGCATAGACACCAGGTTAGTACGTTTATCACAAAAAGAAAGGACAGCGTCAGCGCCTAATGCCTAGTTGAATATAAATCACATGTAGGGCTCTTTTCCATTTGCGAGAAACACGTCAATGTCTCGCATGTGAAAAACAAGCTTTGGCGCTGGCACTCCAGAGCGGAGCGTGCGGCCGCATAGCAACACATGGAGCCGCACGCTCTGCTCCCAAGTGCCGGCGCCAGAGCTTGGTTTTCACATGCGAGACACAGGCGTGTTTCTCGCAAATGGAAAAGAGCCCTTAATCTGCCATCTGTTGCGACGTTTCAATCCCAATGATCTTTATCATTGACTCCTTGGATATAACGTGCGCTTCTTCTATAGGTAAAGTTAACCCTATATCTCTATGACGTATTGTGTACCATCATTGAATTGATACCAGGTTAGCACGTCAGCTGCTTAGCTAAGAGAGTCCGCAGATTGGCCGCTAAGATAGTCGACAGATTGACAGCTAAGGGAGTCTGCAGATTGCCTTTCACTGGAAGGCCCAGCAGTTAAAGGATTGAGTGGATTGATCCGCAGAAGACCTAGTTAAAGACCAAATTCTTGAAATTTGCCGTTTTAAGCAAATTATGAAAAAAAAATTGAAATTCAATTCAATTTGAAAAATAAACTTGCTCAGCACCATTTCCCACACTGCTGAAGCATCAGAGAGCAGGCAACAATCTTTTTGCATTGCAGGGCCTCCCCATAATTCCCTGCAGCCATGACATCTAACGGATAATCAGACATTGTGCAGCGGGGATCAGTACCTGGACCATTACAGAGTAGCAGATCTCAGTGGAGCCCAGTTTGGACAGTAGAGTTGATTTCCATCTCCAGAGTCACTGGGTAAGTCTGCAGATTGGCAGCTAATGGAGTCTACAGATTTGCAGATAAGTGAGTCTGCAGATTGGCAGATAACGGAGTCTGCAAATTGGCAACTAAGCGAGTCTGCAGATTGACAGCCAAAGTAGTCTGCAGATTGGCAGCTAAGAGAGTCTGTAGAAAGGCAGCTAAGAGAGTCTGCAGATAGGCAGCTAAGAGAGTCTATAGAAAGGCAGCTAAGAGAGTCTGCAGATAGGCAGCTAAGAGAGACTGCAGATAGGCAACTAAGCGAGTCTGCAGATTGACAGCTAAAGTAGTCTGCAGATTGGCAGCTAAGAGAGTCTGTAGAAAGGCAGCTAAGAGAGTCTATAGAAAGGCAGCTAAGAGAGTCTATAGAAAGGCAGCTAAGAGAGTCTGCAGATAGGCAGCTAAGAGTCTGCAGGTAGGCAGCTAAGAGTCTGCAGATAGGCAACTAAGCGAGTCTGCAGATTGGCAGCTAAGAGAGTCTATAGAAAGGCAGCTAAGAGAGTCTGCAGATAGGCAGCTAAGAGTCTGCAGGTAGGCAGCTAAGAGTCTGCAGATAGGCAACTAAGCGAGTCTGCAGATAGGCAGCTAAGAGAGTCTATAGAAAGGCAGCTAAGAGAGTCTGCAGATAGGCAGCTAAGAGTCTGCAGGTAGGCAGCTAAGAGTCTGCAGATAGGCAACTAAGCGAGTCTGCAGATTGGCAGCTAAGAGAGTCTATAGAAAGACAGCTAAGAGAGTCTGCAGATAGGCAGCTAAGAGTCTGCAGGTAGGCAGCTAAGAGAGACTGCAGATAGGCAACTAAGCGAGTCTGCAGATTGGCAGCTAAAGTAGTCTGCAGATTGGCAGCTAAGAGAGTCTGTAGAAAGGCAGCTAAGAGATTCTGTAGAATGGCAGCTAAGAGAGGCTGCAGAATGGCAGCTAAGAGACGGCAGATTGGCAAATAATAGAGTCTGCAGACTGGCAACTAAGGGAGTCTGCAGATTGGCAGCTAAGAAAGTCTGCAGATCGGCAGCTAAGAGAGTCTGCAGAGAGGTAGCTACGAGAGTCTGCAGATAGGCACCTAAGAGAGTCTGCAGATTGGCAGCTAAGAGAGTCTGCAAATTGGCAGCTAAGAGTCGGCAGATTGGCAGATAGGAGAGTCTGGAGATTGGCAGCTAAGAGAGTCTGCAGAATGGCAGATAAGAGATTGGCTTTCACTGGGACGACCAGCAGTTGTCCACCTTCTAGTACATTTTTTTGACTAGAATGTATGTATTCAGGGTTAAAAATAAATTTTTGCAATTCAGTTTCATTAAAAAATATATTGTGTGTTTTCCATTGCCTCCATTTGGCACTTTGTATCGAAGGCTTCAGAATGTTTTATCTGAGAATCTGTCCTTTAAGCTCGGTCTGAGAGTCTTTTTGGAAAGTTTTTAGCTCTTTAATTTTGTTATTATGAACCCATCTTATGTGATTTATGACCATAAATCTCATCAAAGTTGAATGTGCTGGGAAATAAAGAGTCTGTACAAGCCAAACGGTGCAAAAGAAGTATAAAACCAAATAGCAAAATTGATTTTTGCCCCAAATATATGCAATTAGGGTAAGGTAAAAAAAAGCATCCCTAAAAGTGAGCAACTTCTTTAAATGAGAAAAAACTTGTGTATCTGTAAAAATCAGATGCCACTCTGATGGTCCGTGTAGGATCTAATTTTACTCTTGCACTCATAGACTTGAACGTGTGAGGCCGGCGTCACACTGGGCGTAAGACAATACGGTCCGTATTTCACGGCCGTAATACGCTGAAATGTCCCCAAAATAGTGGTCCGTAGCTCCTCCATAGGCAGGGTGTGTCAGCGTATTTTGCGCATGGCATCCTCCGTATGTGATCCGTATGGCATCCGTACTGCGAGATTTTCTCGCAGGCTTGCAAAACCGACATACGGATATACAAGGGATCAATGTGCTCAAAAAATAATAAAAACATATATACTGTCTCTCTATATATATACAGTACATACAGTGGGGCAAAAAAGTATTTAGTCAGTCAGCAATAGTGCAAGTTCCACCACTTAAAAAGATGAGAGGCGTCTGTAATTTACATCATAGGTAGACCTCAACTATGGGAGACAAACTGAGAAAAAAAAATCCAGAAAATCACATTGTCTGTTTTTTTATCATTTTTTTTGCATATTATGGTGGAAAATAAGTATTTGGTCAGAAACAAACAATCAAGATTTCTGGCTCTCACAGACCTGTAACTTCTTCTTTAAGAGTCTCCTCTTTCCTCCACTCATTACCTGTAGTAATGGCACCTGTTTAAACTTGTTATCAGTATAAAAAGACACCTGTGCACACCCTCAAACAGTCTGACTCCAAACTCCACTATGGTGAAGACCAAAGAGCTGTCAAAGGACACCAGAAACAAAATTGTAGCCCTGCACCAGGCTGGGAAGACTGAATCTGCAATAGCCAACCAGCTTGGAGTGAAGAAATCAACAGTGGGAGCAATAATTAGAAAATGGAAGACATACAAGACCACTGATAATCTCCCTCGATCTGGGGCTCCACGCAAAATCCCACCCCGTGGGGTCAGAATGATCACAAGAACGGTGAGCAAAAATCCCAGAACCACGTGGGGGGGACCTAGTGAATGAACTGCAGAGAGCTGGGACCAATGTAACAAGGCCTACCATAAGTAACACACTACTCCACCATGGACTCAGATCCTGCAGTGCCAGACGTGTCCCACTGCTTAAGCCAGTACATGTCCGGGCCCGTCTGAAGTTTGCTAGAGAGCATTTGGATGATCCAGAGGAGTTTTGGGAGAATGTCCTATGGTCTGATGAAACCAAACTGGAACTGTTTGGTAGAAACACAACTTGTCGTGTTTGGAGGAAAAAGAATACTGAGTTGCATCCATCAAACACCATACCTACTGTAAAGCATGGTGGTGGAAACATCATGCTTTGGGGCTGTTTCTCTGCAAAGGGGCCAGGACGACTGATCCGGGTACATGAAAGAATGAATGGGGCCATGTATCGTGAGATTTTGAGTGCAAACCTCCTTCCATCAGCAAGGGCATTGAAGATGAAACGTGGCTGGGTCTTTCAACATGACAATGATCCAAAGCACACCGCCAGGGCAATGAAGGAGTGGCTTCGTAAGAAGCATTTCAAGGTCCTGGAGTGGCCTAGCCAGTCTCCAGATCTCAACCCTATAGAAAACCTTTGGAGGGAGTTGAAAGTCCGTGTTGCCAAGCGAAAAGCCAAAAACATCACTGCTCTAGAGGAGATCTGCATGGAGGAATGGGCCAACATACCAACAACAGTGTGTGGCAACCTTGTGAAGACTTACAGAAAACGTTTGACCTCTGTCATTGCCAACAAAGGATATATTACAAAGTATTGAGATGAAATTTTGTTTCTGACCAAATACTTATTTTCCACCATAATATGCAAATAAATTGTTAAAAAAACAGACAATGTGATTTTCTGGATTTTTTTTTCTCAGTTTGTCTCCCATAGTTGAGGTCTACCTATGATGTAAATTACAGACGCCTCTCATCTTTTTAAGTGGTGGAACTTGCACTATTGCTGACTGACTAAATACTTTTTTGCCCCACTGTATATATATGTTAGTGAAACACTTATACATATATATTAATATTTCATCCAGCGCGAGATAGCTTAAAAGCCCGTAATTCAATTGCCAGCTTTTGCTATCTCCTTCCAAAACCCGACATGATTTGAGACATGGTTTACATACAGTAAACCATGTCATATCCCCCTTTTTTTGCATATTCCACACTACTAATGTTAGTAATGTGTATGTGCAAAATTTGGCCGTTCTAGCTATTAAATTAAAGGGTTAAATGGCGGAAAAAATTGGTGTGGGCTCCCGCGCAATTTTCTCCGCCAGAGTGGTAAAGCCAGTGACTGAGGGCAGATATTAATAGCCTGGAGAGGGTCCATGGTTATTGCCCCCCCCCCCCCGCCTAAAAACATCTGCCCCCAGCCACCCCAGAAAAGGCACATCTGGAAGATGCGCCTATTCTGGCACTTGGCCACTCTCTTCCCATTCCCGTGTAGCGGTGGGATATGGGGTAATGAAGGGTTAATGTCACATTGCTATTGTAAGGTGACATTAAGCCAGATTAATAATGGAGAGGCGTCAATTCTGACACCTATCCATTATTAATCCAATTGTATGAAAGAGTTAAAAAAACACACACATTATTAAAAAGTAATTTAATGAAATAAACACACCGTTTGTTGTAATATTTTATTGTACGCTCAATCCACTGGCTGAAGACCCTCGCTCTGTGACAAAGAAAAAATAATAAACCAACAATATACATACCTTCCGAGGATCTGTAATGTCCCACTTTGTAGATCCATCTGAAGGGGTTAATTTTTTTTACAGCCAGGAGCTCTGCTATAATGCAGCTATGCACCTGGCTGTAAAACCTCAGCGAATGAATGGAAACTAGGTCAATGACCTGTAGTTACCTTCATTCACGGTGAGGCGCCCTCTGCTGGATGTCCTCATATGAACTCGAGCCTGGGAACTTTTCTGAATTTTTCCCACGCTCGAAGGACATCCAGCAGAGGGCGCCTCACTGCGAATGAAGGTAACTACAGGTCATTGACCTAGTTTCCATTCATTCGCTGGGGTTTACAGCCACGAGCAGCGCTGCATTAGCAGAGCTCCTGGCTGTAAAAAAAATTAACCCCTTCAGATGGATCTACAACGTGGGACGTTACAGATCCTCGGAAGGTATGTATATTGTTGGTTTATTATTTTTTCTTTGTCACAGAACGAGGGTCTTCAGCCAGTGGATTGAGCGTACAATAAAATATTACAACAAACGGTGTGTTTATTTCATTAAATTACTTTTTAATAATGTGTGTGTTTTTTTAACTCTTTTATACAATTGGATTAATAATGGATAGGTGTCAGAATTGACGCCTCTCCATTATTAATCTGGCTTAATGTCACCTTACAATAGCAAGGTGACATTAACCCTTCATTACCCCATATCCCACCGCTACACGGGAATGGGAAGAGAGTGGCCAAGTGCCAGAATAGGCGCATCTTCCAGATGTGCCTTTTCTGGGGTGGCTGGGGGCAGATGTTTTTAGCCAGGGGGGGGGGCAATAACCATGGACCCTCTCCAGGCTATTAATATCTGCCCTCAGTCACTGGCTTTACTACTCTGGCGGAGAAAATTGCGCGGGAGCCCACGCCAATTTTTCCCGCCATTTAACCCTTTAATTTAATAACTAGAACGGCCAAATTTTGCACATACACACTACTAATATTAGTAGTGTGGAATATGCAAAAAAAATGGGGATATGAGATGGTTTACTGTATGTAAACCATGTCTCATATCATGTCCGGTTTTGGAAGGAGAAAGCAAAAGCCGACAATTGAATTACCGGCTTTTAAGCTATATAGCGCTGGATGAAATATTAATATATATACATATATGTGTCTCAATGACATATATATATATATATATATATACCTATTCTATGTGTACACATTTATTCCACTTATTCTACTGGAAGCTGTCAGTGTGATTTTACTGTACACCGCACTGAATTGCCGGATTTTCTCGCTAACACCGCTGCGTATTTCTCGCAAGTCACACTGCTGGTCCGTGTGTAATCCATATTTTTCGGGCCCCCATAGACTTGCATTGGTGATTTTTTTGCGCAATACGGTGACAAACGCAGCATGCTGCGATTTTCTACGGCCGTAGAAAGCCGTATAATACAGATCAGTAAAATACGGCAGATAGGAGCAGGGGCATAGAGAATAATTGGGCCGTGTGTAATGCGTGTTTTACGGACGTATTTAATGCGCTCATACGTCCGTAAAACTCGCTAGTGTGACGCCGGCCTGAGTCTCATCTGAGACTCAATTTAACGTTGTGTATGCTATAGTTTTTTTCTCTCGGACAGTCGGACTGAGAAAAAAATCATTCATATGAGCAGCCCCATTGAATAACATGGGTCAGTATGCTATCTAAGCTATCTGCTTGTCTAGATGAGCCCTAAGAATAGGGTCACACAATAGTATTTTCTCTTATCCAAGAGAATTGGGCCAATTACGATAATCACACTCTGGTCACAGTTTGATAACAATTTGATAAGATTTTCTCGGCTGAGAAGATGAAGAAAAAAATGTCTCCATCTTCTCCATTCTGTCAGTCTGAGAATAACGGACTACACTCAGATGTTATTCGAGTGCAGTCCGATGTTTTCTATGAACTCATTAACTTGCATGGTCAACTGATTTTCACATATTGGAAGCATGCTGCGATTTTTTTCCCGACATCTGCAAAGCCCCATAGGATATGGTTGTCTGCACAAGCCCTAACACTGTCCCAACAATCAGTCCTGAAGGTGTTTTAATAAGGGCTCATGCAGACGACCATATTTTCGATCCGACAAAACATTGGATTGCACTCGGACCAAAATTATTCTATTGGGCCATGTACATAGAATAGTCTGTCCAAGAAAAAAATTGCAGCATGCTCAATTTACATCTGACATTTAGATTGCAGGCAGCCATGCAAGTCAATGAGTCCGTGGAAAACATCAGACTGCACTTGGATAACATCTAAGTGCAGTCTGATTTGCACAGATTGACACAAGCAAGAAGATGGAGAAATGTTTTTCTCCATCTTCCCCTTATCTGAGAGAACTGGGTCACATTATAATCACACTCTGATCAAACTCTGACCAAAGTACGATTAGCATAATCAGCCCAATTCTCTTGAATGAGACTAAGCCTAATAAAGAATTACAGAGTTGGAAAAAAAAAGATTATCCAAAATTGTTATATTATGGCAAAGACAAGTATTTACTACAGTAGACATGTAAGGAACGACGATAAGTCCTATGTAAAGTGATATTTTAACTTTTTTAGTGAATCCTGAAAACAGATACTGGGTTCATCATCCTGGAAATAAGAAAACATTGGGAATTCCAATTTACTCATTCACTGATGCCAAAAGATTCCTACAGTATACATTAGGGATTAGCTATGAGAATGACATTTTCACTGCTATTCATAAAATAAAGGATAATTCAACCATCCAGGCTGAGCCTTCAGCTACAGCATAACTTGATGCAGGGCCTCATTAAATGGTAATATCATAAATCAAAGCGCTCCGTGTCACATCCTTCAAAATAGCTTTCTGTGTCATTTGGACTCCTGGTGTACCGTACATGAGATGTTCTGATGTCATACACATATTTATAAGCCTGCAACAACTGCTAATATGATTACAAAGTCATCTTAATGCTCTGAAGAGTGACAAATACCAGTTTCAAAATGTATGAAAACAGCCTTGAAGTGGTTGGATAAAACCTACATCTAATGTGTCTGCTGGATTAAGAATGTAATCCCTCAAAAATCTGTTTCTAGGGCCCAACAGCTTTGTGACGCCTGACAAATGACTGGGTGTCTGTGGGTTGCATGTATGCATAGAACAACACTGATGAATGTGTTTGCCTTCACGTAGATGATCAATGGATGTGTCTACTTGGCAGATGCAAAGAGGAGCGAGTGTTTAGCTAGCAAGCTATTCAATTAGGTCTACACACCACTGAGATTGGAGTGGAAAAGTTGTATGCTATGTTTTTATATAAATTGACATTAGAGACTAGAAAGACTTTGTCTGATACTGTAAAAGCATATCACAAGTCAACCAGACGGACCTCGGAGGAGACATCTACCTTGTAAAGTCTATTAGAAATAGCTCCTGTGAAAAATACTGAACTTCTGAAGCTCTCACCTTCTCAAGCTCAGCATTTTATACTGCAGACCACTCCATTGTCCAAAGTCTCCTACAAGGAGTAGTCATCCTGTCTGCCATATTTCAGACACAAGGGAACTGTAGCTGTAACATCACATTCATAGTTTCCCAGGCCACTGCTACTCTCCATGCTGCTCTACTTTCCTGAGTCTCTGCTCCTACATACGGATGTCCTCCTCATCTTCTGGCAATGGTTCCATCCGTGAAGTCTTTTCTTCCGAGCTCTCCACCGGTGTCTCATTCATCTATTAGCCTAGTACTGTATGAGAATGTGCACACAAAGGGACCAATTCATCCAAGCTTTTACACCAGAAAAGTTAAGGGATTGCACAAAAAACTGTGATACTTTCGTGAGCTATGCCAAAATATGAGAAGCTGGGGCAGAGCTGGAGCATCGTCACGTCCGGCCTTCCAGTTCATGAAAAGTATGTCTTTTCTATTCCAGAAATACTACACCTGTTTCTGATTGTAATGAAATTCTTGATGCAAGTGCACAATAATTAGAAGAGTAGCCAAATTTGTAAAGTGGCATGAATTAATTTGGCAGTCCCTCTTCTACTCCATCAGGACTGTGAGCGTGCACTATGCCAGCTTTGATGAATCAGCCCCATAGTCTTCTTCACGCGGCCAAAAAACGCCCATATTTCAAATGAATGGTGCTTCAGGAAAAGTAGAAGCATAGGAGCAGAAGGTAGTCAACACCGTTTTGGGGTTTTGGGTTTTGTTTATTGATTTTTTTGGGGGTACTATGAAAACAGGTAGTGACCATGTTGCTGCTGGTGGTGGTGTCAGTGCTGCAGGGAGAGAAGCCATGGTGGATCTGTGTCTTCTACACACACAAATTAGACATCTTCCACTTGTGCAACATGGTGTCAGGACACTGCGTAATGTCGTAGTACCACTAGAAGAATGGTGAGGCCAGAACATGTAGAGGTGGTTTTAAATTGGTTGGCTGGAGAGCACCTTCTGTTCTTTCACTTCTTCTTCCATTCTGTCCCATGCTGAAAGTTTGCACCTGCACTACATGGGCATCGGCTTCCACCTCACCCCCTTGCGTATGAGGCAAGCCGTCTGAGCCCCAAGTTATGAAGCAGTCACTTCTGGTTTTTGATTACTCTGCTGACTGTGTTTCTGTGGGCCATCCACCTGGTCCTGGCCAACATTTGGAAGATATTGAGTGCACTGATGCCCAACCACTTGTTCTGTTGGGGTATGAGTACGTGAGAGGGATAATGCAAATAGTCAGTTGACCAGGGCAGCACATCTCTGATGATGATGATGGATCACAGTGCCTGTGTGTAATATGGCGAGGAGAGCAGGAGTGAGGATTGGGTTGAATAGCATGAAGATAATATATTAATAATCAGTACCACTGATTACATGGTGCTGTACATGAGGAGAGGTTACATGCAAAACCCAAATAGAAATTACAATGACCAAACTAAAAGTGACAGACAGGTACAGAGGGGAAAGGATCCTATCCCTGCGGCCTTACATTCTACAGGATAAGGGCTCTTCCAGATGTTAGTGTGTCCAGTATGTGTGGTCCCAGTTTTCACACATAATGGAGACACTTACATATGTATACCCAATCAAATTAACCCCTTTCTGACATGGGACGTACTATCCCGTCGAGGTGGGGTGGGCCCCCATGACCACGGACGGGATAGTACGTCCAGCGCGATCGGCGGTGCTCACGGGGGGAGCGCCGCCGATCGCGGCCGGGTGTCAGCTGTTTATCGCAGCTGACATCCGGCACTATGTGCCAGGAGCGGTCCCGGACCGCCCCCGGCACATTAACCCCTGGCACACCGCGATCAAAGATGATCGCGATGTGCCGGCGGTATAGGGAAGCTTCCCGCAGGGAGGGGGCTCCCTGCGGGCTTCCCTGAGACCCCCGCAGCAACACGATGTGATCGCGTTGCTGCGAGGGTCTTACCTCCCACCCTGCTTCCTCCAGCCCCGGATCCAAGATGGCCGCGGATCCGGGTCCTGCAGGGAGGGAGGTGGCTTCACAGAAGCCTGCTCAGAGCAGGCACTGTGAAGCTTGCAGCGCTGCATGTCAGATCAGTGATCTGACAGAGTGCTGTGCACACTGTCAGATCACTGATCTGTGATGCCCCCCCTGGGACAATGTAAAAAAGTTAAAAAAAAAAATTTCAAAATGTGTAAAAAAAAAAAAAAAAAAATATTCCTAAATAATGAAAAAAAAAAATATATATTATTCCCCTAAATACATTTCTTTATCTAAATAAAAAAAAAAAACAATAAAAGTACACATATTTAGTATCGCCGCGTCCGTAACGGCCCGACCTATAAAAGTGGCCCACTAGTTAACCCCTTCAGTAAACACCGTAAGAAAAAAAAAAAAAAACGAGGCAAAAAACAACGCTTTATTATCATACCGCCGAACAAAAAGTGGAATAACACGCGATCAAAAAGACAGATATAAATAACCATGATACCGCTGAAAGCGTCATCTTGTCCCGCAAAAAACGAGCCGTGATACAGCATCATCAGCAAAAAAAAAGAAAAGTTATAGTCCTGAGAATAAAGCGATGCAAAAATAATTATTTTTTCTATAAAATAGTTTTTATCGTATAAAAGCGCCAAAACGTATAAAAATGATATAAATGAGGTGTCGCTGTAATCGTACTGACCCGAAGAAAGAACTGATTTATCAATTTTACCAAACGTAGAACGGTATAAACGCCTCCCCCAAAATAAATTCATGAATAACTGGTTTTTGGTCATTCTGCCTCGCAAAAATCGGAATAAAAAGCGATAAAAAAATGTAACGTGCCCGAAAATGTTACCAATAAAAACGTCAACTCGTCCCGCAAAAAACAAGACCTCACATGACTCTGTGAACCAAAATATGGAAAAATTATAGCTCTCAAAATGTGGTAACGCAAAAAATATTTTTTGCAATAAAAAGCGTCTTTCAGTGTGTGACGGCTGCCAATCATAAAAATCCGCTAAAAAACCCGCTATAAAAGTAAATCAAACCCCCCTTCATCACCCCCTTAGTTAGGGAAAAATTAAAAAGATGTATTTATTTCCATTTTTCCATTAGGGCTAGGGTTAGGGCTAGGGCTAGGGCTAGGGTTAGGGTTTGGGCTAGGGCTAGGGTTAGGGTTAGGGTTAGGGCTAGGGTTAGGGCTAGGGTTAGGGTTAGGGCTAGGGTTAGGGCTAGGGTTAGGGCTGGGGTTAGGGCTAGGGTTAGGGCTAGGGTTAGGGCTAGGGTTAAGGCTACAGTTAGGGTTGGGGCTAAAGTTAGGGTTAGGGTTAGGGCTATGGTTAGGGCTAGGGTTAGGGCTACAGTTTGGGTTGGGGCTAAAGTTAGGGTTGGGGCTAGGGTTAAGGCTACAGTTAGGATTGGGGCTAAAGTTACGGTTAGGGTTTAGATTACATTTACAGTTAGGAATAGGGTTGGGATTAGGGTTAGGTGTGTGTCAGGGTTAGAGGTGTGGTTAGGGTTACTGTTGGGATTAGGGTTAGGGGTGTGTTTGGATTAGGGTTTCAGTTATAATTGGGGGGTTTCCACTGTTTAGGCACATCAGGGGCTCTCCAAACGCGACATGGCGTCCGATCTCAATTCCAGCCAATTCTGCGTTGAAAAAGTAAAACAGTGCTTCTTCCCTTCCGAGCTCTCCCGTGTGCCCAAACAGGGGTTTACCCCAACATATGGGGTATCAGCGTACTCAGGACAAATTGGACAACAACTTTTGGGGTCCAATTTCTCCTGTTACCCTTGGGAAAATACAAAACTGGGGGCTAAAATATAATTTTTGTGGGAAAAAAAAAGATTTTTTATTTTCACGGCTCTGCGTTATAAACTGTAGTGAAACACTTGGGGGTTCAAAGCTCTCACAACACATCTAGATGAGTTCCTTAGGGGGTCTAGTTTCCAAAATGGTGTCCCTTGTGGGGGGTTTCTACTGTTTCGGTACATTAGGGGCTCTGCAAATGCAATGTGACACCTGCAGACCATTCCATCTAAGCCTGCATTCCAAATGGCACTCCTTCCCTTCCGAGCCCTCCCATGCGCCCAAACAGTGGTTCCCCCCCACATATGGGGTATCAGCGCACTCAGGACAAATTGGACAACAAATTTTGGGGTCCAATTTCTCCTGTTACCCTCGGGAAAATACAAAACTGGGGGCTAAAAAATAATTTTTGTGGGAAAAAATGTTTGTTTTATTTTTACGGCTCTCCATTATAAACTTCTGTGAAGCCCTTGGTGGGTCAAAGTGCTCACCACACATGTAGATAAGTTCCTTAGGGGGTCTACTTTCCAAAATGGTGTCACTTGTGGGGGGTTTCTACTGTTTAGGTACATTAGGGGCTCTGCAAACGCAATGTGACACCTGCAGACCATTCCATCTAAGTCTGCATTCAAATGGCACTCCTTCCCTTCCGAACCCTCCCATGCGCCCAAACAGTGGTTCCTCCCACATATGGTGTATCATCGCACTCAGGACAAATTGGGCAACAAATTTTGGGGTCCACTTTCTCCTGTTACCCTCGGGAAAATACAAAACTGGGGGCTAAAAAAACAATTTTTGTGGGAAAAATTTTTTGTTTTATTTTTACGGCTCTGCATTATAAACTTCTGTGAAGCACTTGGTGGGTCAAAGTGCTCACCACACCTCTAGATAAGTTCCTTAGGGGGTCTACTTTCCAAAATGGTGTCACTTGTGGGGGGTTTCAATGTTTAGGCACATCAGTGGCTCTCCAAACGCAACATGGCGTCCCATCTCAATTCCTGTCAATTTTGCATTGAAAAGTCAAACGGCGCTCCTTCCCTTCCGAGCTCTCCCATCCGCCCAAACAGTGGTTTACCCCACATATGGGGTATCAGCGTACTCAGGACAAATTGTACAACAACTTTTGGGGTCCAATTTCTTCTCTTACCCTTGGGAAAATAAAAAATTGGGGGAAGAAAGTTAATTTTTGTGAAAAAATATGATTTTTTATTTTTACGGTTCTACATTATAAACTTCTGTGAAGCACTTGGTGGATCAAAGTGCTCACCACACATCTAGATAAGTTCCTTAAGGGGTCTACTTTCCAAAATGGTGTCACTTGTGGGGGTTTCAATGTTTAGAAACATCAGGGGCTCTCCAAACGAAACATGGCGTCCCATCTCAATTCCAGTCAATTTTGCATTGAAAAGTCAAATGGCGCTCCTTCGCTTCCGAGCTCTGCCATGCACCCAAACAGTGGTTTACCCCCACATGTGGGGTATTGTCGTGCTCAGGACAAATTGTACAACAATGTTTGGGGCCTATTTTCTCCTGTTACCCTTGGTAAAATTAAACAAATTGGAGCTGAATTAAATTTTTTGTGAAAAAAAGTTAAATGTTCATTTTTATTTAAACATTCAAAAAATTCCTGTGAAGCACCAGAAGGGTTAATAAACTTCTTGAATATGGTTTTGAGCACCATGAGGGGTGTAGCTTTTAGAATGGTGTCACACTTGGGTATTTTCTATCATATAGACCCCTCAAAATGACTTCAAATGAGATGTGGTCCCTAAAAAAAAATGGTGTTGTAGAAATGAGAAATTGCTGGTCAACTTTTAACCCTTATAACTCCCTAACAAAAAAAATTTTGGTTCCAAAATTGTGCTGATGTAAAGTAGACATGTGGGAAATGTTACTTATTAAGTATTTTGTGTGACATATCTCTGTGATTTAATTGCATAAAAATTCAAAGTTGGAAAATTGCGAAATTTTCATAATTTTCGCCAAATTTCCGTTTTTTTCACAAATAAACGCAGGTACTATCAAAGAATTTTTACCATTGTCATGAAGTACAATATGTCATGAGAAAACAATGTCAGAATCACTGGGATCCGTTGAAGCGTTCCAGAGTTATAACCTCACAAAGGGACAGTGGTCAGAATTGTAAAAATTGGCCCGGTCATTAACGTGCAAACCACCCTTGGGGGTAAAGGGGTTAATGGTTCTGTGCACGTCAGTGTGTTTCGATGGGCCACGATCAGCGCTAACAGGGGAGAATAACAACAAAAACAGGTGGCAGCTGATAAGAGTATTCATCAGCTGCCGCCTGCACTATAAATAAATACATAAATAAATGATGTGGGCTTTCCCTGTATTTTTGATAACCAGCAAGGCAAAACTGACAGCTGCAGCCTGTAACTCTCAGATGTCAGCTATATGAAGGTTAGGTATAAAGAATGGAGGGGTCTCCATGCCGTATATTTTTATTATTTAAATAAATCATTTAAAAAAAACAGTGTATGGTCCCTCCATTTCTGACAACCAGCCAAGTTAATTCAGACAGCTGGGGGATGGTATTCTCAGGCTGGAAAGGGGCCATGGATATTGCTCCCCAGCCTAAAAATTGCAGCCTGCAGCCATCCAGAAAAGGTGCATCTATTCTATTTTGCCTGGCTCTTCCCTTTTGCCCTGTGGCGGTGGCAAGTGGAGATCATATTTGTGGGGTTGATGTCACCTTTGAATTGTGAAAACAGCAAAGTGAAATCTAAAACTTTAATAGGTATATAAAGTGTAAAAATATACTCCCTGAAAAGGCTTATAAATGCAAAATAGCACCAGAAGGCATTATAACAAACCTAAAAATACAATCAGATACACCACATAGCTGTTATATTTGTATAGGTAAATTGTATATATTGGAGAAGGCAGACACCTATATCAATAGAGATATTACCTACCAAGGTGTTTACATCCCCACCAATATTCAAATCCAATTCTGCAATGTATAATGACTGAAGTGAATATCTTAATCTGCTATATAAAGCCAAACATAGTAGAATTAACAACAACCTAAATAAGCCTAGTCCCATAAATTGATAGTGGTTATAGAAAGACAGCCAGATATACAGTAGTTCTAAAGGTAAGTCTTTATTTAATAAAGCAGATTAGTTATAAGAAAGGTGTGAGTGGAAACTCAATGCTCAATTAGATACAAAAAAGGTAAATAATATATAGCTTGATCTCACTCATTTTTAGAAGCAATCAGATCCAGAGAGTGATTCATTCCTGAGAAGTCCTTCCAGGTGTAAAGGAATAGTAGCCCTTCAGATCCCTGAAATGGCTAATATATGGCTCCCAGGACTCCTGCCCTGGCAAGTGCAAAGCACAGCTAGCCCTGTTAAGCAGGTCCCGCACTGTGTCTCAGTGCGCCCAATGCGTTTCATCATACGTGACTCCTCAAGGGACATATAGCTCATGTGGGGTTCATTCCATAGTGTTGCAGGGAGATGTTAGGTGTAGAATACCCACCGCTGCACTGGGGGAATCTTGAACCATGTCTGCTGTGGTCTCCCATTCTACATCAGCCGCAGTGGAGCCTGCTCAGCGGAGACGTCAGTCCCAGCGTCTCGCTCAGTCTGATACTGTGCAAAGGGTTACTGCTGCCTTTCCAGGCTCTGCTTTTGTAGCCAACACAGGTCAGCGGCGAGCAGGCTTTTCTGGGACTAAGATCTGCTTTGCACACATTGAGCATGCCCACGGGAAGATCTCTCATTGGAGGTCGGGGGTCAAATGCTCAGGTCCTGTAGCAGCTCCTATTGGATCACTAGGAAGGTCCTTGTCTGCTGCAGCTATAAAAGGTTTGCATGGCCACATGGCCATGTGCTAGTATCAACCTTTGTTATGAGCTTTGCTATCTTTTGGTTATGTATGCATGTGGTCAGGGTTGGCTGAAAGAATTCCGGCACCTACAGT
This sequence comes from Ranitomeya imitator, assembly GCF_032444005.1. Classification (NCBI taxonomy): domain Eukaryota; kingdom Metazoa; phylum Chordata; class Amphibia; order Anura; family Dendrobatidae; genus Ranitomeya; species Ranitomeya imitator. The sequence goes on along the minus strand of NC_091290.1, from coordinate 60,116,269 downwards.
GAGGAGTTTTGTGTGTATGGATTCAGGGCTGGCGTATAGCCACTAGAATTCTGGCTCCACCGGAGAGGAGTTGTTTGTGTGCTAGGCTGACTGCATGACCACTCTTTGCTTTTGCTCAGTTAGGTAGCTGTGATCCTCTGTGAGGTTATCAGGGCACAGCGTTTTCATATCTTGCGATTCTGTGAAGTAACAGAGTTCGCTTATACCGCCATATAGCGCCGCCATTTGCTAGCAGCAGGTGTCTCTCCTGCACTGTGGACCCCGGGTTGTAAACGCACCTGCTTAACATATATATTTACTCGGTGTGTTCCGCAAACCCTAACAGGGAGATATGGGCAACTCCTATGTTCAGAGGGTTGTAGCAGGTTCATTTCAGGAAATTTCTCACAGGGAACTGTGGTGAACTCACTGAGCTGAACTGCCATGAACTCACTAACTTTTTCTCATGTTGCTGAGCTCAGCGACGTTTCCTCAGTGACTCGCGGCAACCTTGATGAGGTCACTGCTGGTCACTGATGCTGGGCTCGCAGCAGTTCATTCCTCAGTGGTTCTCAGCCTTGATGGTCACTTCTTGTCACCATCCAGGTTGAAAACTCTCTATCCCCAGACATGGATTACAGTGTGGGACAGAATGTTGGACAGGTAAGGAATATTGTTGCTTTTTTATTTTTTCTTAGTGCAGGAGAGGAAGGCTTCAATGGAATGAGCATTGGGTGAGTATAATTGTATAAGCTGTGTGCACACGATGCGGATTTAGTGCGGAACCGCAGCGGATTTTTGTACTGTAAATCAATTGGAAAAAAAAAGGTTGTGCTTATGGTGCGGAAAAATCCGCATTAAATCCGCTGCGGATCAAAGGAAGTAGCATGCTACTTCTTTTGCAGTTCCTGCGTTTCTGACCCCTTCCATAATAGAAATGCGCAGGGGTAAAAACCAGAGAAAATCCGCCCAAAATCCACATCAATTTCACACCAAAAACGCTCATAATCCACATAAAATCTGCTGCCAATCCACACCTGCGTTTTCTACCAGGAGAGGCGGATTTTGTGTAGAAAATTCTGCACCCCAATCCGCAACATGTGCGTATGTGTTATTTTTAAATAAAAAAGGAAAATTGTGGTTTGTTTTTCTTTCAAATAAAGAACATTACAATTGCTTTGTGTACATTTGCAGTACAACTGTAGGATTAGTAATGGAGAGGTGTCTTATAGATGCCTCTCCACAACAAACCTGTGGGCTTGATGTCACCAGACAATACAAAGGTGACATCAACTCCACAAATATGAACTGCCACAGTACAAGTGGGAAGAGTCGGTCAAAGTGCCCGAATTGGCACATCTAATAGATGGGCTTTTTCTGGGCAGCTACTGGCAGCTAATTTTAGGCTGAGGGGCCAATATCCATGGCTCCTTACCAGCCTCAGTATACCAGCCCCAAGCTGTCTGCTTTAGCTTGGCTGGTTGTCAAAAATTGGGGGACCCCACACCGTTTTTTAAAAATAGTATAATACTCTCATCAGCCGCCGCCTGCTCTCGCTGTTATCAGTTGAATACAACTGTCAACAATGATGTGACTTGCCTTCAGCATCTGTCGCCGGGCAACAGCGTGAACAGTACCACTGATTCCCAGGTGCTGGTACGTGTGCCACACGTATTCCACAAGAATTACACACACGGACTATGATAACTCTGGTATTGTTTTCCCAGTGCTGGAAATATCAGGACGTGTGAAAGAGCCCTAATGGAGAAGGAGACAGTAGGTTCTGGTGTTGGTGATGTGTCAACGTGGTCATTGCAATTTGTAAACTGTTTTGAAGGCATAGATTTTTAAGTTCAGCTTGAAAGTTCTGAATGTAGAGTAAAGTGATGAGCAAACGTGCACGTATAACGAGCTATCTGAGCATGCTCGGGTGTTAATTGAGTATCTGGGGCATGCTTGGATAATAGATAATATATTCGACTCCCTATGGCAGCATGTATTGCAGCCTTTGACAGCCCCAACACATTCAGGGACTGCCTGTTTGTTTGAGAATCCCCGTGTAAGTTGCAGCTGTCTACCCCTCAAAACATGCAGCTGCAAGGACTCGAATATATCATCTAAGCATGCCCAAGATACTTGCATAACACCTGAGCATGCTCAGATAATACGTTATCCAAGCATGTTCACTCATCACTAGTGGGGGATAATCGGATATGTTGGCCACAAAATTCTGCAGGATGGGGCATACTCAGGAAAAGCCTTGCAGGTGATTGGATGAGGAACATACCACTGTAGAAGGGAGAAGGAGGTCTTGGGAGGACTACAGATTGCGTGGTGGGAGATATCGGGAGAATAGTTCAGAGATATGGGGGAGACAAATTATATATGTCTTTGTAGTTTCTGTGTTAGCAGCTTGAAGTGGATATGTAATCATGTCCTAAAATGAACACTGTACCCTAGCAACCAGGCAACCCAGCTCAGGCTGTCTAGCAGCTGTAAATCACGCAGCTACATCGATAAAAACTAAATCTCCGAGCACTCACAAATACTCAGAGACCACCTGAGTGTGCTCGAAAAAACCAGAGCAACAAGTATACTCGCTCATCACTAATCACATCCATTACTTGCATAGAAAAACTATTGCATTTTCAGCAGGATTCACGCATGATATTTTTGTAATTAATTTTTTATATTTTTTATAACAAATTTGATCTAAAATTGCATGTTTGTCAAACATATATAGTGGGGAAAATAAATATTTGATACACTGCAGATTTTTCAAGTTTTCCTGTTTACAAAGAATGGACAGGTCTGTAATTTTCCCTCGGTAAGATCATTGAAGATGGGTCAAGGCTAGGTGTTCCAGCTTGACAATGACCTGAACCACACAGCCAGAGCAACTAAGGAGTGGCTCTGTAAGAAGCATTTCAAGTGGCCTAGCCAGTCTCCAGACCTGAACCCAATAGAAAATCTTAGGACGGAGTTGAAAATCATTATTGCCCTGCAAAAGCCCTGAAACCTGAAAGATCTGGAGAAGATCTGAATGGCGGAAGGGGTCAAAATCCCTGCTGCAGTGTGTGCAAACCTGGTCAAGAACTACAGGAAACGTCTGACCTCTGTAATTGGAAACAAAGGTTTCGGTACCAAATATTAAGTTCTGTTTTTTCTATTGTATCAAATACTTATTTCATGCAATAAAATGCAAATTAATTATATAAAAAATATTACAATGTGATTCTGATTTTTTTCTTATTCTGTCTTACGGTTGAAGTGTACCTATGAAAAAAATTGCAGAGCTCTCCAATCTTTGTGGGAAAATGTGCAAAATCGGTAGTGCATCAAATTGTTATTTCCCCCACTGTAAATGTATACAACAGATTAAGTTTACTACCATACTTTTTGCTAAATCCACACCCCAGAGGAAAAATGGGATCTACTTGTCTCACAAAGGGTCTGTAAGTAGAGGTGTGCAGATCTCCAGAAGTGTGTCTTTGCTAATGGGCAAAAAAGCTGGACTCGAAACTCAAGAGAGCGAACCTGCACAACTTTTGAATTGACTTTGTACTTTATGTTTCACTCTGTGTCGGACACATCATCCTCATCAATCAAAGCCAGAGGACAGCTTTTACTAGCAGAGAGGAGGAACAGGCGCCGCAGTAGGATGCCCATAGGACCGGGCAGCTTAGTTTAAATACAGAGCGGGAAAAAAATCGAATGGTATTTTAGAGATGTACAGGAGGAATCAGAAAGCAACATAATCCTTTGTGAAATGCATAACAGCAGCAAAAAAAAGGTGGTGGCATTTGTTGGGTTACTAAAAAAGTGGTGACAAGTTCCCTTTAACAATGTACTGTATTACAAAAAACACCGAATATCTGTTTAATGTCATAGGCAGTTTTGGTCACTATGATTTGGTCACTCTTTTATTGTCGCATTCACAGGAGCCATATCTTGTTTTTTTTGCAGATACGATACAGTCATATGAGGGCCTGTTGTTTTGGGATCATTTATATTTGCCAGTACAATAATTTGGGGGGTGTATTACACTTATTAACAAATTTGTATAAATCGGTCGGGTCCCAGCATACACAGCAGGAGCTTTACATAACAGCTGCCTCCTGCTGCTATAAGCTACGATAGGTATATAAATAACAAACGAACTGAGTATTACTTACTCTCCCTTGTTCCAGCATCAGCTGGCTACCAATGCCCTAGCATCTGTTGTTAGTCTGCGGCGGTGATGTCATGTAAACAATGCTGCAGACAATCACTGAGCTGAGTTGCTCTTACTGTGTAGTCCTAACTATACTCGGTGCAGGGGTCGCAAACGCACCCCGGTCCTGGAGACTAAGGAATCCAAAAGGTACAATTGCCACATATAAAAAGGCTATTACTATTAGAGATCTGTGTTATTTGAGGGTCCACAAGCTTCAAGTTAGGCCACTGAGTCTATGTACTATGTGTCAGAAAAATATCCAACTGCTATAAAAGTGTGATAATTTAGTCAGCCCAGAATATTATATATATAAAAGTATAAATCAATCCATTGGCATCAGTAAAACTGTTTGAAGTGCGGCAAATACCAATATCAATTCTGACCTGCTATACATCTTCATACATGGAATATTTTAGAAATCATTTTCAAATTTCATACTCTATTTGTTAAATCCTAGATATTCTGAAAGCAGAAAGTTCTGAGAGGATCCTAGAAATGTAACACAAACTCCCAAATTTCAAATTATTAACAATGACATAAAAATGACTCTAAAATTTCTTGATGGAATATTAATTTAAATTTGATTGAAAAAAAAATGAAATCCTTAAAATATAGAGTACAGAACTGTCTATGCTTTCAATTACACGCTTCATATACTCCTCTCTGTCACTATGGATTTTCTATTTGGATTTGACTAAGCTGAAAAATCATTCACTCGGCTCAAGGTAATCAGAGCTCTGTTAAGGGTTGGGAACTTATTCTATTTGGTTTAACAGATTTCCAGATTAAAGAAAAATTGCCCAAAATGTAATTGTTTGGTGTTTTCAACCCCCCTTGAAAGGAACTAGCTTTTTGCTTTCGATGAACTTGATAAAAAATTGCCCATGATAAAAATTAGATGTAATAACCATAAAAGGTCAACAAAACTCTTGACTTAAACTTAAAGGGTACCTCTCATGCAATTCTTGCTGCCCAAACTACAGACAGTATGATTTAAAACCCAGCTGCGTGGTTGCTGTCAAGTATGTACTGTATTTCCCTGAAACTAACTAGTGTTTATGAGATCACCGAGGACCAGAAAATAGTTCCAGTTAGTTGACCGAAGTCTTCCATGTGGGTATCTAGGAAGACGCTTTTCCCGCTCTACCTTTGCCGGGGGGCAGTACTAGTCTTGTCTCATCTCTGCCTTTGATTCTTCAAGTAATATTTTCTCAGAATGCTCTAGCACTTGAGAGAAAGATTAACCTGGATGCAATTGTGCATCCGGGCTCTGATTTATGTTGTCCATGGTTCAACATGAATTGAGTGGTAGGTTCCCTTCAAATCCATGAACATTGAAGGAGTGGTCCAATGTAAAATCTAAATTTCATTGAAAATGCATGTACTGTAGCCCCATAATCTAAGCTATTTTCCAATATATCAGATATAGCAAAAAATTGGGAGTAATTAAAAATTATCTTTTATTCAAAACTCTATTAAAATATCTATTAAAGTGCAAATTAATGCTCTGATAAAGGCTAGACTACCTGTATCCAACAGGTGGCCAAAAAAGTCTACCACACCTTTTATCTTTCCGGTAGATGTACTCTTTTGGCACTAGTGTATCCTCATATGGGCTGATGGATTAGTAAGGACACATTACATGGATCCAGGCAATCGTAAATTTTTGGGCTGTATTCTGACACTGCTCTGTTGCCAGCCTTACTGATCTAAGCCGACAACAGACCGGAGCTGTCACTGTGCACAGCTCGCAGGGATGGACACAAGCACAGGGACTAGCACAGCTCTTGACAGGAGGGCCACTGATGATGCGTCATTTCACGGAGGGGTCAGAGGCTATGACCGTGACCGTAGCCTCTGCCCCCTGCTCTGATGACGCTTTGAGTATCCCAGAATACAATAGGATTCTCAAGTGAAACATCACAGGAAATAGGGAAAAAATAGGATGACAGATAGTTTAGTTAGGGAACAGTAGGGAATTTTTAATAGAAGTATGTAAGAAACTAGTTTAGATTACATCACTAAATACATAGGGATTTAGTGTGAAATTTAGTTTGACTTTGGACCCTCCCCATTTAAAGTATTATAGCTATATTTTATTAACTGCTTCGTGACCACCAATGGTAGATAAATGTTGGCTCTAGCAGGGCTTTGTGTAGTACCGACTTTTCTCTACGGTTGGTGGTCTCCTAGCGCTCAGGACCCCCAGGGTCCTTCAAGTGCTGCGATTCCTGTGCAGAGCCATTGCTCTGACAGGTGACATCATCGGGACCTGATTACATCAGGTCCCAATGATGTTAACCCTTTGCTATCTTCTAGATGCTGCGATCACAGCATTTAGCTATACTGCTATACTCACCTCTCCAACACCACGTGATGAGATCTGAACACATCATGGGGAATCTCGCATTGTCAGGGCTGTGACCTCTGGGTCTGCCAGCAACGGTGGCCTGTGTAAGGAGGAGAGATGGCCTCGGCATGCCTTGTCCAGGATGAGTCTGGAACCATCAGTGCTCTCACCCGAGTTGCAGGGGGGAGAGTTTAGTTCTCCGGACAGACCTTTAAACTTGAGACCAGGGGGCGTGGAGGATATAAAAGGGTGACAGTGCACAGGAACAAGTTCAGTGTGGGTGAGAAGCTGTAGTGTGCAGGGCCTGAGCGTGAGCCCTCCTGCGCTGCACGGTCAGGACAAAGGAGGACCAAGCCACAGTGACTTAAGGTAGCTTACCAGAGACTTCAGATGGAGATGCTTCCAGAGATCCCTGACTGTGCTGCCCTAGTGCCACTGACCATGAGTGGTTCCTCCTTGTAGCCAGACTGTAGAGGGCACACACCCAGATGGGACAACCAGGCTGCAGATAGAGTGCGGCTGCCTGACAAATCAGCTCCCGCATACTCCAGTGCTGTGTCGGCGCCTAAAAGAAAGGACTGCTCCTCCCCCAGCAGACCACCAAAGACACCGGAATCCAAGGCCCTTTCCGTATCAGGATGACACAGGATTCTTCAAGCGTTCAGGCAGGAATGCCACCGCTGTCATCTCAGAGATTGCTCTTCATCAACGCTGGATTGAAAAGTTTGATGCTTTTGAACTCTCCCCTACCTTATTATACACCTGTTGTCCCTAAGTTAATTATATACAGTTTTACTACCCTATCTTCCATTTACCCCCTCCCTGTGTGGAGTAGCACTGTTATATAAAATCCCTCTGTTATCCCTTGCTCTGCCTCAGACCGTTACTGCATCCGTTTACCTGATTTCAGCCTGTTAGACTCAGTCTGCAGTTGAGTCTAACAGATGATCTGCCTGTGTAAAACTGATAGCTCTCTTGCAATGCAATACATGTGTATTGCACTGTAAGAGACCAATGATCAGACAAATAAAAATTGAAGTCCCATACAGGGACTATGAAAAAAGCTTAAAAAAAAATTAAAAGATGTTTTCAAACTTTTAAAAACATTCTCAAAATAAAAAAAATGAAAATATATATATGAGTGAACAAGTGTGACCATATTATAGGTTGGCCCATTTTGGACGTGGCAATACCAAATATGTGTACTTTTTTTGTTTCTACATGTACAGTACAGACCAAAAGTTTGGACACACCTTCTCATTTAAAGATTTTTCTGTATTTTCATGACTATAAAAATTGTACATTCACACTGAAGGCATCAAAACTATGAATTAGCACATGTGGAATTATATACTTAACAAAAAAGTGTGAAACAACTCAAAATTTGTCTTATATTCTAGGTTCTTCAAAGTAGCCACCTTTTGCTTTGATGACTGCTTTGCACACTCTTGGCATTCTCTTGATGAGCTTCAAGAGGTTGTCACCGGGAATGGATTTCACTTCACAGCCGTGCCCTTTCAGGTTTAATAAGTGTGATTTCTTGCCTTATAAATGGGGTTGGGACCATCAGTTGTGTTGTGCAGAAGTCTGATGGATACACAGCTGATAGTCCTACTGAATAGACTGCTAGAATTTGTATTATGGCAAGAAAAAAGCAGCTAAGTAAAGAAAAACGAGTGGCCATCATTACTTTATGAAATGAAGGTCAGTCAGTCCGAAAAATTGGGAAAACTTTAAAAGTGTCCCCAAGTGCAGTTGCAAAAACCTTCAAGCGCTACAAAGAAACTGGCTCACATCAGGACCGCCCCAGGAAAAGATGACCAAGAGTCACCTCTGCTTCTGAGGATAAGTTTATCCGAGTCACCAGCCTCAGAAATCACAGGTTAACAGCAGCTCAGATTAGAGACCAGGTCAATGCCACACAGAGTTCTAGAAGGAGACACATCTCTACAACAACTGTTAAGAGGAGACTTTGTGCAGCAGGCCTTCATGGTAAAATAGCTGCTAGGAAACCACTGCTAAGGACGGGCAACAAGCAGAAGAGACTTGTTTGGGCTAAAGAACACAAGAAATGGACATTAGACCAGTGGAAATCTGTGCTTTGGTCTGATGAGTCCAAATTTGAGATCTTTGGTTCCAACCACCATGTCTTTGTGTGACTCAGAAAAGGTGAACGGATGGACTCTACATGCCTGGTTCCCACCGTGAAGCATGGAGGAGGAGGTGTGATGGTGAGGGGGTGCTTTGCTCATGACACTGTTGGGGATTTATTCAAAATTGAAGGCATACTGAACCAGCATGGCTACCACAGCATCTTGCAGCGGCATGCTATTCCATCCGGTTTGCGTTTATTTGGGCCATCATTTATTTTTCAACAGGACTATGACCCCAAACACACCTCCAGGCTGTGTAAGGGCTATTTGACCAAGAAGGAGAGTGATGGGGTGCTACGCCAGATGACCTAGCCTCCACAATCACCAGACTTAACCCAATTGAGATGGTTTGGGGTGAGCTGGACCACAGAGTGAAGTCAAAAGGGACAACAAGTGCTAAGCATCTCTGGGAACTCCTTCAAGATTGTTGGAAGACCATTCCCGGTGACTACCTCTTGAAGCTCATCAAGAGAATGCCAAGAGTGTGCAAAGCAGTCATCAAAGCAAAAGATGGCTACTTTGAAGAACCTAGAATATAAGACATATTTTCAGTTGTGTCACACTTTTTTGTTAAGTATATAATTCCACATGTGTTAATTCATAGTTTTGATGCCTTCAGTGTGACAGAGAAATCTTTAAATGAGAAGGTGTGTCCAAACTTTTGGTCTGTACTGTATACATACAGTATATATATATATATATATATATATATATATATATACACATATATATATATATATATATATATATATTCTGTATGTATATATGTGGAAACAAAAAAAGTACACATATTTGGTATTGCCACGTCCGGAATAAGCCAGCCTATAATATGGTCACGCTTGTTCACTCCTTCTGTGCACACAGTAAAGAAAAAAAAATCATGCCGCCAAACAAAAAGTAGAATAAAACGTGATCAAAAGATCATATCAAAATACAAATTGTACCACTAAAAACATAATTTTGTCCCACAAAAAAGCAAGCTGCCATACAGCTCCAACAGCGGAAAAATAAAAAAAGTTATAGCTTTCAGAGTAAAGCAATGCAAAAACAATTATTTTTTCTATAAAATAGTTTTTATTTTGAAAAAGCGGCAAAACTTAAAACAAATATAAATGTGGTATCGCTGTTATCGTACTGACCCAAAGAATAAAGCTGCCTTATTAATTTTACTACACACGGATCATTAAAAAAAAAAAAAAAATCCTGAATTCCTGGTGCTTGATCATTCTGTCTCCCAAAATTCAGAATAGAAAGCAATTAAAAAATGTCATGTGCCCAAAAATGGTAACAATAAAAACATCACCTCGTCCCACAAAAAACAATCCATCACATGACTCTGTTGGCCGAAATATGAAAAAATTATAGCTCTCAAAATATGGTGATGCTTTTTGCAATGAAAAGCATCTTTTAGTCTGTGACAGCAGCCAAACATAAAAACCAGATATAAATCTGGTATCCCTGTAATTGCATCGACCCGAAGAATAAAGTTGCCTAGTCACTTATAGCGCATGATGAACGGCATAAAAAATAAATAAAACCAATTCTTCACATGCTGTTGAGTTTTTCATTCTGCCTCCCGAAGACTGCAGTAAGGCTCAGCATACATTTATCCCGTGCACTGCGCTGAGCGCTCACATCAGGGCTTCCGTGTAAATCTGTGAAATGCGTGATTCAGATGGAACCCCAGGTGGAAGATTCCCCATCATGAGGCAGATGGAGGCATTGTGGACGCCATAAGACCTGTGATCCGGCGATGTCTTTCTTTTTAGTCATACATAAATGCACAGTCAGCCAGTTTTGTGCATCTCTGAAGAGAAGGACACAGCTGAACAGAGGCCAGACGGAGTCTACAGTAACTCTGCTGCCTCATCATAGTGAATGGATCAGGGGTTTTATCTGTCACGTTACTCAGAGATTTAGATAGAAACCCCAAAGTAAGTGGTCAGTGTAGAGCGCCTGATAAATGTGATCCCAAACGTTATGAAAAATGTTCCCAATTAAAACTTCAACTCAATCCACAAAAAAAAGGAAGACCCCACTCAGTTCTGTCATCTGTTAACGGAAATATAGGGGGCTTCCACATTACTGCTAGTACAAAGGCTCTGGAAAAGCATTATGCCTACTCACCCCGCTAAAAGAAATTTTGCACTCCTAAATTCAAATGCCCCCTCCCTTCTGAGCCCCACAGCAGTAGCGTAGCTACCGGGGGGCAGAGGGTGCGAGCGCCCCGGGCCCGGAGGTCAGAGGGGGCCACCCGGCGCTACACTACTGTAACTATCGGTGCGCGCCCAGTCAAGATGGGGTGCAGAGTGTATATTAATGAGAAAAAAAATGAACTTTTTTGAATTTACCAAATGGCTGCAATGAAACAAAGAGTGAAAATTTTAAAGGAGTATGAATACTTTCCGTGCCCACTGTACATTTAGTTTAACTTTGGGCCTCCCCTTTAAAGTACTTTTAGCTATATATTTTTTAAATTGTACAAATTAGTGTGTTGACTAATCAAATAAAGGGATAGCTAAAGAGGATGCAGAGATAGGATTCATACTCAGGCCCTGTCACCCAAACGTCACTCTTCCACATAAGAAGATACCAGCATTAACCCCTGATGAACTTGTACATAAAAAATCATGCACCTACCTTTGATGGGCGCTCGCATGCTGAGACCGCATCTTTCCTGTACGCAGCAGCTGATTCAATCAGCCATCATGTGCTTTTAATAGCTGCAGGTGGAGTAGAGCCCGTGACTAATATCCTGTTAAATAATGTTGTCAATCTCTGACAGCTGCATTTAACACGCGCTGGTAAGGGCGAGCGTCATTCCATGCTCGCATCGGATCACGGGGAGCCGATGGCTGTCATGACAGCTGAGAATCTGATGACTACTGTGCCTGTCATTATGATCCCCTTGTGATAGTCAGCCCGGGGCCAACATTCATAGGAAATCGTGATTTTCACTATACATCGCAGTGCTGATGCACAAGTGATCGAATCCAACATCAAGTCCCCTAAGCGAACAATTCAATGCAGAAAAAAGTGGTACAACATTTTTTAAAAAAAATATGGAAAAAAAAACACGCACAAAATTTAAAATCTTCTCCCTTTTGCCCCATTAAAAATAAAACAATTAAAAAAACTAAAAATAAACTTATTAGATATCACTGCATTCGTAAAAGTCCGATCAAAATACAACATACATTAATCCAATAAGTAAATGAGTAATAAGAAAAAAAATCAATTACATTTTTTTAGCTGCTACAACATTGCAATGACATGCAATAAGAAGCGATCAACAAAGCGTCTGCTCAGGGTGCACAAAAATAAGCGAACATGGTAAATTAAAAACCCAAAAAACAATTGTGGAATTGTTCTCTTTTTTTGCAATTTCAAAGAACTTGGAGTTTGCTTATCAGCACCTCCATTAATGTAAGGATATTAAAAGCACTGTCACTCATAAAACACAGAGCCGTAGGTTCTTCAGACACCGGAACGTCAGCTGGGACGAGAGTTGGATTTGCCACCCATGTCATACATAAGGCTTTTCTAAGGATTAGCTAGCACTATTGTTATAGGAGAACACCCCTATAAGAATGACATATTGTAGTTGGGGCCCTGCTACTAAGTTCTATTGGAACCCAGGCCGTTTAGCTGGTACTTCCATATAGGCATTCATTGGGTTGGTGACAATAATTTTTCTCCTGAAGTTTTGATGGTCAAATAATTTAGGACTTGATCTAGGCTAAGGTTGAAAGATTTCTTCTGGATCATAGTCATATGAGAGTGTAAAGCACTGTTGCGTTCTTCAGTCTCTGTATGGATCCTTTCCAAGACATTAAATATGCTTGCCTTCAAACAAAGCCATTATGGTGTGGATGATGCCACCTTGCTGCAGACCCTGTAGAATTAAGCACACTTTGATATTTTGCTTTCATGTCATTGTGGCCAGTTACTACATTGTGTGAGACATTTTTCTACTCAATGACCAATTTACAGGCGTTTCATTTTCTCTGCGGAAAAGTTCACCTGTACCGCTAATAGCCGGCCAATTCTCTGAGGGAAAATCTAATCTAAATAATCATTCTCACTTTTTGGTTGGGCTAGTACAGTATTGATAGCGATGCTCCCTGACATTACCACTACTGTAATAACTCGACAGATGAAGAAGAAAGGTGACATAAAATCAATTTTTCTGAAATATTCCACCTTGTAAAGCTGACAACAAGGCTGAGAGTAAGACTAACTATGTTTAATGAAAAATGAAGTGTACAGATAAAAATATTGCTGGAAGATAAAGTCAGACTATTCTGCAGCTCTAACGACATCTGCCTTATGCAAATGTTATGTTATAATCTGTAGACCACATTGAGTTGTATTTCCTATTCCAACTAAAGTTCATATGGAAATGACATACATTTTTAGAAGAAGATATTAGTGCCCAGTTTATATTTCTTTGCAAAAATTGCTTAAAGAAAACCTGTTGGCACAATTTTGTATTGTAAATTAAAGAAATGTAATGGCCCTGTTATACTGATTACACTGATACCTTTGGTGAAGAAATAAGCTTCGATGTTCTTTAATCACCATGTGAAATTGTCAGCTAATTAGACTTTGGTGCTCAAGGGCAGGACTATGCACTGGGTATTCTCCTCAACATCTGTGATTTCCCAGCCCCGCTATTTTTAGGAATTTGTTTATGCACAACTCTCTTAAGGTACTTCCTAAGCATTCCTATTGGGTTGAGGTCTGGACTTCCAATCTGATGTAGATTTGCTTGTGTCTTTGGGATCATTGTCCTGTAGCATGACCTAGTTTTGGCCAACGTTTAGCTTGTGATTGGATGGTTTTATATTTGTTTCTAGAATACTTTGGTACTGAGAATAATCTATGGTTGATTCAAAGATTGCAAGATGCCCAGATCCTCAGGCTGCAAAACAAGACTAAATCTTTCCCTCTACCACCGCGCTTGAAAGACGGTATGAGGTATTAGTGCTGATATGCTTGATTTTCTCTAAAAATGCTGCCCGCCATTATGGCGGGCATCAAACATCTTGTCATGGCTTGGTTTCAGTCTTGTGACATTTTGCTGCGTGACCAGTTTCCCTCTCTGCTGAGCTACAGTCCTTTTCGTGTCTGTTCAAATGCTGACAGTGTCTTTTGTCTTGGGTTTTCTTTCTTGGTTGGCTTTTTCTCCAAGTGTTTTCTATTTTCCCTTTTGGCTTTGTTCTATCACATTTTGGGATAGGTTTTACAAGTTCCCTTTTCACTTACCTCACTTGCTGGCTATACGTCCATATAGATTGGTCTTTGGAGTTTCAGCCCTGTTTTTTTACCTTCTTCAAACATATGAGCTTTCCTCCCTAGCACCTTTCCCTTCTTCTCCATGCTTCTGGTTCTGGGAAGTTTCACTTATTCTGCTTGTTTTTGGGTTCTCTTTATTTACTCCTGACTATCCTCTATGAATGTGTTTCATTTTCCACCCTCCTTTCTTGTGGCTCCCAGCATGCTTTTCTCTATCTTTTGTTGCATTTGTGTTGCAGCCTCTCCTCTGGTTCCTCAGGAGGTATGAGAAACCCCTCGATGGCCTTTAAGGAAGCCCAGTCTGAGGAGGTGTATTTAGTTGTGCAGATAGAGCCCTTTCTAGCCTGTACAGGGACTAGCTTTTTCCCTACTCTGATGCCAATGTGAACGCAATCATAACACAACCACTTTGGTTTCATCTGTCCAAAGGCCATTTTTCCAGGACTCTTATGGTTTGTTGAGATTCATGATTGCAAATGCTATACATGCCACCATGTCTTTTACAGAAAGAACCCAAGAGCTGTAGGAGAGAGCAGCGCAAATAGTGTCTTATCCGAGAATACAGTAAATTATTATGCTCACATTAAACTCACCTGTTTAATCCATTGAAAAGGCATATAATATGAAGAAGTCAGCTGCAGCAGATTCATGGGCCAGCAAGTGACCATCAGACATCAAAAGTGTAAGGATACATAAAAAAATGATTTATGCTGTAGAAAAAAATATATAATTGGAAGAACCCAAAAAGGGCTTCTTGCTATATGGTCAGTACCAAAAAGTGACAAGAAGCATGAATAACAAAAAAGTGATAGACGCATGAAAAATATCTCAGATGTTCGCCAGAAAATGCATATGTCCTTGAATAAATAATACCTATAAAGCGTGGAAAGATACCCAGTAAAGAGGCTTTTCAAATAAACAGGGATGGAAGAGAGTAACTTTTTATATTAAATAAACAAGACCTAGTGGTTCAAATGAATATATAATGCCCTGAATAATTGACAGCCTAAGTATGGGATGGTGCATATATAAAAGTTGTTTTGGACAGCATTAGGGGGAAAACATACTGCGTTATTACCTGTGGTCGGTAGCGGCAACCCGACGCATGTTTCACGTGTAGCTTCGTCTGAGGGGAAGTGTAAGGAGTTGGTGGATAGATTCCGTGCTACTGACAAAGTTGAGATAAATATCCCAGTGATGTAAAATGAGAGGGTGGTTTATTTCAATGTGTTTCAAAGTATATGGTTACTTCTTCCTCAGGAAAAACCACATGTATGACAAGTCAGCAAGGCTATCATTTAAATAGGTTAGGCTTCTTTCACACTTCAGTTGTTTGGCGTCAGTCTGCTCCGACATTGTGACAGATCGACGGATCCGTCAAAATTGTTGAGCAAACGGTTCTAACGGATCCGTTTTTTGACGCATCCGTGTATCTGGGAAAAGTATGTACTTTTTGGAGCATGCTCAATTGAAAAAGCGGATTGGGGTGACGGATCCGCCAAATGACGGTCGCGACGGATCCGTCGCCCATAGGCCACCATTCTATGAAATGGTGGACGCGACGGATCTGTTGCAAACCGCCATTTCGGCGCAGACAAAAAACGTTGCAATGTCCGTCAATGTCTAGACGACGTCTGCCAAATTTCGACGGACCCGTCACATGGCGGATGGAACGGACGACCATCCGCCACAATCCATCGCTAATGCAAGTCTATGGGAAAATAGCGGATCCGCCCAAAAAAAAATGGCGGATCCGCTATTTGACGAAAACGGCGGATTCAAACTGACGCCAAAAGACTGAAGTGTGAAAGAGGCCTTAGGGTTTTGAATGTGGGTGCAAAAAAACTGAAACACGTGACATGACATCATGTCAGAGTTCAGTTAGTTATCACATGGTATGACACATGACAATTCCAAACATTAGATTTCCGTACTGTATATCACATTGATGTTTTCTAAAACCTGACTAATAAAAAAATCTATTCTCATAGTAAGACTTGTAATCCTGAAGGAATGAGATTGATGCAATGGGAACATCATGAGGAAAGAAGAAATTGTTCTCAGGGAATTCCTGTGAAACCAACTCAGGGGACAGCTGAATGTAAAAAAGTGTGTCCTAGATTAGTGAGCTATTTCATCAGGTTGAAGAAATCCCTTTTCATTTGTTGTTGCTGTGTTGTGGTTTTTAGGTAAATTTAAAAGAGTTTTTGCATTTCTTTATTTCCAAGATCGGATTTCTCCATTGTGTCTGCATTTGGAGCTACAAATTCAGTGGTGTTCTTTGGGAAGCATGTATTCTGATTTTTTAGTGCTCTATCATGCTTGCATTTATCTTCTCTCTCATCTCTCTCGAAGACTTTCTTCAGGGCTTATAAGATGACGTGTCATAAACAATGCCGACCTACCCTGACATCAGATGCCTTATAGAGTTTAAGAGTAAATTATCATGAAACAGCGGAGCTAGCTGAGAAGAATTTGACTGCAGGAGCACATTTCACAGAGGATTTGACCATAATCTGCAAACTTGGCTGCAGCTGAATCAACTTGCATCATAAATATTTATATAAGTAGTAAGGTGCTTAAAGGAAACCTGTTAATAGATTCATATTTCCTGAACCACGAACAGCCTGAATCAGAGCCTGGCTATGCGATAGCAGCCATGCTTGCTTTACTCTGAAATGCTGCAGTGTTTCAGACAAAACACAGTGTGAACAGTTGGCTGGGCATTATAGGGGGTTGGCCGGGCACTACAGGGAGAGAACTCACTAGTCCAGTGTAGGGAGGAGAGCCAAGCTAACGGTCCCTCTTGCGTGTCTGGGCCGGAACTGTCAAGGCTCTCACCATTGTTTCAGGGGGAAGAGATTTCTGACAAGAGCAGTTCAGGACACCTTAATGATGGGGACGGGTTCGACATAAATAGTGGTGTGCGCTGGAAAACGGGGCTTTTTTCGGGGAACCAGCGTGAGAACTCAGAGATGGTTGACTCCTCTCGACTTAACCGAGCCTTCTCACCCGGTTATCAGTGCCTTCCTGACTGACGACCCAGGGCCCAGAAAGATCCCAGCACTGTACAGTGACCAGCACGTACTGCAGAGCAAGCAATGAAAAATGAGAAGTGTGCAATACCCTGTTAAACCCACAGGGAAAAGCACGTAAGTCGAGCTTGCCCCACAACTGACCCATGCTGAACACACACAAAAGCATACAGACAGAGCGGATATACAAACAGTAAGTGAAGTATAAAACTCTGTAAAACGTCACAGGATAAGAAACAAATGTAATGCTAGGTGTGGTGCTCTATCGCTCTCCCAGGGAAGTCTAAGCTAAGGTTATGGAGCGCCCCCCAATAGGGCAGTGGGGTACTCGGTATCGGGTCCTTCGGTTCTCAGTGGGGATGTCACGGTGGCTGACCCAGTCCGTGGCCCTAGGGGACGTCCATTAATAAATGGGGGAAAGGTCTTTAAAGGGATAATGTTCGTGACGCCACCTGTGGTATTCGGTCAGGGTGACCGATGCTGCTTAGGGGTCAGCTGGGGTGATGTTATGGCAGCTAGATGGTATACCTTCCCACAGGTGAAGTATGTCCCCAGGGCTTCCCAATAGATGATGATGGGTGATGTGAGGTGCAGTAAAGAACGAGGACATAAGGTTGCAGTCTCTTTACCTTTACTGAAGGCTTCAGTGTCCACAGTCCAGAGCACCAGACCACAGGGTAGACAGAGTCCGGCCAGTCCGAAGGCAAATCCAGAGTCCCCCTTATCCAGGTGGAAATCAGTAGCCTTCCTCTAACGCCTGAGTGTTGTAGTTCCTCCCTGCTGAGCTTCTCGGTGAGGTCCTCACAACTATCGTCTCTTTCACTCTGTCCCCCTGATGGATAGGATAGGATAAACCCATATGACTGATGGCCTGAGGCTTTTTACAGGGACCCTATGACACCCCAGCCCCACAAGTTGCCACCGTGCCTCCTGGGTATAAGGTCGGGCAGCCAACATGGAATTAACTGCCCTGCCAGTCTCTGAAGTAAAGCATAGAGATCCTTACTCCCTCGGTGTTCTGGCTACCGGCTTCTGCACCTCAGAGGGAGGCAGCCTATTGCGGGAAGAACTCCCTCTGGATTCCTCTC
Organism: Ranitomeya imitator; assembly: GCF_032444005.1. Taxonomy (NCBI): domain Eukaryota; kingdom Metazoa; phylum Chordata; class Amphibia; order Anura; family Dendrobatidae; genus Ranitomeya; species Ranitomeya imitator. The sequence goes on along the minus strand of NC_091290.1, from coordinate 60,098,150 downwards.
TTTTTGCTATGACTACGTTTCTCACTCTCAGCAACGCAATTCCCTTCGTGTACTTTCTTAGGATGCTGCCGCCCGTGGGGCAGGCGCAGCTCCATGAACCATCGTTCTCCACAGACCTCAGTCTGCATCTGGCTCCCTCTCACTCCAGCCAGCTTTTCTCTCAGTCTGCATCTGCTTAACTTTCTGTCCAGACTACCAGTTTTACCTAATTGTGAGGAGTGCCCTAATAGATAGAAACATGGCTCCCCCTGGCGGCCTGGAGTGTGAAGTGTATTGTGTTGTTTGTGATCCCTGGTAAGGTGATCTCCTTTATTGCCTTCAGATGTAACATCACTCCCCCTGGTGGAAAAATGACATTACTGCAACGACCAGGACCCTGGGGCGCTGCAGTTGGACTTCCTCTGTAACTCAGCTTGTGCTAACCGCACACACAACAGAAACATAAAGTCTAAGAACCACACTGCAGTCACAGAATCCAACAATTATAAATACTTTATTTAAATACAAAGGAACATCAATTAAATACTAACAGACAGACACATAAGGGCTAAAAAGATGACACTAGATGCCATCAGTATAAAGACAAGCCCGAAGACAGGCGTAACCCTGGGCAGAGGTAATGGCCTATCACAAAAGTCCTCAAGTAGCAAGATGTGTAGTGCATAAATGGTTAATGGTTAGTACCAACATGTATAGCCTATGACAACCAACTAAATCAATCAGGACTGTCACACCAGCAGCTCAAATATCAACAGCAGTGCATAGCTGCACATTACCTCAATCGATGGCAAGGGCCACAGGAATACCTGTCCACCCCGACACGCGTTTCGGTGCGGTACCTTCCTCAAGGGGCGCGCGCACAAAGAGAGGAATCCAGAGGGAGTTCTTCCCGCAATAGGTGACAGTCCTGATTGATTTAGTTGGTTGTCATAGGCTATACATGTTGGTACTAACCATTAACCATTTATGCACTACACATCTTGCTACTTGAGGACTTTTGTGATAGGCCATTACCTCTGCCCAGGGTTACGCCTGTCTTCGGGTTTGTCTTTATGCTGATGGCATCTAGTGTCATCTTTTTAGCCTTACTGTGTCTGTCTGTCGGTTAGTATTTAATTGATGTTCCTTTGTATTTAAATAAAGTATTTATAATTGTTGGATTCTGTGACTGCAGTGTGGTTCTTAGACTTTATGCTATTCTAATTGCAGTTATCCATATTTTTCCATACACTGGTGGTGGTTGGTCAGTACTGTTTAAAGGGACTCTGTCACCTGAATTTGGAGGAAACAATCTTCAGCCATAGGGGCGGGGTTTTCGGGTGTTTGATTCACCCTTTCCTTACCCGCTGGCTGCATGCTGGCTGCAATATTGGATTGAAGTTCATTCTCTGTCCTCCGTAGTACATGCCCGCCCTTATGGCTGAAGATTGTTTCCTCCAAATTCAGGTGACAGAGTCCCTTTAAGTTCTAGTTACATGCCTACCCTGTTGAGGTTACGTGTGCCCTCCACCACTAATGATGTTCATCAGAATACTTCTTTACACAACAGAAACAGATGATAAGCCAAGTGGTGTTTCCAACCCTACACTACCTGCCTAGACACACAAACACTGGTACAAGAGCAACTCACACACATGTGCAAACAGAATGGTAGCTTATCCACCCACACATACCAAAACACAATTGATACTAGCACCCCTGCATGCACCGCTGGAAGCCTTTTATGCGCTAGGCTCCACCCCAAACACTCACGCCCAGTCAAACACCGCGTCGGCCATGGGCCAATCCGGAGCTGCCACATCACCAGAGCAGTCAGCGTCCAAGCACCAATGAGAAGGCACCACATCACAGACATGCTCAGTAAGATGATTTCTGGACTTAGACTCCAGAGGGTAGGGCTGCCTGTGTATACCACTGCTCACCATAGACTTTAGCTGGAGAGCCAGCAGAAACCACATGGACACTGCAAAGCAGTGCAAGATGCTGGGACTAAAATCTGTGCTAAGCAACAATCTCAGCGGCTGGGCCTGAATGGGAGACCACAGAGGCATGTAAGGCTTGGGATCCATCCCACGCAGTGAAAGAATCTTGGCGCCTAGCTCCAAGTTCCAGCACTTAGTGTGGAACTTGGGTGAGTGCTGTATTTCTTCATACATTTGACAACTCACTATATGCACTTTAAGCTTCTGCATCACCAAGAAGAGAACCTGCGAGGTTAATTAAGAGGACTCAGGTATGTGTCCTCTTAAATGACCTCCCAGGTCCTCCTAAACTAAGGATACCCCCATGTATGAGGCAAGTGGGACCTCAGAGGACAGTATAAAACACCCAAAAAGAATATCATCAAAAAATAGCAAACTCATGTAAAAAAATACATTCCCCACCATCATCCTAAAGGTAGTAACAGGCGCACAAAGGCACCTCTCGAGCGCAATCTCCGTATATAGTGGAGCAGGAAAAAAGCGAAAAAAAAATAAAAAATATATATGCAAAAAAATATATATACAGGGAGCGAGAACCCACGCATGCGACACAGCGAACCTCCATAACATAGGAAGACAGAGAGGGTGCAACTACAAGTCTCCCTATGCCAACCCTCTCTACTCTGATCCCTACCTAACCTTTTGATGTTCAGCTAGCGCCTTCTCTGTCATAGTCTTCAAAGAAGACCACTCCGTGGAAGAGAGAGTAGTTGAGAGCTGCGCCTCTATATTCTGAATATTCTGTTTGGTCTCCACTATAGCCTTCTGAAGGAATTCTATTGTAAGTATAATTATATCTAGAGAGCACTTGTTCAAAATTCTCTTATATTTTTCACAATAATCTGGATTGTCGGAAAAAAGGGTAGGATGTAGATTGCACCTGAGACCCCTGGGTATTTTGTTTTGCCTGTGGTACTCGGCAAGAGTTGTGCAATGAAGGTCGTAGGAGATGAGCCTACATTTTTCTTTCTCAAAATCCCTGGTCCTCAGTTCATGTACTGGGGTCCTGAGGAATTCGCTAGAGCCTGTCACATGGGACAGAATATCTGAGGTTGTGGCCACATCATAGGCAAATGTGTCAGTAGACATGGGAGCGTTAATAATAATATTATGAGGACTGGCCGGTGCTACTGCCAATTAATACAGTATAGAAGGAGGGTTTTGGCGTGCACTCAGCCTGGATGAAGCGAGGTGCCGGTGTAATGGACCAAAGGCCCCTATATAATGAAATTTAGATTCACCGCACTCTCTTAGGATAATGATGAAAAAGGTTGTGCCAATTTATTAAAGTATAATGGGAGCGTAACAGAATATTGCAGTATATGCGATTAACAACGTTTCGGCTCCACCAGAGCCTTTGTCACGTATTCGCTGTGGAAAAAAGAAATATGCAACACAGAAATAAAATAAATAACATAAATAAAATAAATAAAATAACAAAACAATACATAATAATACATTGTAAATGCGATTGGTTGTCCTAAACGTCAAGGATAAGGAGGGAGGTGCCCACCAACACAAACGTATAAGGATGTCCATAGAAAAGCTGACCAGGGAATCAAATGTCTGGGTAAGTTGTGTATCCTATGGGTAGGGATGATACAATCAGTGCCAGCATAGAAGGATACAGACATAATTGGAGAGAGGCAGTGCGCTGCAACATACCACATAAGAGAAACATCATAAAAGGTCAAGTCAATCCCACAATAGCATAAATGATTACCTTATTTCAGGCACAAGATAGTGTACAGATGGGGGAAATTAGGAGAATCCCAGTGGTGAGCTGCAGGGAACAGTGATATAGAATTAGATGGTATAAGGTAAAGACATAGCGCTCCTAGGAACTGATAAAATACCTTGGATACTGCACTCAGTACTCTAAATGAGGCTCCCTTCGGATATTGTGGACCTGATAGAGGCAAACAGTATGTATGTAATATACCTGTAGATGTCTAATATGCGCCTAGAGAAACTGAAACCTGTTGTACGATGTTTACCTGTAATATCCGCATTAAGAGCGGCGCTCCCGCGCTGTGCTCAGTAGCAGCGTGTGTCAGGTCTGTGGCAGGGACGGCGTGTGTTAGTTAAGACACCGCCGAACCGGAAGTGAGTAGCGCAAACCGGAAGTGACGTAACGCTATTGTGTGGAGCCTCAGTGTGCATATGCAGCTGCTGTTGTGGCAACCTTGTAACTAGGTGCCGCTCGTAGCTCAGGTTAGGAGGCTGTATGGTGCAGTTACAAGCAGTATAGGCATGTATAGAGACCCGGAGGTTAAGAAATAGTAATGTAAAGCTCGGTATCTAACACCACTGGGGGAAAAAAAGAAATTAAGGACTGACTATTATATGTAAAAAATGCTACTACATACTAAATACTCCAGGGGAACAAAAGGCAAAACAGAATACAATGGGGTCGGGGGTGGGGTTGGGGGCGGGGGGCGGGTTGAGGTGACTCACCTATACTAGATTTAGTGGATGCTGTGCAGTCATATGTTAACGGGTCTGAAAAGAAAGGAAGGTAAAATAATTAGAGAATATAACAAGGCTCATATTAACCAATCGATCTCCCTATTGAGCCCTTTGGGGGCCAATGTGTCAAGTTTATAAATCCAATGGGTTTCACGTGCTTTGAGAAGTTTAACATGATCGCCCCCTCTTCTGGGGCGAGGGACATGCTCAATCACTTGGAATTTGAGCTGTGCTACAGTATGTCTGGATTTGGAGAAATGCTCTGGTAGTGGTAACCAGTTCTTTTCGCACCTAATGGTAGATTTATGGCTAGCAATTCTGTCCCTGATGTGTTGTGTGGTTTCTCCTATGTATAGGAGGCCACATGGACATTTGATTAGATACACGACAAAATTGGAGTCACATGTATGGAATCCGCGTACTGGATAGGATTTTCCTGTTCTTGGGTGGGTTATGGTGTCAGATTTAATGACATTCGAGCAGGACGCACAATCCACGCTCATTAAAGGATAGCCTGCCACGGTCTCAGCTTAATAGGGTAGCTCGCATTGTCTCTGATCCCATAACACTCAATGATAGATTGGATACCATGACCTCCAAATTTCTAACACGAGGTTACCCTTCTAAACTTCTTACAAAGGAGAAAGCACGTATCCTTTCACCTCCATCACCTCGGCCCCCTAGTACTACACGAGAAAGGGTTCCGTTTGTACATGTGTTCCATCCGTTGGTACCCAAAGTTCAATCTATTATCAGGAGACACTGGCCCCTTCTAACCAAATCATACCCGACCATTTCTCCGTTCAAGGAACCAGCCCTAATGTGCAACAAAAGACCACCCAACATCAAGGACAAACTCGTAAGAGCTGACGTTGGTGGTAAGCGACCCACTGCCACACAGAGATTACTAGGCACCCGACGAAATGGCACCTTTCCTTGTTTAAATTGTGCGTCCTGCTCGAATGTCATTAAATCTGACACCATAACCCACCCAAGAACAGGAAAATCCTATCCAGTACGCAGATTCCATACATGTGACTCCAATTTTGTCGTGTGTCTAATCAAATGTCCATGTGGCCTCCTATACATAGGAGAAACCACACAACACATCAGGGACAGAATTGCTAGCCATAAATCTACCATTAGGTGCGAAAAGAACTGGTTACCACTACCAGAGCATTTCTCCAAATCCAGACATACTGTAGCACAGCTCAAATTCCAAGTGATTGAGCATGTCCCTCGCCCCAGAAGAGGGGGCGATCATGTTAAACTTCTCAAAGCACGTGAAACCCATTGGATTTATAAACTTGACACATTGGCCCCCAAAGGGCTCAATAGGGAGATCGATTGGTTAATATGAGCCTTGTTATATTCTCTAATTATTTTACCTTCCTTTCTTTTCAGACCCGTTAACATATGACTGCACAGCATCCACTAAATCTAGTATAGGTGAGTCACCTCAGCCCGCCCCCCGCCCCCAACCCCACCCCGACCCCATTGTATTCTGTTTTGCCTTTTGTTCCCCTGGAGTATTTAGTATGTAGTAGCATTTTTTACATATAATAGTCAGTCCTTAATTTCTTTTTTTCCCCCAGTGGTGTTAGATACCGAGCTTTACATTACTATTTCTTAACCTCCGGGTCTCTATACATGCCTATACTGCTTGTAACTGCACCATACAGCCTCCTAACCTGAGCTACGAGCGACACCTAGTTACAAGGTTGCCACAACAGCAGCTGCATATGCACACTGAGGCTCCACACAATAGCGTTACGTCACTTCCGGTTTGCGCTACTCACTTCCGGTTCGGCGGTGTCTTAACTAACACACGCCGTCCCTGCCACTGACCTGACACACGCTGCTACTGAGCACAGCGCGGGAGCGCCGCTCTTAATGCGGATATTACAGGTAAACATCGTACAACAGGTTTCAGTTTCTCTAGGCGCATATTAGACATCTACAGGTATATTACATACATACTGTTTGCCTCTATCAGGTCCACAATATCCGAAGGGAGCCTCATTTAGAGTACTGAGTGCAGTATCCAAGGTATTTTATCAGTTCCTAGGAGCGCTATGTCTTTACCTTATACCATCTAATTCTATATCACTGTTCCCTGCAGCTCACCACTGGGATTCTCCTAATTTCCCCCATCTGTACACTATCTTGTGCCTGAAATAAGGTAATCATTTATGCTATTGTGGGATTGACTTGACCTTTTATGATGTTTCTCTTATGTGGTATGTTGCAGCGCACTGCCTCTCTCCAATTATGTCTGTATCCTTCTATGCTGGCACTGATTGTATCATCCCTACCCACAGGATACACAACTTACCCAGACATTTGATTCCCTGGTCAGCTTTTCTATGGACGTCCTTATACGTTTGTGTTGGTGGGCACCTCCCTCCTTATCCTTGACGTTTAGGACAACCAATCGCATTTACAATGTATTATTATGTATTGTTTTGTTATTTTATTTATTTTATTTATGTTATTTATTTTATTTCTGTGTTGCATATTTCTTTTTTCCACAGCGAATACGTGACAAAGGCTCTGGTGGAGCCGAAACGTTGTTAATCGCATATACTGCAATATTCTGTTACGCTCCCATTATACTTTAATAAATTGGCACAACCTTTTTCATCATTATCCTAAGAGAGTGCGGTGAATCTAAATTTCATGTCTCACACAGGCAGGCAATCTGTGTGCCCCAGGCAGACACTGGAAACACCCAGCTGGTCATCTTTTATTCCTGCAATCATTAACCCATTAGCACCCTGAAGATACTGAGTGGCCTAATTCACATAGGACAAACACCTGGGCGAGATATATCTGCCTCCAACTACCACACCAGCATGAGTCTTACATATCCCCCCCCCTTGCTCAGACCACTCCGGTCGAGCAAGAACACTTTTGAAACAGTGCACTCGGGATAGGGCATCGGCGTTCCCCATCTGCACCCCAGGTCGGTGCTCCACCATAAAAGAGTAAGCCTGCAGGGCAAGGAACCACCGGGTTACCCGACTATTACGGTCCTTGTGGAGGTGCATCCACTTGAGAGGGGCATGGTCTGTGACCAGCCTAAACTTCCTACCAGCCAGGTAATACTTGAGGGAGTCGAGAGCCCATTTAATGGCTAGGCACTCTTTTTCAACCACCGCATACCTCTGCTCATGTACATTCAGTTTCCGACTGAGATAGAGGACCGGGTGTTCGACTCCGTCCCTCACCTGGGAAAGTACAGCTCCAACACCAGTATCAGAGGCATCAGTTTGTACCACAAACTCGCTGCTGAAATCAGGAGTCACTAGTACGGGCTGAGAGCACAAAGCCCGTTTCAGGCTGTGGAAGGCCTCTTCAGCAGCTGAGGTCCATTTTACCATGACGGAACCCTTCCCCTTGGTAAGATCCGTCAAGGGAGTAGACATGGCTGCAAAATTGGGTATGAACCGGCGATAATAGCCGGCAATCCCCAGGAAAGCCTGCACTTGTTTCTTGTTCACTGGTTGTGGCCAGCCCTGAATTGCCTGTATTTTGTCGATCTGGGGTTTAACCACTCCTCGGCCAATCACGTAGCCCAAGTATCGGGCTTCTTCAAGCCCGATGTGGCATTTCTTGGGGTTTGCCGTTAAACCTGCATCTCGCAGGTCATCAATCACCGCTTGTACCTTCTGGAGATGAGTTTCCCAGTCCATGCTGTAAATTACGATGTCATCCAGGTAGGCAGAAGCGTACTGTCTGTGAGGCCTCAAGACTCGATCCATCAATCTCTGGAACATTGCGGGAGCTCCGTGAAGTCCAAACGGCATATAGACATACTGGAACAGACCTTCCGGTGTAGCAAATGCCGTCTTCTCTCTGGCCGCCTCGGCCAGAGGAATCTGCCAGTACCCCTTTGTTAAATCCAGGGTCGTAATGTATCGGGCTTTACCAAGCCGGTCGATCAACTCATCGACCCGGGGCATAGGGTACGCATCAAATTCAGAAACTGCATTCAGTTTCCTAAAGTCATTACAAAACCGGATGGAGCCATCCGGTTTAGGTATCAACACAATTGGACTGGACCAGGCGCTGTGTGACTCCTCAATGACTCCTAAGTCCAACATTGCCATCACTTCCCGGGAGACGGCTTCACGGCGGGCTTCCAGAATCCGGTAGGGCTTCACATGAACAGTGACGCCAGGCTCTGTGACAATCTCATGTTTCACCAACTTAGTCCGGCCAGGTTTTTCGGAGAAAAACTGTCGGTTCTGTAACAAAAATTGCTTAACCTCAGATTTTTGTCGTTCTGAGAGAGTCTCAGCAACCTGCACCTCTGGTACAGTAGGTGAACAAACCGGACGGCGCAGATCCGCCGTTAGGGCAGAGCGGTCTTTCCAGGATTTTATCAGATTCACATGATAAATCTGTTCCGGTTTTCTCTTACCCGGCTGGTACACTTTATAGTTCACTTCACCAACTCTTTCTCGGACCTCAAATGGGCCCTGCCATTTCGCCAGGAATTTACTATCCACCGTAGGGATTAGGACCAACACCCTATCGCCGGGTGCAAATGTACGGACCTTAGCGCCTCTATCATAACTTTGCCTCTGGGCTCCCTGGGCCTGTAACATATGGTCCCTAACAATGGGCATGACAGCGGCAATACGATCCTGCATTTGTGTTACATGGTCGATCACCGTTTTAAAGGGAGTGACTTGACCTTCCCAGGTTTCTTTTGCGACGTCCAGCAGTCCCCGGGGACGACGGGCGTACAACAGTTCGAAAGGCGAAAACCCTGTGGAAGACTGGGGAACTTCCCTAATGGCAAACAGCAAATAGGGTAACAAGTAATCCCAGTTCTTCCCATCTTTGTCTATCGCCTTCCGGAGCATCTGTTTTAAGGTTTTGTTGAAGCGCTCAACCAGGCCATCTGTTTGAGGGTGATAGACAGACGTACGCAACGGGTCTATTTGTAAGAGCCTGCAGAGCTCCTTCATTACCCTCGACATAAAGGGAGTCCCCTGGTCGGTGATTATCTGTTTTGGAATTCCCACCCGACTAAACACTTGTACCAATTCCTTGGCGATCGTCTTGGTAGCTGTGTTACGCAAAGGGACGGCTTCCGGGTAACGAGTGGCATAGTCCATGATGACGAGGATATGTTGGTGCCCACGTGCGGATCGGGGAAGGGGCCCAACCAAATCCATCCCAATTCTCTCAAAAGGGACCCCGATGATAGGAAGGGGTACCAAAGGGCTACGGAACTGAGATTTAGGGGCCGCGATTTGGCACTCTGGACAGGACTCACAATAGTTACGCACATCACAATGTATTCCAGGCCACACAAAACAATGCAATATCCTTTCTGTGGTTTTCTGTACCCCCAGATGCCCCCCCATTATATGTCCGTGGGCCAAATCCAGTACCTTCCGCCGATAAGGTTTGGGTACCACTAACCGTTGCACTGTGTCTTCCCCTTTTTTTTCTACCTGGTAGAGCAAATCATTTTCAAGAACCATATACGGGTACGCTAGCCTAGTGTCAGGTTCTACGGGTACCCCATCTATCATTTTTACATTTTTCCTAGCCGGAGTTAGGGTAGGATCTTTCATTTGCTCGCTGTGGAAGTCATCCACCTGGACTCCCAAATCTGGCAGGCAGGGTGCCGGATGGCTGTCTGCCTCCGCCTCTCGCTGAGGTTCCTCAGTTTCCCCCGCCATGACGGAGAAGGGGTACTGAAGGTTAGATTCACCAACCTCCCCAGCAACATCTTCCTGTGGGGTCTCCTCTAGGGACTCGGGACCTCCAGATGGCATGGGAGAAGATTCACGGGTACAGCTACCATGAAGGAGCAACTGATTCTCCCACAACTGCCAGAAATAGGGGAAATCCCTGCCCAGGATTACATCCTGTAACAATGCGGGGACGAGTCCCACTTTGTGCTGCACTGACCCATAGGGAGTAGAAATCCATATGACCGCTGTTAAGTACGAGCGGGTGTCACCATGCACACACGTCACAGAAAACTTGTCAGACGGACCAGACGGAAGTGCCACCAGACTAGCTTTCACCAGAGTCACCACACTTCCAGAGTCTAGTAATGCCACAACATTTTTCCCATCAACAGATAATTCACACAGGTGTTTCACTGTATCATTTTGACCCGCATTCACACTCACTAGCTGTGTAACCAAAGACATGCGTTTTCTAGAGTCTATAACGTCGCACTGCATGGGTTCAGCGGTAACAGGACAGATAGCAGAAACATGACCCTTCTCATGGCAGCGGAAACACCTAACAGGTCCCCTACTGAGACCACCGTCCAATACTCTGGGTCTCGGAGTGCGAGCAGTCCCGGACTCCTCCCCCACAGTTTTAAGCGATTTTCCTTCACCCGTGGTCCCTGGAACAGTCTTACCGGTTCCACGAGGAGGAGGCACAGACCGGGGGTTGGCGGTGTCGTCGGGAAGTCCTTCTGCCACGGAATAACGCTCGACCAACCCCACAAGTTGATCCGCTGTCATGGGATTTCCTTGGCTTACCCACCTTTTCAGCGCTGGGGGTAGTACTCTCAGGTACTTGTCCAGGACAACCCGCTGGATTATTTCGGGTATTGTCAGTACCTCGGGTTGCAGCCATTTCTTTGTCAAGTAGATCAGATCGAACATCTGAGACCGCGCCGGTTTATCTTGCTGGTATGTCCACTGATGTACCCTCTGTGCACGGACAGCCGTCGTCACACCCAGCCGGGCCAGGATCTCAGCTTTCAGCTTCTCAAAGTCCTGAGCGACCTCCGGGTCCAAATCATGGTAAGCTTTTTGGGCCTCGCCGGAGAGAAACGGGGCAATCAAATCGGCCCATCGTGCCTTCGGCCACTTCTCTCTCAATGCCGTCCGCTCAAACGTTGTCAGGTATGCCTCGACGTCATCTTCTGCAGTCAGCTTTTGCCAGTATCGACTCACATGGATCCTTCTGGACTCTGCTTCCGGGTCAGCATCAGGCATGCTCACCAGGCGCTGCGCCACCTGTTGGAGAAGTTGGCGGTCTGCAACCGTCATGTCCAGTAACTCCTTCAGCTGTGCGGCCATCAAGCGATTAGCTTCGTGCTGTGCGGCAGTGGCCTGCTGCTGTACGGCAGTGGACTGTACTAAGGCTTTCACCACGTCTTCCATGCTGTCGCCTGTGCCACGGTATGCCCGCGTTCTCCACCACAATGTGACAAAACACTCTGGGATCGCCTTTGCTGGGGTCAAAGGACACGTGGTTTGTGCATTGAATCTGAGGCGTACCTCAGGTCAGATTTATTAACGTGAAAGCAACACAAAAAACAAAACATAAAAATAAATCCTAGCCTGTCCGGCACTAACTAAACAAATACGTTGCTATCTCAACAACTGGGGGGGCTTCTCCCACCCAGCTAACATCACACAATTCTTGAGCAGAGCTCTTCACTCACGTTTGACACTGGAAAAACCCAGCTGGTCATCTTTTATTCCTGCAATCATTAACCCATTAGCACCCTGAAGATACTGAGTGGCCTAATTCACATAGGACAAACACCTGGGCGAGATATATCTGCCTCCAACTACCACACCAGCATGAGTCTTACACTCCTTTACATAGAAAACATGGTTGCATGCAGAGGTGCAGGTATTAGGGGAGTAGTTCATAAGAAGAGAAGGCTTGACAGAATACGGCCGTTTCACGCCTTTCTGCCACATCTACTGGTTCTCCAGGTCGGCATGCTTACGACAACTAAAAAAAATTCAAAACCTTGTAAAAATGGGTTTGTGTTGCCATTTTATGAGATGAATAAACATTTAATTTTGTGTCTATGAAGCTTGGTGAGGACTTCTTTTTTTGCACCCTGAGCAAACATTTTTATTGATACTCTTGTGTGGTATACAGTATATGACTTTGTGATAGCTTTTTCTTGTATTTTGGGGGGAAGTGCTGTGACAGAAATGGCTGTTCTGGCAATAACATTTTTTCTATCATTTTAACCTTTTACCGACATATGACATATTGGGTACATCATATTCTGGCTCCCTGAGTTTGCTGTAAGATGATAACTATGATCAGCCATTATCTGCCTTTAACTGCCTGAGCTGTTAACCTGTGAAATGCTGCTGTCGATCTGTGAAAACCATTCTTACGGAGCACCGGCAGGAGGCGCCTCTTTCTATCCATTCATAGGTGCTCCTGTCACATGAACATGGGGCGCCGATTTATTGCCATGAAGGCACGGGGTCTGCAGAGGGCCTCTTTGCCTGTGAAAACTAGCCCGTGGCTCGCATTCATAGGAGACTTAATTTTTTTAATTAACTTTACTTGGTTCTGTTCAGTTTTTGCGGTTGAGTTATTTTCTTACCCAGATATTATATCCTAAGCATTCGTTTAATTTTTAACTTATCCTAATTTGCACAATTGTACTCCACTAACCTACTGGAGGACAAAATTTGCCTAGTTTTAGTTATTTTTGACTAGTTGAAGACTAACATGCAACATTTTAAAGATTCATGCAAATTTTTGCTGTAAAAAGACAAAAAATTGTTTTTTAAATATTTGGTGCAAAAAAATCAACAACAAAGAATACTAAAAGACAAAACAAAATGTCACTTTATCTATGCGAATAATGAATCGTGGTCAGAAAATTGAACATCAAAGCCATTTACCTATACAATGACTTGACTTTAGATGCCAGAGCCGCATTGTGCTGTCAGAGGTACTCAGGCTGAACACACAAATTACTCTTGAAAATCTATTTCAAGACCTTTTTGGCTGAAGAGATCCTGTTATGACCTGGTGGTCAGGACAATAATGGACCTGGTGTTTAAGAGCACACGGAATGACCTGATAGTTACTGATAATAAGGACGAGCTCTGGGACGTGGGAACTCTGCTGACCGCAATCCCTAAACCTATCAAACACACTAGAAATAGCCGTGGATTGCGCCTAACGCTCCCTATGCAACTCGGCACAGCCTAAGAAACTAGCTAGCCCTGAAGATAGAAAACTAAAGCCTACCTTGCCTCAGAGAAATTCCCCAAAGGAAAAGGCAGCCCCCCACATATAATGACTGTGAGTAAAGATCTAAATACAAACACAGAGATGAAATAGATTTAGCCAAGTGAGGCCCGACTTACTGAACAGACCGAGGATAGGAAAGGTTACTTTGCGGTCAGCACAAAAACCTACAAAAAGACCACGCAGAGGGCGCAAAAAGACCCTCCGCACCGACTCATGGTGCGGAGGCGCTCCCTCTGCGTCCCAGAGCTTCCAGCAAGCAAGACAACAAATTAAATAGCAAGCTGGACAGAAAAATAGCAAACCACAGAAATACAAGCTGGAACTTAGCTTCTGATGGGAAGACAGGTCACAAGAACGATCCAGGAGAGAACAGACCAATACTGGAACATTGACAGGTGGCATGGAGCAAAGATCTAAGTGGAGTTAAATAGAGCAGCAGCTATCGAATTAACCTCGTCACCTGTGAAACTCAGAAACACCCACCAGAGGAAGTCCATGGACAGAACCAGCCGAAGTACCATTCATGACCACAGGAGGGAGCCCGACAACAGAATTCACAACAAGATCCAACCTGTCAGCTCAGAAACCACATGGCAGGGTTGAGGTGATAAATACGCTAATAATAATATTAAACAGATTGTCAGCACATAAGGCAGATCAAAGACCTCATGGCAGTTAAACCATAGAAGTAGTGCACTTACTTTTCCCGAACTCCTGCTTTGCTTAACTAAGGAAACTGTCCATGTAAAGCCCATAATTCATGTTACTTAGCAAGGAAAAATCAAGAAAACAAATTATCCATCTGCCTGTAATCCTGCACAAAGCTGTAATACATTCCATTAAAAACCTGCAATATCATTTGGCCATTCTCTTTCTAAACTGCATTTGTACAAGGGGGATCTCCTGGAGCGTGACTTCCTTGCTACTTCCCTCTGGGAAATCTTGTTCTCCGCTCTCCATTTCTCTGCCATGGTGGGCGGCTAGGAAGACGTCATGACAAAAGAAATCAATACATGTATTCTGAAACAGAGGATCAAACCAGTAACTTCCTTCTTAAATACTTGTGCTTGTAGATTCTATGTACAGAGAGCAAACTTAAAATAAGTTGAGAAAAAAACTTGAATTCTATTAAATAGCAAAAAGTTAAATATATATACTGGTAGGTAAAGAATTTTTCTTCTAATAGAAAATCTCAACAGTCATTAAAGGTGTTCTACATGAATGAGATACAATGGAGTTCCCTATTCAAATGGCTATCCATCCTAGTCATGTGTCAGTATGGGCTGCCACCAGAAGATATACAGCTCCTGAGACCTTCGTCTCAACTGAAAAGAGATGTATCACACATACCCCGCCGGCAACCAGGAGCACGGCTGTGATATGTGAATAAATATGCTTTATCCCACATTATGCTTGGCTAGGAGAGCTCCAGCTTCATCCTCTTCCTTCATTAGGTTGACATCTTTATAGCAGTGCACTGAAACTGACTCTGCCCAAATGGAAAACAAGCATTGAAGAGGATGAAGTTGGAGATAACCGCTTTGTGGTCAGCAAAGAAGAGATACATTTCTTCACATATCACCGCCATGCTCCTGGTCACTAGAGGGGTATGAATTATTCAGCACTAGTCAATTGAGATGCAGGTCTTAAGTTGACCATACTGTATGATGTCCATATATAATTATGGTACTATATGTCTGATATTGCAGTTTAATAGGTGCATGGTCTGTAAATCGACTGAACGTTTTTCTAATAAGAGCTTGGATTGGGGCTCTGCATTCACTCATTGGTCTGTATTCCTGTGAAACCTAAAGCTCTTTGATGTGCAAATTTGTTTGCAAGTGACCATGCCTGGTTGGAAGTAATACCATGAAATCTAATGGAATTTTTATCACATGCAGTAGACCAAGAGCGAGCAGGGCAGATCTATATGAAATGGCTGTTGCTATTCCTTGAGCAACACTAGAGCAGGGCAGATTTTGATAGGGGGCTAGCCTACAGAGACCTACAGTGGCGCAGTAGAACAGGAGAAAGCTGCCACCTGCTTCAGCTGCAAACTAACTTTTGATGGAATAACTTGACAATCCTCCGGTCCTTATAAAGGACCAATTAATAGTGCCAACATATTATGTCCTGCAATTATTAAGTGTTTTATGCCAAAAGTGTGACCAGCTGACAAAAAGCATTATTTGCTGCCTAGTGTGAACTGTAACTGTAGAGTTTGGAACCATATTTTGTACTACTGTTATGTGAAAAAGCAAACTCATATGTTGAACTGTTACAGTGGGTACGTAAAGTATTCAGACCTCTTTAAATTTTTCACTTTTCGTTTCATTGCAGCTATTTGGTAAATTCTAAAATGTTCATTTATTTTCTCATTAACCCCTTACCGACATCGGGCATTACAGTACACCGATGTCAGGGTCCCTTCCTGTGATGAGATCTCCTGCGGTGAGCCCACATCTTTCTGTGGGCATGTCAGCTGTTTTGAACAGCTAAGAAGTGCCTGCAATAGCCGGGGGTGGAATCGCAATCCACCCGCGGCTATAAACCAGTTAAATGTCGCTGTCAAATGCTGCCCAGTGGTCGGCGCTCATAGCGAGTCAGTAAATCTGCTATATAGAGGTAATCTGAACATCGCCTCTATGTAGCAGAGCCAATCGGGCTCTGGCAGCTTCTAGTTTCCTATGGAGCATGCCAAAAGTAAAAAAAAAATGTTTTTAAAAATAAAAAAAAAAAAAATATAAAGGTTCAAATCACCCCCCCTTTCGCCACATTTAAAATATAACAATAAAAATAAAATCAAACATACACATATTTGGTATCGCCGCTATCAGAATCCCCCGATCTCTATAGCGAGAAAAAAGTCAAAACGTCAAAATTAAGTTTTTTTGGTCGCCCGGACATTGCATTAAAATTCAATAACGAGTGATCAAAAGATGGTATCTGCTCCAATATGGTATGATTAAAAATGTCAGCCCGGCATGCAAAAAATAATCCCTCAGATCATGAAAAATGGAGATGCCACAGGTATTGGAAAATGAAGCAATTTTATTTTTTAACAAAGTTTAGATTTTTTTTTCACCACTTAGATAAAAAAGAACATAGAGATGTTTGGTGTCTATAAACTTGTAATGACCTGGAGAATCATAATGGCAGGTCAGTTTTAGTATTTAGTGAACCTAGTAAAAAGGCCAAACAAAAAACAAGTGTGGGATTGCACTTTTTTTGCAATTTCACCGGACTTGGAATTTTTTTCCCATTTTCCAGTACAATACATGGTAAAACCAATGGTACTGTTAAAAATTACAACTCATCCTGCAACAAAAAAAGCCCTCACATGGCCATATTGATGAAAAAATAAAAACATTATGGCTCTGGGAAGAAGGTGAGCAAAAAACGAAAATGCGAAACTGAAAAAAGTTCCCGGTGTTAAGGGGTTAATGTACACTCTGCACCCCATCTTGACTGGAAAAACAGAAATGTGGTAATTTTTGCAAATTTGTTAAAATATAGAAAATAATAAATAATATTATACCTGCGCTGAGTAAAAAATCCTCCACTCAATACAACCAAATATTACCCCAAGAAAGGTGTATAATTTACCAGACACTGACCATGTTATTGTGAGATTGACCACAAAGTAGCAAAATCTCTGCTGTATAAAAGACCAGAATCGTTGTGTTTCAAAGATACATGGATATTGCAAGTTATATGGATTTTTACCTCTATTTTCTACAGTGGTGACTTGAGATCTCCTTGTAGTGCTCTTTATGGACGATGTCGGCTATGACTGCAGTTCCGATGAGGATCTTCAGGTAGACCTGCTTTGGGCGCTGCCCCGGCCGGTGGCAGAACGCTCCAAGCCCGCCTACCACGTGGAGTAAATGAACGCTAGAGTAGCCGCTAGGTTCTCTGCCGAAGCAGGACCTTCCGTGATGTCACGATCATGTGAGTATTCACGTGACTAGACTAGGGGAAGCGAAGAGGACCAATTGGAATACTCACGTGATCGTGACATCACGAAAGGTCCTGCTTCGGCAGAGAACCTAGCGGCTACTCTAGCGTTCATTTACTCCACGTGGTAGGCGGGCTTGGAGCGTTCTGCCACCGGCCGGGGCAGCGCCCAAAGCAGGTCTACCTGAAGATCCTCATCGGAACTGCAGTCATAGCCGACATCGTCCATAAAGAGCACTACAAGGAGATCTCAAGTCACCACTGTAGAAAATAGAGGTAAAAATCCATATTACTTGCAATATCCATGTATCTTTGAAACACAACGATTCTGGTCTTTTATACAGCAGAGTTTTTGCTACTTTGTGGTCAATCTCACAATAACATGGTTAGTGTCTGGTAAATTATACACCTTTCCTGGGGGTAATATTTGGTTGTATTGTGTGGAGGATTTTTTACCCAGCGCAGGTATAATATTATTTATTATATTCATAGATTACGATACAAAAGGGTGGATTTGTATCATTACTTGCTGCGGGTTTTTTGAGGTTAGAAGCGCTACTGGTCTCTCTCTATATAAAATATAGAAAAACTGAAATATCACATAGTCATAAGTATTCAGACCCTTTGCTCAGTATTGAGTAGAAGCACCCTTTTGAACTAGTACAGCCAGTCTTGGGAATGAAGCAACAAGTTTTTCACACCTAGATTTGGGGATCCTCTGCCATTATTCCATGCAGTTCCTCTCCAGGTCCATCAGGTTGGATGGTGAATGTTGGTGGAGAGCAATTTTCAGGTCTCTCCAGAGATGCTCAATTGGGTTTACAGCAGGGCTCTGGCTGGGCCAGTCAAGAATGGTCACAGAGTTGTTCTGAAGCCACTCCTTTGTTATTTTAGCTGTGTGCTTAGGGTCATTATCTTGTTGGAAGGTGAACCTTTGGCCAAGTCTGAGGTCCATAGCATTCTGGAAGAGGATTTCATCCAGGATATCTCTGTACTTGGCCACATTCATGTTTTCTTCAATGACAACCAGTCATCCTGTCCCTGCAGCTGAAAAACACCCACATAGCATGATGCTGTCACCACCATGTTTCTCTTTTGGGATTAAATTGGGCAGATGATGAGCAGTGCCTGGTTTTCTCTACACATACCGCTTAGAATTATCACCAAAAAGATCTATCTTCCCCTCATCAGACCTGAGAATCTTATTTCTCAAAGTCTGGGAGTCCTTCGTGTGTTTTTGAGCAAACTCTATGCGGATTTTCATATGGCTTGCACTCATGAGAGGCTTGCGTCGTCCACTCTGCCATAAAGGCCCTACTGGTGGAGGGATGCAGTGATAGTTGACTTTGTGGAACATTCTCCCATTTTCTAACAACATCTCTGGAGCCCAGCCACAGTGATCTTGGGGTTCTTCTTTACCTCCCCCACCAAGGCCCTTTTCCCACGATTGCTCAGTTGGGATCTAGGAAGACTTCTGCTGGTCCCAAACTTCTTCCATTTAAGGATTATGGAGGCCACTGTGCTCTTAGGAATCTTGAGTACTGCAGAAATTCTGTTGTAATCTTGGCCAGATCTGTGCCTTGCCAGTTCCTTTGACCTCATGATTCTCATTTGGTCTGACATGCACTGTGAGCTGTGAGGTCTTACATAGACAGGCGTGCGCCTTTCCAAATCAAGTCCTATCAGTTTAATTAAACACAGCTGGGCTAAAATGAAGGAGTAGAACCATCTCAAGGAGGAAATGGACAGCATGTGACTTAAATATGAGGTCTTAGCAAAGGGGCTGAATACTTATGACCATGTGATATTTCAGTTTTTCTTTTTTATTAAATTTGCAAAAATTTCTATATTTCTGTTTTTTTAAGTCAAGTTGGGGTGCAGAGTGTACATTAATGTGAAAAAAATTAACTTTTTCGAATTTGCCAAATGCTTGCAATGAAACAAGGAGTGAAAAATGTAAAGGGGTCTGAATACTTTCTGTACCCACTGTATATTCAAACCAGGAGTGGAACAATCAGAGGGAAAATATAATAGGATCATGTCACCATTTCTGTATTTATCAGCCACTCATGGTTTTGACTTACAAATACTGATATAATATACAGACCTAATACTGAATGTATGAACATGGTCTTAGGGCCACATGACCAATATTCTCATACAAGCGCTATCCGTGGTTTTCATGGATAGCACTCATACCTATACTATTCTATAGGGCTCTGCACATGTCCAATTTTCTCCTTGGGATAAATGGTCAACAGAAAAGATAGGAGACATGTATATATTTTGATCTGAGTGATGGATCAGAATCAGCAGTGCAAGGCTAAGGATCCATTAAAACAGTGGTCCCCAACTCCAGGCCTCGAGGGCCGCCAACAGTGCAGGTTTTCAGGATTTCCTTAGTATTGCACAAGGGTTGGAATCATCACCTGTGCAGATGATCACATTACCACCGATGCAATACTAAAGAAATCCTGAAAACCTGCACTGTTGGCGGCCCTCGAGGCCTGGAGTTGGGGACCCCTGCATTAAAATATCAGACAGCGCTAGGGTGGTTGACATCCGAGTGCGGCCCGATTTTGATGGACTGACAGAATGGAGAAGGTGGAGACATTTTTTCTCTGTCGATCTCTATGTTTCAATAAGCTTCTGCAGCATCTAAACCACATGTGAAAGGTATCCATGTAAAAGTGAGGGTTTTTCTCTTCATATATAAAAGAAAGAAAACTTCAGTAATATAAAAATGCATTTGTAATTTATTAGGATGAGGATATGTTTTATTGCTGACTCTGCAGTCATTGCTATTCAAAGGTGCAGCCTAAAAATGATAGGTAAGGTCCCCACCACACGCCACATTACAGAGGATGCACAAATAATTGTGTACATTATTGTGATAAAAAAAGCAATTTGGATTTTATCATCTTTTATAGCCCTGAATGGCAGAATGGCTTAAAAGAGATTTTCTGCCAGCAAGCACTCAAATGAGCAAATTAAAAGCATAAAAAACAATAAGACACATAAGAGGAATAAAGAAGCAGTAACAAGTTACCTGCCACATATTTTAACTTCGTTAATCTCCAGTTCTTTTGCTAAAAATCTTTAGTAGAGAGAACTGAATTTATTAAGCTTCCAGCGAGCATAAGCTGCAAGACATTTTCATACATCATGAATATTTATAGGTACATGATTGTAGTAATAATTCTTAAGTAAAAGAAGATGATTTACTGATAACTGAGAGATATACTATATATCCAAAGATGTGGAACCAGCTCTGTTAAAGGGAATCTGTCAGACCGATCAACCCTCCTAAACCATCAACATGGACATGCAGGTCATAGAAAGTTGAATAAAATTGTCCTCTAACATTTTCCAGCCATTTCCTGAACTTGTTATATACTGTTGTTTTGCAAAAGTTTTATGCAGATGTAGAAAAATGCTTCAAAGCAAGAATGTTTTAAAAAATGGAAGTTTGAATAGGTAATTAAAAATTAAATGTAAATCAATGTATTACGTTTTCCACACCATGCTTCATGACTGGGATGGTGTTCTTGGTGTCTTACTCATCCTTTTTCTTCCTCCAAACACAGTGAGTGGAGTTGGTGGCAAAAAGTTCTATTTTGGTCTCATCTGACCACCTGACCTTCTCCCATGCCTCTTCTGGATCGAGATGGTCATTTGCAAGCTTCAAATGTGCCTAAACATGTGCTGGCATGAGCAGAGGGGACCTTAGATGCCCTGCAGAAATTTAATCCATGTTGGCGTAGTGTGTTTCTAATGGTATTGTTTGAGACTGTGGTCCCAGCTCTCTAATAATAATAATAATAATAATAATGATAATCTTTGTTTTTATATAGCGATAACATATTCCGCAGCGCTTTACAATCTAAATTCCCTATCAGTATGTCTTTGGAATGTGGGAGGAAAACGGAGTACCCGGAGGAAACCCACGCAAACACGGAGAGAACATTCAAACTCTTTATAGATGTTGTCCTTGGTGGGATTTGAACCCTGGACTCCAGCGCTGCAAGGCTGCAGGGCTAACCACTCTTCAGGTAATTGACCAGGTCATCCCATGTAGTCCTGGGCTGATTCCTGACCTTTCTCAGAATCATCCTTACCCCTCGAGGCGAAATGTTGCATTGAGCCCCAGACCAAGGAAGATTGACATTCATTTTGGGTTTCTTCCATTTTCTAATAATTTTGCCAACAGTTGTTGCCTTTTCACCAAGCTGAAAATAAAGCAAAAAAATAGCTCACCTGATGCAGCTTGTGGTGTGGGGAAGCAAGGAGCACGTGTATTTACATGCTGATGAGGTCATAGAAAAAAAAAGATTGTTCCAGCTTCCAGATAGTCCAAAAAGAATGATTTATTGCTTGCATATAAAAACCAGACTTGTGGAGGCAAGTTCACATGACAAAATAGCAGCAATGTGTTTCAAATACACTAGGTGTTCTTTTGTCAAAGCTTCTCACCAAGCTGCTTGCCTATTGTCTGTAACCCATCCTATCCTTGTGCAGGTCTACAATTTTGTCCATAGCGTGCTTAGACAGCTCTATGGTCTTAGCCATGATGGAGAGGTTGGAGTGTGACTGAGTGTGTGGACAAGTGTCTTTTATACAGATAAAGAGTTCAAACAAGCGCAATTAATACAGGTAATTAGTGCAGAGTAGGAGGACTTCTTACAGAAAACCTTACAGGTCAGAAAGGCCGTACTGGGCCCCTGGCCATCAAGGGAGGTCAACATGTCGGAGTCACGTGCGAGCACAGGAGCCTTAGGGATGAATGGGGCATTACGGGGTTAAATCTGTGGTGTTAGTTTTTGAATTGGGGAGGGGGCGGGATCAAGAAGGGGAAGATAGGAGGAGTCATGGAAGAGGGCTTTAGGGCGGTTAGCAAGAAAACCGCCAACTTTGTGGTACACTGCTGGAGCGATCACTCACCTACCTGTGAGTGAACGAAGCTCCCACCCACCCTCCCTTTTTTAGAAAATGTTGTTTTTCTTTTTCTCTGGGGTTGTTCATGGGAATTCATGTTTTGCCAGAGGGGATGAAGGTTAATTACTGTCATAGCAGTGAGGCAGGGGAGGGAGGTCCTCGAAGTTGGTGGAAAGGGGGACGGCGGATTGCAGGGGGGATCTCTATTGGTCCTGGACTCCCCCTGAGTGGATTCTGAGTGGATGTGGCCGATCATTCCGTGGAACGGATGATTAGGGGACTTAGTATTTGGTTGGTTTGGCCGGGCTGGTCACTATCTGCCTCCGAGCTGGTGCGTTGCGGCTGGGGGTAATGTTATGACCTGGTGGTCAGGACAATAATGGACCTGGTGGTAAGAGCACACGGAATGACCTGATAGTTACTGATAATAAGGACGAGCTCTGGGACGTGGGAACTCTGCTGACCGCAATCCCTAAACCTATCAACCACACTAGAAATAGCCGTGGATTGCGCCTAACGCTCCCTATGCAACTCGGCACAGCCTAAGAAACTAGCTAGCCCTGAAGATAGGAAAATAAAGCCTACCTTTCCTCAGAGAAATTCCCCAAAGGAAAAGGCAGCCTCCCACATATAATGACTGTGAGTAAAGATGAAAATACAAACACAGAGATGAAATAGATTAAGCAAAGTGAGGCCCGACTTACTGAACAGACCGAGGATAGGAAAGGTTACTTTGCGGTCAGCACAAAAACCTACAAAAAGACCACGCAGAGGGCGCAAAAAGACCCTCCGCACCGACTCACGGTGCGGAGCCGCTCCCTCTGCGTCCCAGAGCTTCCAGCAAGCAAGACAACAAATTAAATAGCAAGCTGGACAGAAAAATAGCAAACCAAAGAAATACAAGCTGGAACTTAGCTTCTGATGAGAAGACAGGTCACAAGAACGATCCAGGAGTGAACTAGACCAATACTGGAACATTGACAGGTGGCGTGGAGCAAAGATCTAAGTGGAGTTAAATAGAGCAGCAGCTAACGAATTAACCTCGTCACCTGTGAAAGGAAACTCAGAAACACCCACCACAGGAAGTCCATGGACAGAACCAGCCGAAGTACCATTCATGACCACAGGAGGGAGCCCGACAACAGAATTCACAACAGTACCCCCCCTTGAGGAGGGGTCACCGAACCCTCACCAGAGCCCCCAGGCCAACCAGGATGAGCCAAATGAAAGGCACGAACCAGATCGGCAGCATGAACATCAGAGGCAAAAACCCAGGAATTATCTTCCTGACCATAACCCTTCCACTTGACCATGTACTGGAGTTTCCGTCTCAAAACACGAGAATCCAAAATCTTCTCCACCACATACTCCAACTCCCCCTCAACTAACACCGGGGCAGGAGGATCAACGGATGGAACCACAGGCGCCACGTATCTCCGCAATAACGACCTATGGAACACATTATGGATGGCAAAAGAAGCAGGAAGGGCCAAACGAAATGACACAGGATTGATAACCTCAGAAATCTTATACGGACCAATGAAATGAGGCTTAAACTTAGGAGAGGAAACCTTCATAGGAACATAACGAGACGACAACCAAACCAAATCCCCAACATGAAGTCGGGGACCCACACAGCGCCGGCGGTTAGCGAAACGTTGAGCCTTCTCCTGGGACAATGTCAAATTGTCCACCACATGAGTCCAAATCTGCTGCAACCTATCCACCACAGTATCTACACCAGGACAGTCTGAAGACTCAACCTGCCCTGAAGAGAAACGAGGATGGAAACCAGAATTGCAGAAAAACGGCGAAACCAAAGTAGCCGAGCTGGCCCGATTATTAAGGGCGAACTCAGCCAACGGCAAAAAGGACACCCAATCATCCTGATCAGCAGAAACAAAGCATCTCAGATATGTTTCCAAAGTTTGATTAGTTCGTTCGGTTTGGCCATTTGTCTGAGGATGGAAAGCCGAGGAAAAAGACAAATCAATGCCCATCCTAGCACAAAAGGATCGCCAAAACCTTGAAACAAACTGGGAACCTCTGTCAGAAACGATGTTCTCCGGGATACCATGTAAACGATCCACATGCTGGAAAAAAAATGGCACCAAATCAGAGGAGGAAGGCAATTTAGACAAGGGTACCAGATGGACCATCTTAGAAAAGCGATCACAGACCACCCAAATGACTGACATCTTTTGAGAAACGGGAAGATCTGAAATAAAATCCATAGAGATATGTGTCCAAGGCCTCTTCGGGACCAGCAAGGGCAAAAGCAACCCACTGGCACGAGATGGCAGACATAATTACCCCCTCTTTGAGAATACCCGCCGGCTCAGGAACAACCGGAGAGTCAGGCACAAAACTCCTTGACAGGGCATCAGCCTTCACATTGTTAGAGCCCGGAAGGTACGAAACCACAAAATCAAAACGGGAGAAAAATAACGACCATCGAGCCTGTCTCGGATTCAACCGTTTGGCAGACTCAAGATAAGTCAAATTCTTGTGATCTGTCAAGACCACCACGCGATGCTTGGCTCCTTCCAGCCAATGACGCCACTCCTCGAATGCCCACTTCATGGCCAACAATTCACGATTACCAACATCATAGTTACGCTCAGCAGGCGAAAACTTTCTAGAAAAGAAAGCACATGGCTTCATCATCGAGCCATCAGAACTTCTTTGCGACAAAACAGCCCCTGCTCCAATCTCAGAAGCATCAACCTCAACCTGAAACGGAAGCAAAACATCTGGCTGGCACAACACAGGGGCAGAAGAAAAACGACGCTTCAACTCCTGAAAAGCCTCTACAGCCGCAGAAGACCAATTGACCACATCAGCACCCTTCTTGGTCAAATCAGTCAACGGTTTAGCAACAGTAGAAAAATTAGCGATGAAGCGCCGATAAAAATTAGCAAAGCCCAGGAACTTTTGCAGGCTCTTCACAGATGTCGGCTGAGTCCAATCGTAAATGGCCTGGACTTTAACAGGGTCCATCTCGATAGTAGAAGGGGAAAAAATGAACCCCAAAAATGAAACCTTCTGAACTCCAAAGAGACACTTTGACCCCTTCACAAACAAGGAATTTGCACAAAGGACCTGGAACACCATTCTGACCTGATTCACATGAGACTCCCAATCATCCGAAAAGACCAAAATATCATCCAAATACACAATCAGGAATTTATCCAGGTACTCTCGGAAGATGTCATGCATAAAGGACTGAAATACTGATGGAGCATTGGAAAGCCTGAATGGCATAACCAGGTACTCTAAATGGCCCTCGGGCGTATTAAATGCTGTTTTCCATTCATCGCCTTGTTTAATACGCACAAGATTATACGCCCCTCGAAGATCTATCTTGGTGAACCAACTAGCCCCTTTAATACGAGCAAACAAATCAGACAGCAACGGCAAAGGATACTGAAATTTGACTGTAGTTTTATTAAGAAGGCGGTAATCAATGCAAGGTCTCAAAGAACCATCCTTCTTGGCCACAAAAAAGAACCCTGCTCCTAACGGTGATGACGACGGGCGAATATGGCCTTTCTCCAAGGATTCCTTTATATAACTCCGCATAGCGGCGTGTTCTGGCACAGATAAATTGAACAATCGGCCCTTAGGAAACTTACTACCAGGAATCAAATTAATTGCACAATCGCAATCCCTATGAGGAAGTAGGGCACTGGCTTTGGGCTCATCAAATACATCCCGATAATCCGACAAAAACTCTGGAACTTCAGAAGGAGTGGAAGACGAAATAGACAAAAATGGAACATCACCATGTACCCCCTGGCAACCCCAGCTGGACACAGACATAGATTTCCAGTCCAATACTGGATTATGAACCTGCAGCCATGGCAACCCCAAAACGACCACATCATGCAGATTATGCAACACCAGAAAGCGGATATCCTCCTGATGTGCAGGAGCCATGCACATGGTCAATTGGGTCCAATACTGAGGCTTATTCTTGGCCAAAGGCGTAGCATCAATTCCTCTCAATGGAATAGGATACTGCAAGGGCTCCAAGAAAAAACCACAGCGCCTAGCATACTCCAAGTCAATCAAATTCAGGGCAGCGCCTGAATCCACAAATGCCATAACAGAATAGGATGACAAAGAGCAAATCAGAGTAACAGACAATAGAAATTTAGACTGTACCGTACCAATGGTGGCAGAACTAGCGAACCGCTTAGTGCGCTTATGACAATCGGAGATAGCATGAGTGGATTCACCACAGTAAAAACACAGCCCATTCCGACATCTGTGTTCTTGCCGTTCAGCTCTGGTCAAAGTCCTATCACATTGCATAGGCTCAGGCCCATGCTCAGATAGTACCGCCAAATGGTGCACAGCTTTACGCTCACACAAGCGTCGATCGATCTGAATGGCCAAGGACATAGACTCATTCAGACCAGCAGGCATGGGAAACCCCACCATGACATCCTTAAGGGCTTCAGAGAGACCCTTTCTGAAGATTGCTGCCAGGGTGCATTCATTCCACTGAGTAAGCACAGACCACTTTCTAAACTTCTGACAATATATCTCCGCTTCATCCTCACCCTGACACAGAGCCAGCAAGATTTTCTCTGCCTGATCCACTGAATTAGGTTCGTCATAAAGCAATCCAAGCGCCAGGAAAAACGCATCAACATCACGCAATGCCGGATCTCCTGGCACAAGGGAAAATGCCCAGTCTTGAGGGTCCCCACGTAACAAAGAAATAATGATCTTTACTTGTTGAACAGGGTCACCTGAGGAGCGAGGTTTCAAGGCAATAAACAATTTACAATTATTTTTGAAATTCAAGAACTTAGATCTATCACCAAAAAACAAATCAGGAATAGGAATCTTAGGCTCTGACATCGGATTCTGAACCACAAAATCTTGAATGTTTTGTATCCTTGTAGTGAGATTATCCATCCAAGAGGACAGACCTTGAATGTCCATGTTTACACCAGTGTCCTGAACCACCCAGAGGTAAAGGGGAAAATTGAGACAAAACACACTGCAAAGAAAAAAAAATGGTCTCAGAACTTCTCTTATCCCTCTATTGAGATGCATTAGTACTTTGGGCCACCTGTACTGTTATGACCTGGTGGTCAGGACAATAATGGACCTGGTTGTAAGAGCACACGGAATGACCTGATAGTTACTGATAATAAGGACGAGCTCTGGGACGTGGGAACTCTGCTGACCGCAATCCCTAAACCTATCAACCACACTAGAAATAGCTGTGGATTGCGCCTAACGCTCCCTATGCAACTCGGCACAGCCTACCTTGCCTCAGAGAAAATCCCCAAAGGAAAAGGCAGCCTCCCACATATAATGACTGTGAGTAAAGATGAAAATACAAACACAGAGATGAAATAGATTAAGCAAAGTGAGGCCCGACTTACTGAACAGACCGAGGATAGGAAAGGTTACTTTGCAGTCAGCACAAAAACCTACAAAAAGACCACGCAGAGGGCGCAAAAAGACCCTCCGCACCGACTCACGGTGCGGAGCTGCTCCCTCTGCGTCCCAGAGCTTCCAGCAAGCAAGACAACAAATTAAATAGCAAGCTGGACAGAAAAATAGCAAACCAAAGAAATACAAGCTGGAACTTAGCTTCTGATGAGAAGACAGGTCACAAGAACGATCCAGGAGTGAACTAGACCAATACTGGAACATTGACAGGTGGCGTGGAGCAAAGATCTAAGTGGAGTTAAATAGAGCAGCAGCTAACGAATTAACCTCGTCACCTGTGAAAGGAAACTCAGAAACACCCACCACAGGAAGTCCATGGACAGAACCAGCCGAAGTACCATTCATGACCACAGGAGGGAGCCCGACAACAGAATTCACAACAGGGTAAGCCTGGAGGCCAAAGGAAAAGAAATCTGCACATTGGAAATGCTTAATTTGTGGCTTCGAGGACCACCCCTTCCTAGTTTGGGATGTTGTTTAATTTTTGTAATTGTATGTTAATAAAAAGGCTGCTGTGGCCATTTAATCCAAAATCTGGTCTAATGTCACTCTTTGGTGTTTACAATAAAATATATCATAAGTTGGGAGATTTATTTCAATTAAAAGGATTTTGGGGAATGTGTGTAGCCATCAAAGGCGTTTGTGAGTCAAGTGTACCCCACGCATCATGTGAGAGGCAGAATTCTTGCTGGTTGGTAGGTGATCAAATACTTATTTCATGCAATTTCAACATTTAACCCCTTAGCGACCGCCGATACGCCTTTTAACGGCGGCCGCTAAGGGTACTTAAACCACAGCGCCGTTAATTAACGGCGCTGTGGAAAAAGTGTATAGCGCCCCCCACAGGCCGATTTTCTCCGGGGTCTCGGCTGCCGAGGGTAGCCGAGACCCCAGAGAACATGATTCGGGGGGTTTTTAACCCTCCCCGCATTTGCGATCGCCGGTAATTAACCGTTTACCGGCGATCGCAAAAAAAAAAAAAAAAAAAAGCGATCTCTTTTTAATTTCTCTGTCCTCCGATGTGATCGCACATCGGAGGACAGAGAAAAGGGGTCCCAGGTGGCCCCCCAATACTCACCTAGCTCCCCCGATGCTCCTCGTGTCTCCCGGTGGGCGCCGCCATCTTCAAAATGGCGGGCGCATGCGCAGTGCGCCCGCCGGCCGGCACCGGGAGAATCTTTGGGGTCTCGGCTGCCTGGGGTAGCCGAGACCCCAAAGAGCATGATCGGGGGTCGGTTTTAGCGACCCCTGTTTTGCGATCGCCGGTAATTAACTGTTTACCGGCGACCGCAAAAAAAAAAAAAAAAAAAAAGTAAAGTGTAATTCTCTGTCCTCTGATGTGATCGCACATCAGAGGACAGAGAAATAGGGGGATTCGGGGACCCTAGCATACTCACCTAGGTCCCTGGATCCTCTTGCTGCTCCTCCTGGCCGCCGGCAGAAGAACATGGCGGACGCATGCCCAGTGCGCCCGCCATCTGTCTCCATCTGCCGGCCGGCAGGAGAACAGCGGTTAGGGCTAAAATTAGGGTTAGGGTTAGGGTTAGGGGTAGGGTTAGGGTTAGGGTTAGGGTTAGGGGTAGGGTTAGGGTTAGGGTTAGGGTTAGGGCTAGGGTTAGGTTAGGGGTAGGGTTAGGGGTAGGGTTAGGGTTAGGGGTAGGGTTAGGGTAGGGGTAGGGTTAGGGCTAGGGTTAGGTTAGGGGTAGGGTTACGGCTAGGGTTAGGTTAGGGGTAGGGTTAGGTTAGGGTTAGGGGTAGGGTTACGGCTAGGGTTAGGTTAGGGGTAGGGTTAGGTTAGGGTTAGGGGTAGGGTTAGGTTAGGGGTAGGGTTGGGGCTAAATTTAGGGTTAGGGTTGGGGCTAAATTTAGGGTTAGGGTTGGGGCTAAATTTAGGGTTAGGCTTCTTTCACACTTACGTCGGTACGGGGCCGTCGCAATGCGTCGGCCCGACATACCGACGCACGTTGTGAAAATTGTGCACAACGTGGGCAGCAGCTGTAGTTTTTCAACGCATCCGCTGCCCAATCTATGTCCTGGGGAGGAGGGGGCGGAGTTACGGCCACGCATGCGCGGTCAGAAATGGCGGATGCGACGTACAAAAAAACGTTTCATTGAACGTTTTTTTGTGCCGACGCTCCGCCAAAACATAACTGATCCAGTGCACGACGGACGCGACGTGTGGCCATCCGTCACGATCCGTCGGCAATACTATGGGCAAAAAACGCATCCTGCGGGCACATTTGCAGGATCCGTTTCTTGTCCAAAATGACGGATTGCGACGGAATGCCAAACAACGCAAGTGTGAAAGTAGCCTTAGGGCTAGGGTTAGGGTTGGGGCTAAAGTTAGGGCTAGGGTTGGGGCTAAAGTTAGGGTTAGAGCTGGGATTAGGTTTAGGGTTTGGATTAGGGTTGGTATTAGGGTTAGGGTTGGCATTAGGGTTACTCTTGGGATTAGGGTTAGGTTTGGGATTAGGGTTAAGGTTAGGGTTGTGATTAGGGGTGTATTGGGATTAGGGTTAGGTTTGAGGTTAGGGTTGAGATTAGGATTAGGGGTGTGTTGGATTTAGGGTTTTGATTAGGGTTATGGTTAGGGTTGACATTAGGGTTGTTTTGGGGTAAGGGTTGTGATTATGGTTAGGGTTAGTGATTAGGATTATGGATCAGGTTGGGATTAGGGTTAGGGGTTGGAGCTAGAATTGGGGGGTTTCCACTGTTTAGGTACATCAGGGGGTCTCCAAACACGACAGCCAATTTTGCGCTCAAAAAGTCAAATGGTGCTCCCTCCCTTCTGAGCTCTGCCGTGCGCCCAAACAGTGGGTTACCCCCACATATGGGGCATCAGCGTACTCGGGATAAATTGGACAACAACTTCTGGGGTCCAATTTCTCTTGTTACCCTTGTGAAAATAAAAACTTGGGGGCTACAAAATCTTTTTTGTGAAAAAAAAAAATATTTTTTATTTTCACGACTCTGCATTCTAAACTTCTGTGAAGCACTTGGGCATTCAAAGTTCTCACCACACATCTAGATAAGTTCCTTGGGGGGTCTAGTTTCCAAAATGGGGTCACTTGTGGGGGGTTACTACAGTTTAGGTATATCAGGGGCTCTGCAATCGCAACATAATGCCCACAGACCATTCTATCAAAGTCTGCATTCCAAAAAGGCGCTCCTTCCCTTCCGAGCTCTGCCGTGCGCCCAAACAGTGGTTTACCCCCACATATGGCACATCAGCGTACTCGGGATAAATTGGACAACAACTATTGCAGTCCAATTTCTCCTGTTACCCTTGTGAAAATAAAAACTTGGGGGCTACAAAATCTTTTTTGTGAAAAAAAAAATATTTTTTATTTTCACGACTCTGCATTCTAAACTTCTGTGAAGCACTTGGGCATTCAAAGTTCTCACCACACATCTAGATAAGTTCCTTGGGGGGTCTAGTTTCCAAAATGGGGTCACTTGTGGAGGGTTTCTACTGGTTAGGTACATCAGGGGCTCTGCAAATGCAACATAATACCCGCAGACCATTCTATCAAAGTCTGCATTCCAAAACGGCGCTCCTTCCTTCCGAGCTCTGCCGTGCGCCCAAACAGTGGTTTACCCCCACATATGGGGTACCAGCATACTCAAGACAAATTGGACAACAACTTTTGGGGTCCAATTTCTCTTGTTACCCTTGTAAAAATAAAAACTTGGGGGCTACAATATCTTTTTGTGGAAAAAAAAAATATTTTTTATTTTCACGGCTCTGCATTATAAACTTCTGTGAAGCACTTGGGCATTCAAGGTTCTCACCACACATCTAGATAAGTTCCATGGGGGGTCTAGTTTCCAAAATGGGGTCACTTGTGGGGGATTTCTACTGTTTAGGCACATCAGGGGCTCTCCAAACGCGACATGGCGTCCGATCTCAATTCCAGCCAATTCTACATTGAAAAAGTAAAACGGCACTCCTTCTCTTCCAAGCTCTGCGGTGCGCCCTAACAGTGGTTTACCCCCACATATTGGGTATCAGTGTAGTCAGGAGAAATTGCACAACAACTTTTGTGATCTAATTTCTCCTGTTACCCTTGTGAAAATAAAAATTTGTGGGCAAAAATATCATTTTTGTAGAAAAAATGCGATTTTTTTTTTCACGGCTCTACGTTATAAACGTCTGTGAAGCACATGGGGGTTCAAAGTGCTCGCCACACATCTAGATAAGTTCCTTAAGGGGTCTAGTTTCCAAAATGGTGTCACTTGTGGGGGGTTTCCACTGTTTAGGCACATCAGGGGCTCTCCAAATGCGACATGGCGTCCAATCTCAATTCCAGCCAATTCTACATTGAAAAAGTAAAACGGCGCTCCTTCACTTCCAAGCTCTGCGGTGCGCCCAAACAGTGGTTTACCCTCACATATGGGGTATCGACGTATTCAGGAGAAATCGCACAACAACTTTTGTGGTCTAATTTCTCCTGTTACCCTTGTGAAAATAAGAATTTGTGGGCAAAAAGATCATTTTTGTGTAAACAAAAGCGATTTTTTTATTTTCACGGCTCTACGTTATAAACTTCTGTGAAGCACTTGGGGGTTCAAAGTGCTCGCCACACATCTAGATAAGTTCCTTAAGGGGTCTAGTTTCCAAAATGGTGTCACTTGTGGGGGGTTTCCACTGTTTAGGCACATCAGGGGCTCTCTAAACGTGACATGGCGTCCGATCTCAATTCCAGCCAATTCTGCATTGAAAAAGTCAAACGGCGCTCCTTCACTTCTAAGTTCTGCGGTGCGCCCTAACAGTGGTTTACCCCCACATATGGGGTATTGGCGTATTCAGGAGAAATTGCATAACAAAATTTATGGTTACATTTCTGTTTTTACACTTGTGAAAATAAAAAAAATGGTTCTGAATTAAGATGTTTGCAAAAAAAAGTTAAATGTTCATTTTTTCCTTCCACATTGTTTCAGTTCCTGTGAAGCACGTAAAGGGTTAATAAACTTCTTGAATGTGGTTTTGAGAACCTTGAGGGGTGTAGTTTTTAGAATGGTGTCACACTTCATTATTTTCTATCATATAGACCCCTCAAAATGACTTCAAATGTGATGTGGTCCCTAAAAAAAAATGGTGTTGTAAAAATGAGAAATTGCTGGTCAACTTTTAACCCTTATAACTCCCTAACAAAAAAAAATTTTGTTTCCAAAATTGTGCTGATGTAAAGTAGACATGTGGGAAATGTTTTTTATTAACTATTTTTCGTGACATATCTCTCTGATTTAAGGGCATAAAAATACAAAGTTTGAAAATTGCAAAATTTTAAAAATTTTCGCCATATTTCCGTTTTTTTCATAAATAATCGCAAGTAATATCGAAGAAATGTTACCACTAACATGAAGTACAATATGTCACGAAAAAACATTCTCAGAATCAGCGGGATCCGTTGAAGCGTTCCAGAGTTATAACCTCATAAAGTGACAGTGGTCAGAATTGCAAAAATTGGCTCGGTCATTAAGTACCAAATTGGCTCTGTCACTAAGGGGTTAAAAATCATACAATGTGATTTTCTGGTTTTTATTTTTCAATTATCTCTCTCACAGTTGAAGGGAACGTACAATAAAAATTACAGACCTTTCCATTATTTATAGATGGGAAAACTCGCAAAATCGGCAGTGTATCAAATACTTACTTTCCCCACTGTAGATATAAAGGCCAAAGAGATGAGAACTACACATGGTTTAGCAGCAGCAATCTTTGTGGTGTTTCCTAGTTACTTTTTTACTTATACCTAAAAACCATCCTAAAAATGTGATATGAGTTCATCCGCTCATAAAATTTAAATATATGCAATAAAAATCTACTTCAAGCGACATAGCAGCTCCTTATTGCAAGGATTTTCCAGGCCCATAATTTCAGTTCCTGAAGTTCCCTTCCCTAGTTCACTGCATAGTGAAAATGGACAAGCAATTAAACATTCATACAAAAACTAAAGCAACCGTGGCCTTCCTGCTGTGTAAACCGGGATTGCAGCTTGCTCTCATAGGAACAAATTTCTTATCTTTAGGACAGAGGACACAGCTACATTCACAAAAATGGCAGGGTGTGATCATTAGTAAATTACATTTAACCCCTTCCAGCATTTCTCCCACAATTCTTGCACCTCAGCTACATTCTATCCCGACAAACACACAGGGCATAATGAGTCTTTCTCAAGGACATGCTTCGGAATGGAAGTCTTTCTTGTGGGAGTTAATGCAAAACTTGAAGGCCAGATTTGCTCTAAGGGTATGTGCACACGTAGAATGGTCCACTGCGGATTTTTCCGCAGCGGATTTGATAAATCTGCAGGGCAAAAACGCTGCGTTTTTGCTGCAGATTTATCACGGATTTACCGCGTTTTTTTTGCGGATTCCACGGCGGTTTTACACCTGCGGTTTTCTGTTAAGGAGCAGGTGTAAAACCGCTGTGGATTCCGCACAAAGAATTGACATGCTGCGGAATGTAAACCGCTGCGTTTCCACGCGTTTTTTTGCACAGCATGTGCACTGCGGATTGCGTTTCCCATAGGTTTACATTGTACTGTAAACGCATGGGAAACTGCTGCAGACCCGCAGCTGCGGAAACGCTGCGGAACCGCAGCAAAATCTGCAGCGTGTGAACATAGCCTAACACTGTTATAAAGGTTTTTTCAAGGTTTGTATTTAACCCACTTTTTTCTATGGAATAGATGATGCTAATGTTACAGTATACCAAGTCATTTTATGCAATTGTATGTCTCCAACTTTGTGACAACAGATTTAGGATAGGATCTTTCCAGCACCAAAGTGACTATTCCCCTATGCAGTGAATCATTTATTAAAATGATTTAAAGAGGTTGTCCACTACTCAGATTACCCCTTCTGAATACCCCCTAAGTAAAAATAATAACACCTGTACTCACGGTACTGACACTTTAAATAGTGTCAGCACAGGCTCTCCCAGGGATCACTTGACATTGTTATGTCACCAATACCTGAGGCCATTTAGCGCTAGTTTCACTATTGGACAAATCAAGACATCTGGAGGAAGTGAGAGAGCAGCCATGGCTCTCATTTTCTCTGGATGTTCATTACGTCTGTAGAAAAGGAGAGTGAAGCCAGCACTGATTGGCCGCAGGGATTGCATGATATAACAATACCAAGCAATCCCCAAGAGAGCCATTGCCGACACTGCTGGAAAGGCACTGCCACTGGAGCAAAGTGTAGGTGATATTATTTTACAGGGGAAAACCTAGGTATTTGGAGCGCCCCGTCAGGGCAAGGGGGTACTCGGTACCGGGGCCGGTCGTCTCAAAGGGGGATGTCACAGCGGCGACCCGGTTTGTGGCCCTGGGACGTCTGTATAAAAGGGGAAGGTCTTTAAAGGGATAAAGTTTATGTTCGTGACGCCACCTGTGCTATTTGGTCAGTGGGGACCGAGACTGCTTTAAGGGGTCCACTGGGTTGATGTTATGGCAGCTAGATGTATACCTTCCCACAGGTGAAGTATATTCCCAGGGCTTCCTGGTGTGTAGATTGTGGAATGGTGAGAGGTGCAGAGAAGAACGAGGACACAGAATTGCAGTCTCTTTACCTTGTTTACTGTTGGTCTTAACAGCCACAGTCCAGGGCACCAGATCAAAGGGCAGGCAGAGTCCAGCCGGTTCGGAGGCAAGTCCAGAGTCCCCTTGTCCAGGTGGAAATATAAGCCTTCCTTTGCGCTGTGGTAGTGTAGTCCCTTACTGCATAAGCTTCAAATAAGGTTCTCACAGATGTGCCTCTCTCTGTCCCCCATAGTCGGATAGGACAAAACCCGTATGGCTGGTGGCTTGAGGTGGTTTATATGGACTCTAGCATGCCCCATCCTCTGAGGGGTCGATCCTCTGAGGGGTGCCACCGTGCCTCCTGGGTGTGGGTGCAGACAGGTAACGTGCAATTAGCTGTCCTGCCGGTCTCTGAAGTAAGGCGTAGAGGTCCTTACTGTTATGGACCTGGTGGTTAGGAGCAGCCGAAATGACCTGATGGTTAAACCGATACAGGACAAGCTCTGGGAAGTGGGAACTCTGCTGACCGCAACCCCTAATCCTATCACACACACTAAAAATAGCCGTGGAGCATACCTGACTCTGCCTAGACACCTCGTCACAGCCTAAGAACTAGCTAGCCCTAGAGATAGAAAATAAAGCCTACCTTGCCTCAGAGAAATTCCCCAAAGGAAAAGGCAGCCCCCCACAAATATTAACTGTGAGTTAAGATGAAAGTCACAAACACAGAAATGAAACAGGTTTTAGCAAAGGGAGGCCAGACTAACTAAACAGACAGAGGATAGGAAAGGTATCTTTGCGGTCAGCACAAAAAACTACAAAAGACCACGCAGAGTGTGCAAAAAGACCCCCGCACCGACTCACGGTGCGGAGGTGCCACTCTGCATCCCAGAGCTTCCAGCTAGCAAGGCAGAATCATGAAAGCACGCTGGACAAGAAAACAATGAACAGAAAATAACAATCAGGGACTTAGCTTCTGCTGGAATAGACAGGTCACCAGAAGATCCAAGAGCGAACTGAACCAGTAATAGAACATTGACAGCTGGCATGGAGTAACGATCTGAGTGGAGTTAAATAGAGAAGCCAGCCTAAGAATAAACTAGGTCACCTGTGGAAGGAATCTCAGAACCAGCAGCTCCACTCACAGCCACCAGAGGGAGTCCAAGGACAGAACTCACCGAAGTACCATTCATGACCACAGGAGGGAGTTCGATAACAGAATTCACAACACCTTACTACCTCGGTGTTCCGGCTACTGGCGTTCTGCGCCTCAGAAGGCAGCCTGCTCGGGGCTGGTCCCGTTCTGGTATCCTCTCCTGTGCTTTGCTTTCCTTCACGCTCACTGCAATCAATTCTGCTTTCAAAATGTCTCTTTCCAGGAGCTGTAGCACTTCAGACTACATGGCTCCTCTGCTTCCTTTCCCTCTGTCTCTCTGACAGGAACTGAACTCTTTCCCTCCAGATCAGGATGTTCTTATAGGGGAGTTCACTTTAAACAGGCTTAGAGCTCCCCCTTCTGGTCTGAAGTGTAAACATGTTGCATGTATTATGTTACCTGACAAAGAGTTCTCCTTCATTGCCTCCAAACGTAACATCACTTTTCCTGTGCGGAAAGCAACATTACTGTGATGACCAGGACCCTGGGTGCCACAGTCCCCTTTCCCCCGTTAAAGTACTGCTGGACTGGGAAAAGAAGAACAACAATACATGTTAAATAATGCAAACAATTTGAATAACATTTGAACAATTATATAACTTTTGGCTTCCCTTTATGGGAGGTGAGGACACTTGAACGTTGCAAAAAACAAGTTTATAATTGAAAGTACCGATGCGAGGGACCTGTCATAAACCCCCAACGTAGGGCTTGGGCGGGCTACAAGGCATATCCAGACCCAGTGTTCGCCACGCCAGACGGTTTTGCTTCGGGTCTGTGAAGAAAGAAGCCAACAAGGCCCTACCCACACTGGCATTGTGGGTAAAACCAAGGTGCATTTTGAGGGTGCCAACTATGTACAAATACAGTTTTTTGAGTAATTCACTGTCCATTACCCTATTGTCCATTTTTAAACCTGTAACAAATATAAGCAAGTAATTCAAACATGTAACAGCATGTTGTTTATGTAGATAGAACCATGCAGTGGAATTGGATGTCTGGGTCTTACAGTCACAATACATATATATCTAAACCCAGAATTAGGCTTTCTCAGAATAATTATAGAAAAAAGGACAGTGAGTATGAAAATCTTATACATTTTATTATTCAAACATAATTAAAATTAAAAACATTACAGAGTAACACAAAAAGCAGGAATATTGGGGGATAATAATATATCTACTCCAAAAAATAGAGTAACATATGCACTATGAGTATAGAAAGTGTATAGTACGCACTATGAAAAATAGTAAATCAATATCATAGTTATATCTCAATATCAAGTGGTCCCATCAGGGATCCTATTACAAATAGTAGCAGTGCATCAAGATTTTTCCAGCAAAACATTAAATACTGTTTCCATATATCAGTCTGTCCAAAAGGAATCAGATGTAGGGAGAATGCACTGGTGCGTGCAACATAACATAGCAAAGGTAAAGTGCAATAGTGCGTGCTGTGCAAGTAGATTATATATGCATATGAATGAGTATAACTTACATGAAGAGCTGTGGACCCGACTTGCTGCCTCAACGCGCGTTTCGCAAGTCTTTATAATATTTTCATACTCTCTGACCTTTTTTCTATAATTTGACTAATAGAATGGGTTTTATGTGGTAATTTAATTGAGAGGTATTTGTTACCAATAGATGATACTGCTTTTTGGGAAAATCTTTTCTAAAGATAATACCTAATGTGACAGGCATGCAGGTGAACAGTAGTGGCATTTCATGTCCCTTCCTAGACAACAGAAAGTCTAGAATTGCTCTGGGCTGGTTGGATAATAATTCTGCACATTCCATGACAATGACCCGAGGAGATAACCTGACTTGACAAGTGCAATTTGTACCATCATCCCTATGGCTACAATGTACTTTCATTTCCACTTCATGCCTTGTCATTTTCTACCCTTATTTCACCCAGTAATTTGGTACCGAAAACTGAGAAACCTTGCAATTTTTATCAGTACAGATGTCTAGGGAGGTTAGGAAAATTAATTCACTTAATATGACATAATTTTGTTGCTTCTGCAAAAGGGACATTAATTTCTGGTTTGTTGAAAGCATAGAATTAAATATTATGGACGCCTTTAACAAGGAAGAAATAATTTTCCATTTGTTAATAGTTACTGTTGGTTAATAACATTTAAAGTCTGTAGTTTTTATTCCTTCATTCATTTTCAGACCCCTTAATATACACGTTCTAGTTTGATCCAAGTTTCATATTTTTCTTTTGTGCAAGTGTCTCTCCCAGTAATACAGGCTGGATGTTAAGTTTGTGCCTATCCAGTTTATTGATGTCTTCACTTTCATGTATCAGGACAGCTCTAATACTGTGCTAAAATTCATTAACATTAAAATTCCACAAAGAAATAAGTCTTCGAAGTATGAAAATCTCAGGATCCATAGACATGTTAATATGCAAATTATGAAAAAAAAATAAAAAGATAATTTTGAAAGCATCCTAATTTATTCAGTATCATGTATGAGTGTCATGCACAGAATTTCATGCACGTATACACCTTGGATGCTATCAATGAGGTTATTATTGGTAGTCTGAAGAATGTTCTGCCATGCAGAATGCACTTTGTCACAAAAGTCATCAAGACCCACTGCTGGCAGCGCCCTTTGCAATTGCTAACCAGTGACATCTCAAATGTGCTAGCTGGGAAATTCTTCACTCCATGGTAGCATATTTAGGCCATGAAAGGAGCTCACAGTTGCACAGGTAACAAGTGACCTGGTGTTGTCATGGTTAAAAACTGCACTTTCTAGAAATGGTTATACGAACAAATCAATGTAATGTGGAGTTGCTAGTGTACCTTGAATAAAGCCTGAGTGGGTCCATTAATCATACATTATGCCTCCACACACTATAATCCCAGGAGTAGGATCAGTGTCATGTTCTCTCGTGAAGGCCATATTATGGCACTGTCCATGTGGACTTGCCAGAATGGAAGAGCGGCAAGTAATCCATTCTGTGCTGTAGGTGAAATTAGATATCACATACCAAGTCTAAGATGTAAACAGTGTCTACACACATCATCATAAACCATGAGATTAGGTTATGAGACAGACATCCAGCTATAGTTTGTGTGTGAGCAGCATGTAGTGTGTGCAGTGTATAGTGTGTGTGTACAGCATACATTGTGTGTGCAGCATGTGGAGCGCCCATTTGGGCCATACAGTACTTGGGTCGTGTCCGACGGTTCTTAAGGGGATGGTCCGTGACCCGGTCCGTAGCCCTGGGCGTCCAATAAAGGAGAATAAAGTTCATGGGGAGATTGTTCATGACACCACCCGTGGTGCTCGGCAATAGGGAAATAGCCGACGCTGCGGCTCAGGTCCACTGGGGCAGAGATGTTTCAGCTCTCCATGGGTAGAGCTAGGCCCCAGGGCAGTTAAAGAGTTAAAGTCAATAATGGAAATAATTCAGAGGACACAGCAGAGTGCAGTTTCCACATTTTACTCACAGCTATTATATGAAATCCCCAGCCGGGTGCTGTATCCTCTGGGTCTGTGGTCCAATCAGCTTTCAGGTAATTTGGGGTACACTTTGCCAGAACCCCTTTATTATGTTCCTTTTCTGGCTGTCTCACTGCACTGGCTTCCGCCTCTCCTGCCCTGCGCCTTCACACACAGTGTCCCAAGCCAGCAGCCTCGGGTCCTGTCGGCTGAAGTCCCCTTGGTCCCATTGACCCTATGTGGCTGCCTTTTCAGCGAATGTGTGTGGATGTGGCTGTGGCACATACAGATACCTCAGCCTCCAGTTTGCTAGCTGAGCCTATGTAGTTTGTGCAGCATACAGTGTGTGTGTACAGCATACCTTGTGTGTGCAGCATGTAATATGTGCAGCGTACAGTGTATGTTCAGCATACCTTATGAGTGTGTTTGTGGGTGTGCGACACCCGCTAGGGCAGCGGGGTACTCAGAAACGGGTCGGGCAGTTTGTCAGGGAGTTGTCACAGCAGCGGTGACCCAGTCCGTGGCCCTGGGCACGCAATAAAAATGATGAGGGACAGTTTGTAGGGGATTTAAAGGGAATCTGTCACCTCATATTCTGTATATAAACTGCGGCCACCACCATCAGGGCTTATCTACAGCATTCTGTAATGCTGTAGATAAGCCCCGATGTAACCTGAAAGTTAAGAAAAACTAGTTAGATTATACTCACCCAGAGGCGGTCCGGGTCCAGCGCCTCCCATCTTCATATGATGACGTCCTCTTCCTTGCTTCTGTCGCGGCTCCTGCGCAGGTGTACTGATTTGCTTTGTTGAGGGCAGCATAAAGTATTGCAGTGCGCAGGTGCCGGGCCTCTCTGACCTTTCCCGGCGCCTGCGCACTGCAGTACTTTGCTCTGCCCTCAACAGGGCAGATAAAGTACACCTGCGCAGGAGCCACGGCAGGAAGCAAAGAAGAGGACTTCATCGTATGAAGATGGGAGGCTCTGGACCTGGACTTCGACGCCCATCGGACCGGACCGAACTGGGACTGCCCCTAGGTGATTATAATCTAACTTGTTTTTCTTATCTTTCAGGTTACATCAGGGGCTTATCTACAGCATTATAGAATGCTGTAGATAAGCCCCTGATGGCGGTGGCCGCAGTTTATATACAAAATATGGGGTGACAGATTCCCTTTAATGTGACGCTACCTGTGGTGCTTAACAATGAATGGCCGACGCTGCTTGAGGAGGCCGCTGGGGCCGATGACGCAGCTGGATGGTTCCACTCCCCACAGTTGGAGCAGGACTCCAGGGCTACTGGTATAGTTTTGTAAAGGATCGTGGATGTTGGGGTGCAGAGCGGAGGGTGCAGGGAATGACTGGAGGACACAAGGATTCTAGTTTTATTTACCTTTACTTGGTAGTTAAAGGTGCAGTCTGGGGCACGGGTAACAGGTGATGATGGGGGTCTGGGCAGCCTGGAAGCAACTTAGGATCCACCTTGTCAGATGGGGTTGGAGGCCTTCCTGCTGCGCTGTTCTCTTAGGTCCTTGCTGCTGTAAGCTCTGCTCAAGTTCCTCCCCTGCATTTTGCTTTAACCTGTATGGCAGACAGCATTAGCCTATCACGGGCACTGCCTTTTCACTGGCAGCCCCGGCCTCTTGATCTGCTGTGGTGCCTCCAGGTGTTCAGTATAGCCATGGAGCTTGAAATCCCCTGCCCTCCAGATTCAGCTGTCGGGGCGTACAGCACCCACACAGCCAAGGACTCTGGCATCCTCTTTGTCAGCGCTCAGCTCTGGGGTGAGCCTGGTTACAGCTCCACTCCCCAGGTTCTCCTCAACTTCTCCCCTCTCTCTCCTTCAGACTAGAGCAGACTCACTAACTCTGCCTCCAAGCTAGAACTTATAGGGAAGCTCTCCTGAAACCGGGTGTTAGAGCTCCCCCTTCTGGTTTGGAGTAAGGAAAAGTGTTGGATGCTGATGTTATCAGGTGAAGACCCCTCCTTGCTTCCAGGCATGACATCACCACCTGTGAAGGAGGCAATACCACTGTGGCAACCGGTCTCCTGAGGTGCCACATGTGTAGCATGGAGTATATGTTTGTAGCAAAGTGTGTCTGTAGCAGCCACATATTAAATTACCGGTAGGGAAGACAAACATTGATAGTGTAAACATATCAGAGATTACCCAGTAAATGAGAAGCATTCTTTAGATGATTGGATTGTTTATGGCACAACAAAAATCTTCTAATTTCTCGGCAGCACATTGCCCAGCGTAAATGGGTTATCCAGCCAACAACTTGAAACTTTAAGTTGATAGAATGATTTATAAGTGATTGTTCTGTCTCCATAACTTGCTCATCAACCTGTGTAACGAGACCGATGAACAACTGCCAAACAGTTTTAATATAGTCGATCAGAGCTCATTTAACAGTCTGAAATTTTCTCATGTAAACGCACAGTAAGGGTATGTGCACACGTAGAAAGCTCCTCTGCGGATTTTTCCGCAGCGGATTTGATAAATCCGCAGTGCAAAACCGCTGCGGTTTTTACTGCGGATTTATCGCGTTTTCTATTGCGGATTCCGCTGCGGTTTTACATCTGCAGTTTTCTATTGGAGCAGGTGTAAAAACGCTGCGGAATCCGCACAAAGAATTGACATGCTGCAGAAAATAAAACGCTGCGTTTCCGTGCGTTTTTTCTGCAGCATGTGCACTGCGGATTTCGTTTCCCATAGGTTTACATTGTACTGTAAACTCATGGGAAACCGCTGCGGATCCGCAGCAAAATCCGCATCGTGTGCACATACCTTAAATGTAAAAGTATTAAATACACCGGCACTCCCAAAAAAATGTTTTAGATAAGTAAAGATTGAAGCTGCTGGTGACTAGACAGCTGCTGCGCTCAGATTGTCATAAAAATAGATAGCAAAATTGATAAGAGGTCACCACGCTAAATCTACTAAAGATAGGTCAATGAATGATAAAAGAGAAAAGCACACTATTAGTTAACTACCAAACCATTCCCAAAGTAGCTTGCAATAATTTGATATTTCATATGAATATATCTATATGCCAATAATTAGCAGTCAGATAGTAAGAAGTTCATAGCACAGTTAATCACAGATATATACAGTACAGAAGAAATCTTACTTGACGGTGCTAACTTTGCTGAGGTGCCGGTGTTTTTTTTGCCCTGTCCCAAGATGAGCAGGCACAGTAAATGTATTTTTTTGTCATGTTGATATATGTTAGCATATGGGATCCCACATATACTTTTGCCCAGGGCCACACTTTGTCTAAAACTGAACCTGCTCATTTCTCTTGACTATAGAAATCCTTCTTTGCAAAGAAGTCCAGAGACAGGGCTGTATGTTCATTCAAGGTAGTTGCATTGTGAACATACTGATAAGATGGTCCGGAATCCTATCGCATGACTTTGTTTCCTGGCACAGTTGGTTCCCCATGGCATAATGCTTCAACAGCTTACTGACATGATTAGTGGCATAGATTGCTATTGGTTCATTTTATATTTTTTTTTTATAAAGAGATAGAATTTTGTTTGTTACCGTAAGCCATGAGTACTAACGACTAATGCAGTCCAAAATATGTTTGCTGGGCTGTACACATTTGAATTTTAATTTGATTTGAATAAAGCTTATTATTTTCATGAAGAGATCCATGGATACTAGATTTACAGTATAGTTTTTTTGTGGCTGGTATATTAGTCCCAATAACAGGGCATATTGAGTCTAATGTGTGAGCTACAGGGTAGATCTGGGTCTGCTAGAACTTAAAAGTTCCTGATCCCTACCAGCACCTAGCGATCATGATCATTGGGACCAGAGGAGAGAGTAACAAACCATCTCTGCCTTCTCAGTGGGGAGTACAGCTGTGTCCACCTAGGATTAATTGTAACCATCAAGTATATTGTGCCCTGCTATGTGAACTGTAACTAAAGGTACCTTCACACATAACGATTTTGTTAACGATATCGTTGCTTTTTGTGACGTAGCAACGATATCGTTAACAAAATCGTTATGCGTGACAGCGACCAACGATCAGGCCCCTGCTGGGAGATTATTGGTCGCTGGGTATGATCAGGACCTTTTTTTGGTCGCTGATCGCCCGCTGTCATCGCTGAATCGGTGTGTGTGACGCCGATCCAGCGATGTGTTCACTGGTAACCAGGGTAAATATCAGGTTACTAAGCGCAGGGCCGCGCTTAGTAACCCGATGTTTACCCTGGTTACCATTGTAAATGTACGTCACCGCTGTGCTCTGGTTTACGGCCGGCTGGCCCTGACACAGTCAGTGCGGGAAGCTGATGGCGGG
The DNA here is from genome assembly GCF_032444005.1 of Ranitomeya imitator. NCBI lineage: Eukaryota > Metazoa > Chordata > Amphibia > Anura > Dendrobatidae > Ranitomeya > Ranitomeya imitator. The sequence continues at coordinate 60,053,863 of NC_091290.1, read as the reverse complement.
GGACGTGACAGACACCGGAATGTGAGTATGTTGTGTTTTTTTTTTTACATTTACAATGGTAACCAGGGTAAACATTGGGTTACTAAGCGTGGCCCTGCGCTTAGTAACCCGATGTTTACCCTGGTTACCCGGGGACTTCGGCATCGTTGGTCGCTGGACAGCTGTCTGTGTGACAGCTCTCCAGCGACCACACAATGACTTACCAACGATCACGGCCAGGTCGTATCGCTGATCGTGATCGTTGGTAAATCTTTTAGTGTAACGGTACCTTAACAAGGGTTCCATGTGTTAAAAATCGTTATCGCGCAAAAATATCTAATCAAGACTTAACCAGGTGCGTTATTCTTAAAAGAAAAATGTCATGATTTTCTGACGAAAGTATAGTGGTTTATTGAGTTATCCACCATCGCAGCAAAAACATAAAAGGTAGATGAAACAATTACAAACAGAGTGTCCATGTGTAGATATCAGCGCTTCTCCTGTTACTCATCTTTCCAGGGTCCTGAATGGTAGAAGTCATCTGTCTGTGTGAAAGTCTGAAGTCATCATGGCATGGAGTAGCTAACAGCTGTTGTTCCTCGTGTCTTGTCTCATGTCCATGGAGAATGATGGTGAAGGAAGGGAGGTGACCGTCCCACGTGACAAAAGGCCCCCCCACCCCCTCCTAAGAGACGTTTATATATGGTTTCTACAGATCACGTGTCTTCTGTATATGGAGTTAACTTATACTCTGAGCTACATACACAGAAATAGCTTTGGATAATGTCAGCAAGAAACCATGTGCTCGGTACAGAATAAAAATAAGAATAATTAATATTTAACAATTCCCCCTTTTGAGGGTGACAGACATTGATTGGAACCCTCAAATTAAAATAATAATAAGATCTACTTTCTTCTTTGGCAAAATGATGTAATAAATAATATTATTAATAATAATATCGTTATATGTTCTCAATAATATAATGATATGTAAATTCATGTTATGGTAGGCCGTGACCAATATTCATATAAAATATATATTATACTTCCCTATATCTACTTGAAGCATCTCAGGTGTGATGTCATCTGATGTCATCTGGTCTTCATCTTGGTTCTTCTTCTTGGTTCTTTCAAACAATCTTTAATATGTCTTTTGCAATAGATGATAGCATGTAGATATGTAAAGACTGTGTGTCATGTGTCAATCAAAGTCCATAAATTCAAATGTTGATAAGAAAACAAAGTTCATAGATGAAATGTAGCTTTAATATCTGTGCAGTGTCACCTTTAGAGACCTGGACTTACATTGGCTCGCCTTGGAAATCATCTGGAATCCTCATATCGTCCGCACTGGTCTTGGAACAGGTGTGACGTCTTTGGTCAGCACAGCAAGGGTTACATTGACTCTTCCTTGCCAAACATAGCACCATAACCAGTCCTTAGTGCACAGGACACATGTCAGGGTTGTAGCGTCCTGACAATTACCTGAGTGTTCACCAGCTTTCATGGAAGTCTTATAGGTGATAGGAAACCACTGGAACGTGATAAGAACGTAATAACACAGTTCATCTTTGATACTGTACTCAGTTGTCAGTGATGGATGCTGTAGTTGTGAATGGTGACATGAATTGTATTTGACACATTCTATTATTACTCAGAAATCATAGCATTGTTACCTTGTGGAACTTCTGGATAACGGCTTTTCTTCTTGCAACTTTTAAGAATCAATTGAATTTAGAAAAATGAAAAGTCTTTATTAACGTATCTCCGGTATCTTGATTGAAGTCTTCATTCCCTATTCTATACCAAATCTGGTAATTTTCCTAACTTATAATATCACAGTGTACCATAGCAATCAATAATATCCATATAATTATTAAATTATATTAATATGAAATTTATATTTAGAAAATAAAATAATAATAATAATAATAATAATAACTGATATATTATTTACCGTATTCTTCATGTGATTGGACATTTTTATGTCGTAGGTGTAATTTCTTTTTGAACCCATAGATGTCAGTGTGTCTTTTATGTAACAAGTGCTGATATTTAGTATTAAAACTTTATTAATTTATGTTCAGTAGACCAATAATATGTAAGTATGTATAGCCATGAACCAAAATAAGTATATATATGAATAAATAAATGAATGAATGAATGAATGAATTGTTGTATTTAACTCAGAATTGAAACATTTCTTATATAATGAAACCATATGATCACTATATTTGATCAAGCAATATTCTTGTATTAGACATTACTTTATGAAATATAGATTTTTCTTTGATGAAAAATAAGAATGAAAAATAAAAATTGAAAGAAAAGTGGAAAAAAAAATAAAAATAAAAATGAGAATAAAAAATAAAAATAAGGCCTTTATATGTTGATGACAAATGCTGAGATTATGTCTCAGTAACACATTCCCTTAATATTTTTGTAGATGTTGTCATAACCTTGGATTACCAAAATATTGTAATTATGCAACTTTGCATAGAATACCCTTCATAAGAGAAAAAAATGATATTTATAATATTTATTGTTATTGTACCCAATAATACCTTATTAATATTTCTTCTTTATTAAAATGTGTGAAGAAGAGGTATTGATGAAATGTGATGATGTGATCAGGATCAAAAACACATTTCCCCCTTAATATCAAAAAATATTATTTTATGAAAAAATTAATTTGTAAAAACCCAAGTGAAAAATAATTATTTTTATTACTGTCATATCAACTTTATGACTTATATTTGTTTGAAGATGTATACTTATTTATGTAACTATAAAAAAACACTGAATATGAAAAAATTATCATTTGGAAAAATTATTCTAAATGTAGGTTTTCTTGATAAACCATATTGATGTGTTATTGTACTTATTAAATAATAATAACTAAAGAAATATATGTTGAATAATAATATTTAAATATATCTTAATATTCTAATAATTTAACTGAATCTTATTATTTATTAAACACAAAGTTGTTGTTTTTTTTTTTTACTTTTCTCTCAAACATACCATAAATCATGAGGCCTCAGTCAAACTGTGCATCCACATTCCACATTCCACATACCACGCTCTGGTCACTCTTACATCACATCTCATGTCAAATTCACTCAGCAGCTGCTCATATGTTCTCTCACCTGTCACATGTGACTCACATAGACGTTCACAATACATTTCACATACAAAGAATAAAAAACATGTATATTAACCCAAAATATTGTATCCTAATTATCAATCAATGCACATTGTAATCTATTAAATTTAGTATTCTAATATTTCTTTGAATATTCCCCAAATATTATCTAACAGTATCAGTATGTTTTAAACTATAGAAAGGACTCCTCCATTTACAAGAAACCCGAGTTGAATGTTTCAACACTATTTCGGTACAAGCCTGTTACTGAAACCATTTGAATGTATAGGCTGAGGAAAATTCCTAAAACTAAAAAAAAACAAGGCTATATGATATTCCTTAACTCACAGCTGTCACGTCATGCACCATGCAGTGGGAGGAAAAAAAAAACACGTTTTAGATTATTACAGAAAGAAAATTTACATGTAGTACACACATTTTTAGGTTGTTAGATATATTATTTATTTTTATGTGTTAAATATATAAAAATCATGCAGTTAATATAGCTTCCTGTGTGAATAAGACATAAATTCATGAAACAGGTATTTTTTGTTCAATCCTCGCTTTGAAAGTAAAATTCTAAGGGAAAATAAAAGATAAAGGTTATTTTCATATTTATTTCAAAACAAAATAATTTAGATATCTTATACATATGTATATACTTAATAAATGTATTTAATTGTAATTCTAAATATTTTTTACTGGAGTATATTTTAATTATTTCGCTATATATATAAAAATGCAGTTAATATAATCTCTACTTATACAAATATGCTACAGTATTTACTGTATATTATATTAATATATGTAACTGCAGAATTATATTGAAATAGAATGATTACATATTAATAAATAATACATTGTATAACTCATCATATAATATAATTAATTTTTAGCCAATTCCTATCCCAAAATTTGGCTGTTTGTCGATAATCTGCTGAAATGCTAAATTTGGTAAGGTCAGTTTTAACCCTATGGACTCTTTGAAGAGCTGCTGTGATAATGGAGTGTTCAGCTGAGCTCCCCCTGGGATACTCACCTGCTTCCGTCTGTCAGTCTCCGCCATCTTTAGAGACAGATCTGAGCCTTCAGATTTTAAATCTTTCAGAGAAATTTCTTTAATAGACTCCTGAATCTTTTCATAGGGTTTGTAGCAAATATGTAATTTTCTTCGTACTTCATAGATTTGATTTTGCATAATTTTAGCAAGATTTTTCTAGATTTAAGTTGGAGTTGGGGCTCTGAGTCGTCTATTTTTAGTGGCCCTTGTACATCTGTCCCTCGTAGATCATCTTTGTCAATTGTCATGTCTCCTTCACTTCCTCCATCTTGTTTTTCATCTTGTGTCACAAAGTCAATGTCACTTTGGGTGGTCATCGTCATTACAGATACGTGCGTCACATCTTTCTCACTCTTCTCATTACAGTCAATCTTGGAAACATCATTAGTTTCTTTAGAAATTCTTTCTACACTGTCTTTTTTTGGACTTCTCTGTCACAAACTCGTTAAATACATAAACCATATGTAAGATATTTTTAAGTTGCTCTTTTTCTTTTTTTCTTAGACATTAGCTTAGAATCTAAATTCAAATTTGAATTCACTATTCTGCATTCTGCAAATAAATTAGACCAAAATATTTCTAAGCTAGATCCGTACAAACTTACAAATTCTATCTGACTTGATTTAGCATATGAATTTATCAAATCCATTTGTCTTACCTTGAAATCTCAGCTTGTAATCCCTTTGCTTTTACAACGCTGGGCTCCGGACTTCAGCACGGCTATTTTTAGCACGTCTGTTCTTCAGCACTACCAGTGCTTGCTGTCAATCCGTACAACACCTGTTAGTCTCCGTCATTCGTAGGTTCTTGTGAGATCTTTGTGACTTGAAATTTTGAAGTGGAATTCCTGAATACTTGCACAATCTAGCGGAACTCTTCTGTCTTCCCCCGTGTGCAAGAAGAAGGAAATTCACGCAAAAATAGCACAAAAAATCAAAACTGGCTGGCTTGGCCAAATGTTAAAAATCGTTATCGCGCAAAAATATCTAATCAAGACTTAACCAGGTGCGTTATTCTTAAAAGAAAAATGTCATGATTTTCTGACGAAAGTATAGTGGTTTATTGAGTTATCCACCATCGCAGCAAAAACATAAAAGGTAGATGAAACAATTACAAACAGAGTGTCCATGTGTAGATATCAGCGCTTCTCCTGTTACTCATCTTTCCAGGGTCCTGAATGGTAGAAGTCATCTGTCTGTGTGAAAGTCTGAAGTCATCATGGCATGGAGTAGCTAACAGCTGTTGTTCCTCGTGTCTTGTCTCATGTCCATGGAGAATGATGGTGAAGGAAGGGAGGTGACCGTCCCACGTGACAAAAGGCCCCCCACCCCCTCCTAAGAGACGTTTATATATGGTTTCTACAGATCACGTGTCTTCTTTATATGGAGTTAACTTATACTCTGAGCTACATACACAGAAATAGCTTTGGATAATGTCAGCAAGAAACCATGTGCTCGGTACAGAATAAAAATAAGAATAATTAATATTTAACACCATGCCACTATCATTAGAAGTTCATTTGTTTTTCAACCTGTTCTGTGATTGTCTTTTTTAAGGGAAACTGTCAATCACCCTTTACATGTTAAACCAACATTTGTACACCTACATGCATTAGGAAAATGCTGTTTCTAGACCACAATAAGATTGTTTTCTGATGGTGTCAACTCTATGCCATGAGGTAGTAACCATTTTCTGGGGTAGAACCTGAATGCCATGCCTTGTTGTCACCAGGGAGCTAACACAATAGGACGAAGTCCTAGGCCAGTAAGTTGCCGGTAAGTCTAGACTGGGCAAAGTAAGGACACATTACTGACATAAGACATGCACGTCCATTACTATGTTGCTTTTTCCCATTTTTTTTAAGTTAGTAGGACTTATCAGATAACTACAACAATTATTGTGGAAGGATTGCATGGCCTTTTACTAAAACAGAAATTTAGGACGCCCTTGTTGGGTGGAGGACACTAGAGAAGGACACAGTAAATATAGAAAATGATTACATAAAGTGCATAAAGCTTTATTGTCACAGTGTTGTAATTCACACAGTGAGCACAGGTGATTACATCATGGGTGTTCCAATTAATACTCAAGCCCTCTGCTCTGTTCAGGTTATATGTAGCACACTGGCTTATTAATGGCAATGTTCTCCTCATTGACCTATACCAAGGTCCGATGCAGCATTCATCATAAAGTCTTTTTTCATGACACATAAAGTTAACAACATTTTTATTTTCCTTGGAATTATTGCACAGAGACGCTGTGACTTTTTGACAACTAAATCATAAATGACTTTGAAGTGATAATCTGCACATATCAAACAGATACAGCAAAGCAAAATTCAGAGTATAGTCTGCTTTCATAAAAATAGATGCTGTATATTACCCATTGTTCAGGCTGAATCCTGTCCTTCTTAGGCTAGTTTCACACTAGTGTTCGGCAGGACTGCGGACTTCCTCTGTGAAGCCCAGCCCACTACCGCGCCTCTTCATTCAGCTCCGCCTATGGCTGCATGCGTCCTGCGTACACATAGTAACATAGTAACATAGTAACATAGTAACATAGTTAGTAAGGCCGAAAAAAGACATTTGTCCATCCAGTTCAGCCTATATTCCATCATAATAAATCCCCAGATCTACGTCCTTCTACAGAACCTAATTGTATGATACAATATTGTTCTGCTCCAGGAAGACATCCAGGCCTCTCTTGAACACCATCTTTAACATTGGGTATGCAGGCCATGTGGATGTATGCGGATGCCTCCACATGCGTTGTTTTCACGCTGCGCCGACCTGCGCCGTATGCAACATATGGCAATTTGTTGCGGTCGGCGCAACGTGAAAACAACGCATGCGGAGGCATCTGCATACATCCACATGGCCTGCATACCCAATGTTAAAGATGGGGTACGCAGGACGCATGCAGCTATAGGCGGAGCTGAATGAAGAGGCGCGGAAGTGGGCAGGGCTTCACGGAGGAAGTCCGCAGCCCTGCCGAACACTAGTGTGAAACTAGCCTTAGCCTTTAAAGAAGTATTCCCATGAACTTTTTCACTAAATATGTGTATGTAGTATGATTGTCGTTTTGATGCACGCACCTACTGCCGCCTTCTTCAGGGTTGGCTCTGTTATGCTCCTCTTCTCAATGATGTCACCATTCTTCAGATTCTCCAGGTCACACAGAGCACAGGAGAAAGTGGCTTTTCTAATGTAAGTTTATGGAGCATCAGAACAGGGCTCAGAACAAGGCTCCATAGGCTTACTGTCACGCACAGTGTGGGAAGACTAAGTGCAACACATAGGGATGAGTGGAATGAAGCCCAGACACTAGGGAAAGGGTGAGTAGAAACAACTAAGCAGATCTGATAACACCCTACCTGCTCTACCATCCCTAAATTGTTTCCTTACCAATCGCCAAGCAGGAACATAAGCCCTGCATCTCCCTAGAGCCCTGGATAGGGAGGGGAAGGGAATGAGCACTGGTCAATCCCCGCTACAAACTAAAGACAAAAAGGTAGACAGGCAAGGGGAATGAACTTAGCTTGAGCAGACTCAGAAAGATAACACCAAACATCCTCAAACAGCACCAGAGAGAAAGTTAGCCGATTGCTATAGCTTCAAGCCTTCACAAGGGAAAAATGTGAATACCACCAGCAACACTCTGCAGCAGACTGGGGATATGTAAACCCCCAGGTTCAGGTGTGTCAAATACAGCCGGAGGGAGGTTGCCACTGGGTCGAAGAGTCAGATGGATTAAGGCATCTATGATGCTAAATGCAGAGACCTTCTGCAGCCAAATGCAGAGCGACATTCTGTTGCAGCTGACACACCCATGACACTTACATTGTAAAAGATACTTCCTGCTCAAACATAGAGCATAGTGTGTGTCAGAGAGTGTAAAGTGCGGTGATGTCACTAAGAAGAGAAGCGAAACAGTGCTGGAGAACAGAGAAGGCGGTGGTAGGTGAACATATTAATACATTTACATGCACATGTGAAAAAAAAAGTTAATGAAAAGGCTTCTTTAAGGAATATTTGCATCCAAAATGGTAATGTTATTATCACACTAACTAACCATATTCATGTTTAAAAAGGAAAAGTTGCCATTTTTTTGTGGCTGCTTGTTTGTAAAAGTGACTACAAGAAGTGCAGTCACATTGGTTGTTTCCTTTAGGTTACCATCTCTGAAAATGCCGGTGAACTGTTACATTTCAAGTTAATACAACACAATGATGGTCATTTCTAAAGGGAATTTGTCCACTGAATTTAACCCCCAATTTACAGTATTTATATGCACATTAAGCCCTTACAAACTGCAAGGGCTCACCAATTGAGGTGGATCTACTGAAACTTTTGCCCATGGGGCTACATGGACCTCTGGCGTTGGTGCAACTTCTAGACACGTGGAATCTAGGACTAACTGGAAACTTAGGAGCAGACGGGCAGATTGAATGAAACATAGCAGTACAGATAACGGAGCACACCAAACAAGGAATACTAGAGTCTCAATACCAAGACACAGGTGTGTGTGAGCCTTAAAGAAGTCTAGGGAGATGATGTTATTGATCCACTCTGGGCAACCTGCAAAACTCGATATGGAACACAACAGAGGGAGGCGGACCAAGGAGAAGGTAACAGAACAGGTGTGTACCACGAGTCCAGGCATACCTTTAGCTAGCCAGTCTGTTCCTTTGTTACCAAGACATTTGCATTTAAATCAATATGCAAATGAGTCTAAAGTGCTTTGGACACATGGAAGCTTTTCTTAAGCCTCTGCTACCCCTATTCCATGTCAAGCACTGCCTTCACTTGCACGAATGACAGCTCTTTTGCCTGTAATCACACAGCAAAGAGGCTGTCAAGCAAACGAATACAGCGATGGACACGGAGTAGAGCCGGAGTGACAGTGGCTTGGGAAGTGCTTCCACACACTGAAAGCACTTTAGCTTAATTTTCTTATCAGTTCAAATGGTAATTTATCAGTAATGTAGGAATGGACTGCCCATTTAAAGGTATTGCTGGATTTAGCTTGGCAAGAGCTACATTTATGTATAAGTAGTTTTGAGGGTGAAATCATGCTGACACATTCGATTTATGCTTCATGAACCCATCAAAGTCATGTACATAAACCTTGCAAGACGACACATTGAGTCCTTGCTTTAAACAGTCATGTGCCATAATAATATGCCTTAATTCTGCTCTTTAAGCTACTATGGTGTTAATCACACAGTTGGAGAATAATTCTGCAATATAACATGTCAGCATTTTATTATTGAATTTCATGTAAATGTTTAAGCAAACAAATCTAAAAGATAAAATATGTTCCCAAAGATTTCAAAGAATCTACTCTCCCTGACAGAAATTACATCGCTTATCCATGTTATGTAACTAAAAGCTTATAACCTGCTGTTAAATTCATCCATTAGTTGAATAAATTATTCTTTTGAAAGCTGAAACCCTCCGAAAAGTGGTTTAGCTTAAGAAAATAAATTGGCATCAATGCAGAAATATTGATCAGTTAATGAACACAGGATGGTCAGATTTTGGCAAGACAAAAGTTTTGACGCCTAGTCATATAATGCACCCAATCCTAGTTTACATCCTCACCTGTGCTCAGTAAATGATCAGTTAATTAGTGTGTGTGTATATAAAGAAACCCAGCACCCTAGACCCTCACTTGAACTGAAACTTGAGCTCTGACAGCATGCCAAAAATCCACCCTGCAACCAAAGCCTGGATTATCAACAGGCTAAAGACCAGATCCACTGCAAAGGTGGCTGGCACCTTTAATGTGTCTCAGCGTCAAGTACAAAGAATTAAAAAAAGATTTGAAGAGACTGGAGATGTGTTTGACAAGCCTAGGTCCAGCAGACCCCACAAGACAACTGCTCAGGAGGAATGTTTGTTGTTTAGAAAATCCAAAGCAAGCCCCTCTTCCACTGCAGCAGATCTCCAACAGGCCTGGTCACCTCAAGTCCCTGTGTCAACTAGAATAGTTTGTAGGATTCTGTCTCGAAATGGCCTCCATGGTTGAATCAGTGCCCAGAAGCCAGCACTAAACGAAAGGCAAGTTAAAAACCGTGTGGCATTTGCAAAGTCCCACAGCCTGCTAAACAGATGGACGCTGGAAAAGTGGCAGAAGGTGTATTTCTCTGATGAGTTTTCAGTAGAATTGCTCCACAGCCACCGCAAATACTGCAGGAGACCTACTGGAGCCCGTATGGATCCAAAATACACCCAGGAAACAGTTAAATTTGGTGTTGGAAAGATCATGGTCTGGGGTTACATTCAGTATGGGGGTGTGCAAAACATTTGCAAGGTGGAAGGCAATATCAATAGCCTAAAATATCAAGAAGTATTAGCTACCTCTTAGATTCCAAATCATAAAAGGGGTCAAATTCTGCAGCAGGATGGTGCTCCATCTCATACATCCAACTTTACAACAAAGTTCCTCCAGGTAAAAAAGATCAAGGTGCTTGAGGAATGGCCAGCCCAGTCACCAGACATGAACATCATTGAGTATGTTTGGGGTAGGATGAAAGAGGAAGCTTGGAAGACAAAACCAAAGAACCAAGATGAACTCTGGAAGGCATGCAAGACTGCATTCTTTGCTATTCCTAATGACTTCATTAATAAATTGTATGAATCATTGTTGAACCGCATGGATGCAGTCATTCAAGCTCATGGAAATCACACAAAATATTAAATATGACTCTACTAGCACCACAACTTCAATCACCAATGTTATGCAACATATATTTGTATTTTAAGTTAATAAGTTAATTATTTGTTTGAATATCACATTACTTTCAGTGGGCGACAAAACTTTTGTCTTGCCAAAATCTGACCATTCTGTGTCCATTAACTGATCAATATTTCTGCATTGATGCCAATTTATTTTCTTAACCTAGGTTAAAGGGTTTCAGCCTTCAAAAGAATAATTTATACAACCAGTGGATGAATTTAACGTCAGGTTATACGCTTGTATTTACATAACATGGATAAGCGACATAACTTCTCTCAGGGAATGTATTCAACATGGATCTGTCCATAATGCAGAAATTTCTACACTTTCATGTGCCAACATATGGCACAGTTTTATTACAAGGAAAATAAAAAATTGTGTGTTCCAGGCAGAATCATAAGAAATAACTTTTATAGTCTTCCCCAGACTGGTGGCCACAAGTTGGGACCTGGTCCTTTTGTCTGCCCTTATTCACACACTGAGGTTAACTCTGATGCATGGTAAGGTTTTTAATATTAGACAGTGTAGGACTGTCCAGATAAGAGTCACCTTGTCGGCGGTGGGATGGCTTTTATGCTATTTTTGATAAAAAACAGAATTATGAGAGGATTTGTCCAATACAACCAATGTGTCCTCTGTATGTTGAAAATGTTTGTTTTTAGTATTTTTTTGTGTATAAAGATACTTTATTATTCATAAGTCATTGAATACTTATCACACTCCTGGTTATTAATTACAAGACTTGTTACATTTGTTGACCATTACTGACCAACGTTTGACACTGTTCCACATCATATTGTTAAGCTTTATGTGGTTTAATGCAATAAAGTTAAAACCTGCAACTTAAACTTCGGTTCAGATACAACAAAATATACCCACCTGGATCAGCACAACAGTTTTCTGACAGCCAAGTCTGCATCAAAATGTGAAAAGGTCAAAAACCTGTGGCCATGCCAGGAACAGATTTTGCAAGAGTGTTTCCTGAAAGGATGTAAGAGGATCGTGTGCGATTTTCTGTTCTGTCTGATTTTTGGCTTCCAGCTTAGTGTAGCAATAACTTTCCAGCGCACCGACCGAGAAATGTCTTCAGGATACAGCTTTATATGACATTCTGCTATATTTTAAAGAGAAGTCACTTTGGAGTCAATTGATAATAAAAACAAATATGGCAGAAGATCTATAATTAATCTAACATTCACTTACACTAATATTTAATGCCTTTTGCTCTAGAGGACGTGGCCACTACCTATATTACATGGTCGGTCATTCAGGGGAAATACAGCAAATAGGAACTGGCAGTGGATCATCCATTGATGGCATTCTTTTAGCAGAAAACATCATGATCTTTTCATTATCTATAATAGCCATTAAACAGATGCCATTAAAGTGAATCTATCACCAAATTTTACCAAAAATACTGCATGCAATATGGTATGCGTCTTTAAAAGGAACCTGTCAGCTGATAATAATAATAATTTTATATCTATAGCGCCAACATAGTCGGCAGCACTTTACATTTTAGCGGAGACTTGTACAGACAATAAAAGACATTACAGATTAACAATAATACATAAATCAACAGATACAGGAGTACTGAGGGCCCTGCTGCTCTCAAGCTTGCAATCTATGAGGAAATAGGGGGGAGGCGAAAAGTGGATGGTAACAATTGCTTTATTGTATAGTCCAGCTATCAGTGTAATAAATCGGGTGTTTACATAACACTGCATGAACCAATCACAAACCAGTATGTGAATGAAAAGTGTCAAAGAGACGTTTAGGATTATTGCATAGTAAGGTGATGAGGGTGTTGAAGTATGTTTTTTTTGGAAAGGTGAAGGGCACACCTGGAGCACCGCTGTAGGAATCGCGTTTGCAGCGTGTGCCAGGGTTATCGCCGTCTGTGCCAAGATGCTCTATGTATAGGAGGTTCAGCTTCATCCAGGGCATTTTGCAGTGTTTTAGCAGCATGTATCAGCTGCTGGCTGTAGTGTCTCAGTCATGTATGTCTGTCTCTGAAATGCTGCAGCGTTGCAAAGAAAAACATACTTTTAACAGCAGCCAGGGACCGAGACCATGCTATAGACTAGTTGTACAGGTGGGTCTCCCGTTGTTGCATAGCTTGGTCGCAGAAGAAACTTGTGAGAGCAGATTAAATGGGGTAACTCAACTTTTATCTTCACAGAACAAGAACATGAGGTACATGCATCAGCTTTATAATACAGCATAACAGGAAGTCCGAAGGACCTTTTACCAGAGAGAAAGTGAAACCAAAGTACAACAAGTATATGCATTACATTCAACTAAGCATGTAACAGTAACAACATCGCCATCTACTGTCAGAAAAGTGTAAACTCCTCCTGCATACAAATAAGTCTGTATCTATTGCATATCTGCCAACACCCCTGACTTCTACCAACCCGATAACAGTAACTGACAAGCCTCTGCTTATTTGCGCATGCAGGCAGAGGGCAGGGATAAGCTATTGGGGACCTGACTTTTGCACAGCCAGGCTCGGTCCCAGGTAGCTATTAAAAGCATGCTTTTATATTTAATGAGAAACCTGGCTGTGACACTATAGCCAGTGGCTGATACATACTGCCCACAGTTTGGGCAGCATGTATCAGTTGACAGGTTCCCTTTATGACCTGATGAGTATGGTGTGCTTCCTTTCAAAATCCATGTCAGAATGGTAGGTAATCCTTTTTGCAAGTTTTCTGGCCTGGTATTAAAATGAATATTTTATTAATCTGTGCATTTTAACATTAGGATTATACTGCATTCTAAGACTTTTTTTTATAAGTAAGTACATTAACCACATAAGATTTCTATTAACTATTATGCAAAGTTTGCTTTGTAAAGTCTTATGACAGATCCGCTTTAAAGCGAATGAATGGAAACCTAATATTGGTATCCATCACCCATAGACTATAATAACATCATGAAACAGCTCACTAATTTGTATCCATTGATTGGACTCCATATAATATAGTTTACTGTTGGGTATCTATCACAACCTCAATTTACCATATATGCCAGGAGTTTTTGTGTTAAATTGAGGCCAAAACATAGTAACAAAGTTAGTAAGGCCGAAAAAAGACATTTGTCCATCCAGTTCAGCCTATATTCCATCATAATAAATCCCCAGATCTACGTCCTTCTACAGAACCTAATTGTATGATACAATATTGTTCTGCTCCAGGAAGACATCCAGGCCTCTCTTGAACCCCTCGACTGAGTTCGCCATCACCACCTCCTCAGGCAAGCAATTCCAGATTCTCACTGCCCTAACAGTAAAGAATCCTCTTCTATGTTGGTGGAAAAACCTTCTCTCCTCCAGACGCAAAGAATGCCCCCTTGTGCCCGTCACCTTCCTTGGTATAAACAGATCCTCAGCGAGATATTTGTATTGTCCCCTTATATACTTATACATGGTTATTAGATCGCCCCTCAGTCGTCTTTTTTCTAGACTAAATAATCCTAATTTCGCTATTTCCCCAAAAACAATTGGGGAAAAAATGAAAGATAAAGATGTGAACATTTCCAAGGATTTCTGAGCAGCATTTCATGGAAAAGGACATCAAACCAAACACATAATTGAAGGAAAGAGGCCATATTTACTATTGTACATATACAGCAGTATAAAGCCCCACCCAAGTGATATCTGGTGAAGATAGCAAAGGAACAAAATATTGGCGAACAAAATCTCAGGAGCAGATGTATTATTGGTGCAACCTGTGCACCCAAGAGATGGGGGTGAGTATTTCTACCTCCAAATCAGATGGAACTGTGCATTATATTAAACTCTTGGGCTACAAAGGACCCATATAGTGTCCTCCACAGGGACCCTCTTCTGTCTGTGTCCACCAGTGCAAAAATTCACATAGGATGGAGAAAGCACAGTTGTAAAATACTAATGAACAACCACTTGCACACTTATCAATCATCAATCATGAGCGGGATGGGTGCTCACTATTAGGGCTTGTGCACACACGACCAATATTCTCGTTCGAGTGCTATCCATGGTTTTTACAAATAGAACTTGTACCTAAAATATTCTATGTGACTTTACACGCCTGATTTGTTTCGTCGAACCAAGTGAGAAAAAAATCAGAGACCTGTCTGATATTGATACAAGTGTAGGATTAAAACTGGCAACGAAAGTCTACGAGTCCGTGAGCAAAATCAGACCTCACTTGGAGGACATCCTAGTGCAGTCTGATTTTCACGAAATGACAGAATGGAGAAAGATCAGACCGTTTTTCTTGGATATGACGACATAGGTCGTGTGAATCTATCAGCACAGATGCACAAGGCTTCTGTATAAGATGACAGGCACACAAATACATATACTGCACCATGCCAGCTTACAGCCTATTGGTCATGCCCATATTATTGAATGGTGTCTGTCTGTTTCCGGAAATATCTTGGTATTGTTACCAAGTATTGGTAAGTATGACCTCTTTCTTGTGGTGATGTTAAAGGAGTTAATAAACCTACAAATCCAATCTAAAAACAAAGGACCCAATTAATCAAAACAGGCATTATTCATACCAATCTTGATCAGGGGGCATACTAGAGCATAGTACATTTTGTGTGCGCCTCGCAACAGATCCTACTCCAGACCATGCTGACATATGATATGTGGCACAGCAAACACCGGCGCTCGTCAAGAATTTGACTAGTGGTGTTTGCCATGACCCATACCTCCCAAACTCTGCCAATTTCAGTGGCCAATCAGTTCCAAAATGTAGGCACAAATCCAGATTGTGCCTACATTTTTTTAACTTTTCAAAGCTTTTATGCCAGAATTCTGTTGTGAAAGCTTTGATGCAGGCCTATTTCATGAGTTTTATTTTGTTTTTTTCATTCTGTGGAAGCATGGTGGAAAAGCAATGTCTGACTTTCATTTGTTCATTTTTATAGATTTTTTATTTATTATTACTGGTGTCAGATTCAAGTTATTTCTGGGACCATTGTGGGTTTTTCTGTCATTAACCCCTTTCTGACCGCTCCGGCGGTGAGCCCGCACCAAAACCGGGACATGTCAGCTGTTTTGAACAGCTGACATGTGCCCGTAATAGGTGCGGGCAGAATCGCGATCTGCCCGCACCTATTAACTAGTTAAATGCCGCTGTCAAACACAGACAGCGGCATTTAACTACCGCATCCGGCCGGGCGGCCGGAAATGACGTCATCGCCGACCCCCGTCACATGATCTGGGGTCGGCGATGCGTCTCCATTGTAACCATAGAGGTCCTTGAGACCTCTATGGTTACTGATAGCCGGTGGCTGTGAGCGCCACCCTGTGGTCGGCGCTCACAGCACACTTGCATTTCTGCTACATAGCAGCGATCAGCAGATCGCTGCTATGTAGCAGAGGCGATCGAGTTGTGCCTGCTTCTAGCCTCCCATGGAGGCTATTGAAGCATGGCAAAAGTGAAAAAAAAAGTTGAAAAAAATGTTAAAAAAATAAAAAAAATATAAAAGTTTAAATCACCCCCCTTTCGCCCCAATCAAAATAAATCCATAAAAAAATATCAAATCTACACATATTTGGTATCGCCGCACTCAGAATCACCCGATCTATCAATTAAAAAAAAGCATTAACCTGATCGCTAAACAGCGTAGCGGGAAAAAAAATTGAAATGCCAGAATTACGTTTTTTTGGTCGCCACGACATTGCATTAAAATGCAATAACGGGCGATCAAAAGAACGTATCTGCACCGAAATGCTATCATTAACCCCTTCCCGACCTTTGACGCCACGTAGGCGTCATGAAAGTCGGTGCCAATCCGACCCATGACGCCTATGCGGCGTCATGGAAAGATCGCGTCCCTGCAGATCGGGTGAAAGGGTTAACTCCCATTTCACCCGATCTGCAGGGACAGGGGGAGTGGTAGTTTAGCCCAGGGGGGGTGGCTTCACCCCCTCGTGGCTACGATCGCTCTGATTGGCTGTTGAAAGTGAAACTGCCAATCAGAGCGATTTGTAATATTTCACCCATTATAACGGGTGAAATATTACAATCCAGCCATGGCCGATGCTGAAATATCATCGGCCATGGCTGGAAATACTAGTGTGCCCCCACCCCACCCCTCCGATCGCCCCCCCACCCCCCCGATCTGGCCAGTACACTGCTCCGGCTCCCCTCCGCCCTGTGCTCCGCTCCCCCCCGTGCTCGTGTCCGCTCCCCCCGTGCTCCAATCACCCCCCCGTGCTCCAATCACCCCCCCTGCACTCCGATCCACCCCCCCCCGTGCTCCGTTCCACCCCCCCGTGCTCCATTCCACGCCCCCCGTGCTCCGTTCCACGCCCCCCGCGCTCCGTTCCACCCCCCCGTGCTCCGTTCCAGCCCCCCCGTGCTCCGTTCCACGCCCCCCGCGCTCCGTTCCACCCCTCCCGCGCTCCGATTCCCCCCCCCCGTGCTCCGATCCCCCCCCCCGTGGTCCCCCCCCACCCTATCATACTTACCGATCCAGCCGTGGTCCCGTCCGTCTTCTCCCGGGCGCCGCCATCTTCCAAAATGGCGGGCGCATGTGCAGTGCGCCCGCCGAATCTGCCGGCCGGCAGATTCGTTCCAAAGTGCATTTTGATCACTGAGATATAATCTATCTCAGTGATCAAAATAAAAAAAATAATAAATGACCCCCCCCCCTTTGTCACCCCCATAGGTAGGGACAATAAAAAAATAAAGAAATTTTTTTTTTTCCACTAATGTTAGAATAGGGTTAGGGTTAGGGGTAGGGTTAGGGTTAGGGGTAGGGTTAGGGGTAGGGTTAGGGGTAGGGTTAGGGGTAGGGGTAGGGTTAGGGGTAGGGTTAGGGTTAGGGGTAGGGGTAGGGGTAGGGTTAGGGGTAGGGTTAGGGTTAGGGCTAGGGTTAGGGCTAGGGTTAGGGTTAGGAATGTGCACACGTATTCTGGTCCTCTGCGGATTTTTCCGCTGCGGATTTGATAAATCCGCAGTGCTAAACCGCTGCGGATTTATGGCGGATTTACCGCGTTTTTTTCTGCGCATTTCACTGCGGTTTTACAATTGCGATTTTCTATTGGAGCAGTTGTAAAACCGCTGCGGAATCCGCACAAAGAAGTGACATGCTGCGGAATGTAAACCGCTGCGTTTCCGTGCAGTTTTTCCGCAGCATGTGTACAGCGATTTTTGTTTCCCATAGGTTTACATTGAACTGTACACTCATGGGAAACTGCTGCGGATCCGCAGCGTTTTCCGCAGCGTGTGCACATACCTTTAGAATTAGGCTATGTGCACACGGTGCGGATTTGGCTGCGGATTCGCAGCAGTGTTCCATCAGGTTTACAGTACCATGTAAACATATGAAAAACCAAATCCGCTGTGCCCGTGATGCGGAAAATACCGCGCGGGAACGCTGCGTTGTATTTTCCGCAGCATGTGAATTCTTTGTGCGGATTCCGCAGCGTTTTACACCTGTTCCTCAATAGGAATCCGCAGGTGAAATCCGCACAAAAAACACTGGAAATCCGCGGAAAATCCGCAGGTAAAACACAGTGCCTTTTACCCGCAGATTTTTCAAAAATGGTGCGGAAATATCTCACACGAATCCGCAACGTGGGCACATAGCCTTAGGGTTAGGGTTGGAATTAGTGTTGTGGTTAGGGGTGTGTTGGGGTTAGGGTTGTGATTAGGATTATGGCTACAGTTGGGATTAGGGTTAGGGGTGTGTTGGGGTTAGTGTTGGAGTTAGAATTGAGGGGTTACCACTGTTTAGGCACATCAGGGGTCTCCAAACGCAACATGGCGCCACCATTGATTCCAGCCAATCTCGTATTCAAAAAGTCAAATGGTGCTCCCTCACTTCCGAGCCCTGACGTGTGCCCAAACAGTGGTTTACCCCCACATATGGGGTACCAGCATACTCAGGACAAACTGCGCAACAATTACTGGGGTCCAATTTCTCCTGTTACCCTTGTGAATCTAAAAAAATGCTTGCTAAAACATAATTTTTGAGGAAAGAAAAATGATTTTTTATTTTCACGGCTCTGTGTTGTAAACGTCTGTGAAGCACTTGGGGGTTCAAAGTGCTCACCACATATCTAGATAAGTTCCTTGGGGGGTCTAGTTTCTAAAATGGGGTCACTTGTGGGGGGTTTCTACTGTTTAGGCACACCAGGGGCTCTGCAAACGCAACGTGACGCCCGCAGACCATTCCATCAAAGTCTGCATTTCAAAAGTCACTACTTCCCTTCTGAGCCCCGACGTGTGCCCAAACAGTGGTTTACCCCCACATATGGGGTATCAGCGTACTCAGGAGAAACTGGACAACAACTTTTGGGGTCCAATTTCTCCTGTAACCCTTGGGAAAATAAAAAATTCTGGGCTAAATAATTATTTTTGAGGAAAGAAAACGTATTTATTATTTTCACGGCTCTGCATTATAAACTTCTATGAAGCACTTGGGGGTTCAAAGTGCTCACCACACATCTAGATAAGTTCCTTTCAGGGTCTAGTTTCCAAAATGGGGTCACTTGTGGGGGGTTTCTACTGTTTAGGCACATCAGGGGCTCTGCAAACGCAACGTGACGCCCGCAGAGCATTCCATCAAAGTCTGCATTTCAAAACGTCACTACTTCAATTCCAAGCCCCGGCATGTGCCCAAACAGTAGTTTACCCCCACATATGGGGTATCACCGTACTCAGGAGAAACTGGACAACAAATATTGGGGTCAAATTTCTCCTGTTACCCTTGGGAAAATTAAAAAACTCTGGGCTAAATAATTATTTTTGAGGAAAGAAAACGTATTTATTATTTTCACGGCTCTGCATTATAAACTTCTATGAAGCACTTGGGGGTTCAAAGTGCTCACCACACATCTAGATAAGTTCCTTTGGGGGTCTAGTTTCCAAAATGGGGTCACTTGTGGGGGGTTTCTACTGTTAAGCCACATCAGGGGCTCTGCAAACGCAACGTGACGCCCACAGAGCTTCCATCAAAGTCTGCATTTCAAAACGTCACTACTTCACTTCCGAGCCCCGGCATGTGCCCAAACAGTGATTTACCCCCACATATGGGGTATCAGCGTACTCAGGAGAAACTGGACAACAACTTTTGGGGTCAAATTTCTCCTGTTACCCTTGGGAAAATAAAAAATTGCAGGCTAAAAGATCATTTTTGAGAAAATAATTTTTTTTTTTTTTTCATGGCTCTGCGTTATAAACTTCTGTGAAGCACTTGGGGGTTCAAAGTCCTCACCACACATCTAGATTAGTTCCTTTGGGGGTCTAGTTTCTAAAATGGTGTCATTTCTGGGGGATCTCCAATGTTTAGGCACACAGGGGCTCTCCAAACGTGACATGGTGTCCGCTAATGATTGGAGCTAATTTTCCATTTAAAAAGCCAAATGGCGTGCCATCCCTTCCGAGCCCTGCCGTGCGCCCAAACAGTGGTTTACCCCCACATATGGGGTATCAGCGTACTCAGGACAAACTGGACAACAATATTTGGGGTCCAATTTCTCCTATTATCCTTGGCAAAATAGGAAATTCCAGGCTAAAAAATCATTTTTGAGGAAAGAAAAATTATTTTTTATTTTCATGGCTCTGCGTTATAAACTTCTGTGAAGCACCTGGGGGTTTAAAGTGCTCAATATGCATCTAGATAAGTTCCTTGGGGGGTCTAGTTTCCAAAATGGGGTCACTTGTGCGGGAGCTCCAATGTTTAGGCACACAGGGGCTCTCCAAACGCGACATGGTGTCCGCTAACAATTGGAGCTAATTTTCCATTCAAAAAGTCAAATGGCGCGCCTTCTCTTCCGAGCCCTGCCGAGTGCCCAAACAGTGGTTTACCCCCACATATGAGGTATCGGCGTACTCAGGAGAAATTGCCCAACAAATTTTATGATCCATTTTATCCTACTGCCCATGTGAAAATGAAAAAATTGAGGCGAAAAGAATTTTTTTGTGAAAAAAAAGTACTTTTTCATTTTTACAGATCAATTTGTGAAGCACCTGAGGGTTTAAAGTGCTCACTAGGCATCTAAATTAGTTCCTTGGGGGGTCTAGTTTCCAAAATGGGGTCACTTGTGGGGGAGCGCCAATGTTTAGGCACACAGGAGCTATCCAAACGCGACATGGTGTCCGCTAACGATGGAAATAATTTTTCATTCAAAAAGTCAAATGGCGCTCCTTCCCTTCCGAGCCTTACCATGTGCCCAAACAGTGGTTTACCTCCACATGTGAGGTATTGGTGTACTCAGGAGAAATTGCCCAACACATTTTAGGATCCATTTTATCCTGTTGCCCATGTGAAAATGAAAAAATTGAGGCTAAAAGAATTTTTTTGTGAAAAAAAAGTACTTTTTCATTTTTACGGATCAATTTGTGAAGCACCTGGGGGTTCAAAGTGCTCACTATGCATCTAGATAAGTTCCTTGGGGCGTCTAGTTTCCAAAATGGGGTCACTTGTGGGGGAGCTCCAATTTTTAGGCACACGGGGGCTCTCCAAACGTGACATGGTGTCCGCTAAAGAGTGGAGCCAATTTTTGATTCAAAAAGTCAAATGGCGCTCCTTCCCTTCCAAGCCCTGCCGTGCGCCAAAACAGTGGTTTACCCCCACATATGAGGTATCAGCGTACTCAGGACAAATTGGACAACAACTTTCGTGGTTCAGTTTCTCCTTTTACCATTGGGAAAATAAAAAAATTGTTGCTAAAAGATAATTTTTGTGACTAAAAAGTTAAATGTTCATTTTTTCCTTCCATGTTGCTTCTGCTGCTGTGAAGCACCTGAAGGGTTAATAAACTTCTTGAATGTGGTTTTGAGTACCTTGAGGGGTGCAGTTTTTAGAATGGTGTCACTTTTGGGTATTTTCAGCCATATAGACCCCTCAAACTGACTTCAAATGTGAGGTGGTCCCTAAAAAAAATGGTTTTGTAAATTTCGTTGTAAAAATGACAAATCGCTGGTCGAATTTTAACCCTTATAACTTCCTAACAAAAAAAAATTTTGTTTCCAAAATTGTGCTGATGTAAAGTAAACATGTGGGAAATGTTATTTATTAACTATTTTGTGTCACATATCTCTCTGGTTTAACAGAATAAAAATTCAAAATGTGAAAATTGCGAAATTTTCAAAATTTTCGCCAAATTTCCGTGTTTATCACAAATAAATGCAGAATTTATTGACCTAAATTTACCACTAACATGAAGCCCAATATGTCACGAAAAAACAATCTCAGAACCGCTAGGATCCGTTGAAGCGTTCCTGAGTTATTACCTCATAAAGGGACACTGGTCAGAATTGCAAAAAACGGCAAGGTCTTTAAGGTCAAAATAGGCTGGGTCTTGAAGGGGTTAAAAACGACATCTCGGCACGCAAAAAATAAGCCCTCAACAGACCCCAGATCACGAAAAATGGAGACGCTACGAGTATCAGAAAATGGTGCAATTTTTATTTTTTTTTTAGCAAAGTTTGGAATTCTTTTTCACCACTTGGATAAAAAATAACCTAGTCATGTTAGGTGTCTATGAACTCGTACTGACCTGGAGAATCATAATGGCAGGTCAGTTTTAGCATTTAGTGAACCTAGCAAAAAAGCCAAACAAAAAACAAGTGTGGGACTGCACTTTTTTTGCAATTTCACCGCACTGGGAATTTTTTTCCCGTTTTCTAGTACACGACATGCTAAAACCAATGATGTCGTTCAAAAGTACAACTCGTCCCGCAAAAAATAAGCCCTCACATGGCCAAATTGACGGAAAAAAAAAAAAGTTATGGCTCTGGGAAGGAGGGGAGCGAAAAACGAACACGGAAAAACAAAAAATCCCAAGGTCATGAAGGGGTTAAACGAGGGATACCAACAATTTTGACCACATGTCTATATCGACTCCACTCACACTGTTTCTTTAGAGAGTGTAGCATAACCTTATTGTGATCAAATAATAGCCAGCACCTAGTGGAAAGATTTATCCTGGTACAATTTATTTCTATCTTGTGATCTGCATTGTTTCCTTTTTTTTGTGTGCTGTATTCTCCTTCTTTTGAGTATTCATTCGCAATGTGAATCTTATTTTTTATATAAAAAAAGAATTTTCGATTTTTGAATACAGTGGTCTGAGCACTGATTTATTTTCATTTATGTGCCATAGCTAAGGAGTTATTAACTTAACGAGAAAGGGAAAATCTAGCCAAAAGGATTTTTCCCTATAACAGAGAATAGCCCCTTTGACACTTTTCTAGACTCTTTCAAAGAAAATCTGGCAAAACTTTCTAAGCAAAGGTACAAATGAAATGAATGAATGTTTTAGCAATGTATTTTTTTTTTTAATAGGTTGGGATCAATAATACATTCATCACGTATTGCATTAAAATCATCCACAATCTAATACTATGGACAGGCTATAGCTCCCCCTTAAAGTTTTTCTTTGGATCCCATTGATGTCCAATTTTCAGATTAATTTAATTGAATCCATATCTCTTTTTAAACAAGTAAAGGCAAGTAATGGAGAATATTGTTATTTCCTCTTTCTGGTGTCATTACATGCTAATAAATACTGTGCTGGTGACATTAGATACTATTGCATGCTATTTCGATGTCATTACATACTATTACATGTACCTTTACAGACTGAGAGACATGTATTAATAAAATATAATGGAAGTCATTATATATCTCCTAGATGCTTAATGTATAAGTAATCTGGAGAGACGTGTCATGAGCTATATACGGTTTCATTAGTCGACTTAGGAACGCCATTGCACATTAAATTAGTCTAGAATGCTTAGATCTATGGACTTTCTGCATTAAGAAAAGATTAAAGTGATGCTAAAGCCTAAAAATTAAAATGGGTCATATAAATTTAAAGATTCCTTTCACTCAGCGTGAGATTATTATATGCATTGCACTCACAAATTTATTAGCCAAGTAATATGACCGTTAAAACTGTCTTGGGCTGTGGAAGATCATTTCAGCAATATTAAATTATTATAGGGCAAAAAATGGAGACACAAAGCACAAAATAGGGTCTTATCCGATAGATAACCAAGAGAGCATTCTTAGATTTGCTCACCTGATTTTCTTGAATGAAGAGCATGTAGCGATTTTGGCTGCTGCAGATCCACAAGCCGATCAACGGCCGTATGACAATATAAACTGTGCAGGAGGTGTGGGTTAAATCAACGCTGCCTTAATAATAGAGTTCCAAGGATAATAAATATAGACGGTGGTTTATTCAACGCGTTTCAAGGTCAGTGCGACCTCTTCTTCAGGAAATTCCACATACAACATCAACATTGTTGTATGTGGAATTTCCTGAAGAAGAGGTCGCACTGACCTTGAAACGCGTTGAATAAACCACCATCTAAATTTATTATCCTTGGAACTTTATTATTAAGGCAGCGCGGATTTAACCCACACCTCCTGCACAGTTTATATTAGCAATATTTAATTAAATAAGAATATCTAATTTGCAAATAAAATTGTAAATTGTTGTGACCACTGGATACTGCTAAATGACATGACATTTTTCTGTCTTATGTGCATGATGTATCGTATATATTCTCAGGCCATAGAACTGCCTACATAGACAGGAAAGAAGTAAACACACCCTCCGCCCCTTGCTCTCCTCCCTCAAGCTCCCCCCACACACAGATCATCCATCGGCATATTTGCAAGCCTCAAAAAAGTCACCACACACGAAAGGGAAAAGAGGAGTTTTGGATTCACCATTCGCACTTTGGATATTCCATAAATGTGTACAGTGGGAATGTGGGAATGCTCATTTATAGTTCTTGTATCAGTGTAGGAAAGACCTGTTGGTGTGAAATGTATGTTTCCATTCGTTAGCAGCAGGAAGAGATCTTAAAATACAGTAAGTTAAAAAAACACACCGAGCAACTAAATTTATTAGAAAGAAAAAAATGTTTTTTTTTCATTATACAATAATCCAGGTTTATTTAAAGGGAACTTTGTCATTATATTTATGACCCGAGCCCCGATCAGCATGAATCAGATAATGGCTACTGTTATGAAAGGTAATTCAGTACCACAATGGACAAAGAGGTCAGCGCACATACAGTGACCTGGCAATAACCCAAAAAACAAGAACGAGCTCTGAGACGTGGGAACTCTGTTGACCGCAATCCCTAATCCTCTCCAACACACTAAAGGCAGCCGTGGATTGCGCCTAACACTCCCTATGCAACTCGGCACGGCCTGAGAAACTAGCTAGCCTGAAGATAGAAAATAAGCCTACCTTGCCTCAGAGAAATACCCCAAAGGAAAAGGCAGCCCCCACATATAATGACTGTGAGTTAAGATGAAAAGACAAACGTAGAGATGAAATAGATTTAGCAAAGTGAGGCCCAACTTTCTGAACAGAGCGAGGATAGGAAAGGTAACTTTGCGGTCAACACAAAACCCTACAAATAACCACGCAAAGGGGGCAAAAAGACCCTCCGTACCGAACTAACGGCACGGAGGTACACCCTCTGCGTCCCAGAGCTTCCAGCAAGCAGAAAAAAACAAATTGACAAGCTGGACAGAAAAAAACAGCAAACAAATAGCAAAGAGGAACTTAGCTATGCAGAGCAGCAGGCCACAGGAACGATCCAGGAGGAAACAGGTCCAATACTAGAACATTGACTGGAGGCCAGGATCAAAGCACTAGGTGGAGTTAAATAGAGCAGCACCTAACGACTTCGCCACATCACCTGAGGAAGGAAACTCAGAAGCCGCAGTACCACTTTCCTCCACCAACGGAAGCTCACAGAGAGAACCAGCCGAAGTACCACTTGTGACCACAGGAGGGAGCTCTGCCACAGAATTCACAACAGTACCCCCCCTTGAGGAGGGGTCACCGAACCCTCACCAGAGCTCCCAGGACGACCAGGATGAGCCATATGAAAGGCACGAACAAGATCGGGAGCATGGACATCAGAGGCAAAGACCCAGGATTTATCTTCCTGAGCATAACCCTTCCACTTAACCAGATACTGGAGTTTCCACCTTGAAACACGAGAATCCAAAATCTTCTCCACAATATACTCCAACTCCCCCTCCACCAAAACCGGGCCAGGAGGATCAACAGATGGAACCATAGGTGCCACGTATCTCCGCAACAATGACCTATGGAATACGTTATGTATGGAAAAAGAATCTGGAAGGGTCAGACGAAAAGACACAGGATTAAGAACCTCAGAAATCCTATACGGACCAATAAAACGAGGTTTAAACTTAGGAGAGGAAACCTTCATAGGAATATGACGAGAAGATAACCAAACCAAGTCCCCAACCCGAAGTCGGGTACCCACACAGCGTCTGCGATTAGCGAAACGTTGAGCCTTCTCCTGGGACAAAGTCAAATTGTCCACTACATGAGTCCAAATCTGCTGCAACCTGTCCACCACAGTATCCACACCAGGACAGTCCGAAGACTCAACCTGCCCTGAAGAGAAACGAGGATGGAACCCAGAGTTGCAGATAAACGGTGAAACCAAGGTAGCCGAGCTGGCCCGATTATTAAGGGCGAACTCAGCCAAAGGCAAAAAGGACACCCAGTCATCCTGATCAGCAGAAACAAAGCATCTCAGATATGTTTCCAAGGTCTGATTGGTTCGTTCGGTCTGGCCATTAGTCTGAGGATGGAAAGCCGAGGAAAAAGACAAGTCAATGCCCATCCTACCACAAAAGGCTCGCCAAAACCTCAAAACAAACTGGGAACCTCTGTCAGAAACGATATTCTCTGGAATGCCATGTAAACGAACCACATGCTGGAAAAACAATGGCACCAAATCAGAGGAGGAAGGCAATTTAGACAAGGGTACCAAATGGACCATTTTAGAGAAGCGATCACAAACCACCCAAATGACTGACATTTTTTGAGAGACGGGAAGATCTGAAATAAAATCCATAGAGATATGTGTCCAAGGCCTCTTCGGGACCGGCAAGGGCAAAAGCAACCCACTGGCACGAGAACAGCAGGGCTTAGCCCGAGCACAAATCCCACAGGACTGCACAAAAGAACGCACATCCCATGACAGAGATGGCCACCAAAAGGATCTAGCCACTAACTCTCTGGTACCAAAGATTCCAGGATGACCAGCCAACACCGAACAATGAACCTCAGAGATAACTCTATTCGTCCACCTATCAGGGACAAACAGTTTCTCCGCTGGGCAACGATCAGGTTTATTAGCCTGAAATTTTTGCAGCACCCGCCGCAAATCAGGGGAGATGGCAGACACAATTACTCCCTCTTTGAGAATACCCGCCGGCTCAGATAAACCCGGAGAGTCGGGCACAAAACTCCTAGACAGGGCATCCGCCTTCACATTTTTAGAGCCCGGAAGGTATGAAATCACAAAGTCAAAACGGGCAAAAAACAACGACCAACGAGCTTGTCTAGGATTCAACCGCTTGGCGGACTCGAGATAAGTCAAGTTCTTATGATCAGTCAAGACCACCACGCGATGCTTAGCTCCTTCAAGCCAATGACGCCACTCCTCGAATGCCCACTTCATGGCCAGCAACTCTCGATTGCCCACATCATAATTACGCTCAGCAGGCGAAAACTTCCTGGAAAAGAAGGCGCATGGTTTCATCACCGAGCAATCAGAACTTCTCTGTGACAAAACAGCCCCTGCTCCAATCTCAGAAGCATAAACCTCGACCTGGAACGGAAGCGAAACATCTGGTTGACACAACACAGGGGCAGAAGAAAAACGACACTTCAACTCTTGAAAAGCTTCCACCACAGCAGAAGACCAATTGACCAAATCAGCACCTTTCTTGGTCAAATCGGTCAATGGTTTAGCAATACTAGAAAAATTGCAGATGAAGCGATGATAAAAATTAGCAAAGCCCAGGAACTTTTGCAGACTTTTCAGAGATGTCGGCTGAGTCCAATTATGGATGGCTTGGACCTTAACAGGGTCTATCTCGATAGTAGAAGGGGAAAAGATGAACCCCAAAAATGAAACCTTCTGAACACCAAAGAGACACTTTGATCCCTTCACAAACAAAGAATTAGCACGCAGGACCTGAAACACCGTTCTGACCTGCTTCACATGAGACTCCCAATCATCCGAGAAGATCAAAATGTCATCTAAGTACACAATCAGAAATTTATCCAGGTACTCTCGGAAGATGTCATGCATAAAGACTGAAACACTGATGGAGCATTGGCAAGTCCGAATGGCATTACTAGATACTCAAAATGGCCCTCGGGCGTATTAAATGCAGTTTTCCACTCATCGCCTCGCTTAATACGCACAAGATTATACGCACCACGAAGATCTATCTTGGTGACCCAACTAGCCCCCTTAATCCGAGCAAACAAATCAGATAACAATGGCAAGGGGTACTGAAATTTAACCGTGATCTTATTTAGAAGGCGGTAATCTATACAAGGTCTCAGTGAACCATCCTTCTTGGCTACAAAAAAGAACCCTGCTCCTAATGGCGACGATGACGGGCGAATATGCCCCTTCTCCAAAGACTCCTTCACATAACTCCGCATAGCGGCGTGCTCAGGCACAGATAAATTAAACAGTCGACCTTTTGGGAATTTACTACCAGGAATCAAATCGATAGCACAATCACAATCCCTATGCGGAGGTAGGGTATCGGACTTGGGCTCATCAAATAAATCCCGGTAATCAGACAAGAACTCAGGAACCTCAGAAGGGGTGGATGACGAAATAGTCAGAAATGGGACATCACCATGTACCCAGCGTCGGACTGGAGTACCTTGGGCCCACCAGAGAAAAATCATTCTTGGGGCCCACCATGCAGTTTAAAAATACCACACAGGATAGATCCTATATACTACACCACACAGGAGAGCTGACAGATCCTCTATATACTACACCACACAGGAGAGCTGACAGATCCTCTATATACTACACCACACAGGAGAGCTGACAGATCCTATATATACTACACCGCACGGGAGAGCTGACAGATCCTCTATATACTACACCACACGGGAGAGCTGACAGATCCTCTATATATTACACCACACGGGAGAGCTGACAGATCCTCTATATACTACACCGCACGGGAGAGCTGACGGATCCTCTATATACTACACCACACAGGAGAGCTGACAGATCCTCTATATACTACACCACACAGGACAGATCCTCTATATACTACACCACACAGGAGAGCTGACAGATCCTCTATATATTACACCACACGGGAGAGCTGACAGATCCTCTATATACTACACCACACAGGAGAGCTGACAGATCCTCTATATACTACACCACACGGGAGAGCTGACAGATCCTCTATATACTACACCACACGGGAGAGCTGACAGATCCTCTATATACTACACCACACGGGAGAGCTGACAGATCCTCTATATACTACACCACACAGGAGAGCTGACAGATCCTCTATATACTACACCACACGGGAGAGCTGACAGATCCTCTATATACTACACCACACGGGAGAGCTGACAGATCCTCTATATACTACACCACACGGGAGAGCTGACAGATCCTCTATATATTACACCACACGGGAGAGCTGACAGATCCTCTATATACTACACCGCACGGGAGAGCTGACGGATCCTCTATATACTACACCACACAGGAGAGCTGACAGATCCTCTATATACTACACCACACAGGAGAGCTGACAGATCCTCTATATACTACACCACACGGGAGAGCTGACAGATCCTCTATATACTACACCACACAGGAGAGCTGACAGATCCTCTATATACTACACCACACAGGAGAGCTGACAGATCCTCTATATACTACACCACACAGGAGAGCTGACAGATCCTCTATACATTACACCACACGGGAGAGCTGACAGATCCTCTATACACTACACCGCACGGGAGAGCTGACGGATCCTCTATATACTACACCACACAGGAGAGCTGACAGATCCTCTATATACTACACCACACAGGAGAACTGACAGATCCTCTATATACCACACCACACGGGAGAGCCGACAGATACTCTATATACTACACCACACAGGAGAGCCGACAGATCCTCTATATACTACACCACACAGGAGAGCTGACAGATCCTCTATACACTACACCACACGGGAGAGCTGACAGATCCTCTATATACTACACCACACGGGAGAGCTGACAGATCCTCTATATATTACACCACACGGGAGAGCTGACAGATCCTCTATATACTACACCGCACGGGAGAGCTGACGGATCCTCTATATACTACACCACACGGGAGAGCTGACAGATCCTCTATATACTACACCACACGGGAGAGCTGACAGATCCTCTATATACTACACCACACAGGAGAACTGACAGATCCTCTATATACCACACCACACGGGAGAGCCGACAGATACTCTATATACTACACCACACAGGAGAGCTGACAGATCCTCTATATACTACACCACACAGGAGAGCTGACAGATCCTCTATACACTACACCACACAGGAGAGCTGACAGATCCTCTATATACTACACCACACAGGAGAGCCGACAGATACTCTATATACTACACCACACAGGAGAGCTGACAGATCCTCTATATACTACACCACACACGAGAGCTGACAGATCCTCTATATACTACACCACACGGGAGAGCTGACAGATCCTCTATATACCACACCACACGGGAGAGCTGACAGATCCTCTATACACTACACCACACAGGAGAACTGACAGATCCTCTATATACCACACCACACGGGAGAGCCGACAGATACTCTATATACTACACCACACAGGAGAGCTGACAGATCCTCTATATACTACACCACACAGGAGAGCTGACAGATCCTCTATACACTACACCACACAGGAGAGCTGACAGATCCTCTATATACTACACCACACAGGAGAGCCGACAGATACTCTATATACTACACCACACAGGAGAGCTGACAGATCCTCTATATACTACACCACACACGAGAGCTGACAGATCCTCTATATACTACACCACACAGGAGAGCTGACAGATCCTCTATATAATACACCACACGGGAGAGCTGACAGATCCTCTATATACTACACCACACGGGAGAGCTGACAGATCCTCTATATACTACACCACACAGGAGAGCTGACAGATCCTCTATATACTACACCACACAGGAGAGCTGACAGATCCTCTATATACTACACCACACAGGAGAGCTGACAGATCCTCTATACATTACACCACACGGGAGAGCTGACAGATCCTCTATATACTACACCGCACGGGAGAGCTGACGGATCCTCTATATACTACACCACACAGGAGAGCTGACAGATCCTCTATATACTACACCGCACAGGAGAACTGACAGATCCTCTATATACCACACCACACGGGAGAGCCGACAGATACTCTATATACTACACCACACAGGAGAGCTGACAGATCCTCTATATACTACACCACACAGGAGAGCTGACAGATCCTCTATACACTACACCACACAGGAGAGCTGACAGATCCTCTATATACTACACCACACGGGAGAGCTGACAGATCCTCTATATATTACACCACACGGGAGAGCTGACAGATCCTCTATATACTACACCGCACGGGAGAGCTGACGGATCCTCTATATACTACACCACACAGGAGAGCTGACAGATCCTCTATATACTACACCACACGGGAGAGCTGACAGATCCTCTATATACTACACCACACAGGAGAACTGACAGATCCTCTATATACCACACCACACGAGAGAGCCGACAGATACTCTATATACTACACCACACAGGAGAGCTGACAGATCCTCTATATACTACACCACACAGGAGAGCTGACAGATCCTCTATACACTACACCACACAGGAGAGCTGACAGATCCTCTATATACTACACCACACAGGAGAGCCGACAGATACTCTATATACTACACCACACAGGAGAGCTGACAGATCCTCTATATACTACACCACACACGAGAGGTGACAGATCCTCTATATACTACACCACACAGGAGAGCTGACAGATCCTCTATATAATACACCACACAGGAGAGATGACAGATCCTCTATATACTATACCACACAGGAGAGCCGACAGATACTCTATATACTACACCACACAGGAGAGCTGACAGATCCTCTATATACTACACCACACACGAGAGCTGACAGATCCTCTATATACTACACCACACAGGAGAGCTGACAGATCCTCTATATAATACACCACACAGGAGAGCTGACAGATCCTCTATATACTACACCACACAGGAGAGCCGACAGATACTCTATATACTACACCACACGGGAGAGCTGATAGATCCTCTATATGCTGCACCACACGGGAGAGCTGACAGATCCTCTATATACCACACCACACGGGAGAGCTGACAGATCCTCTATACACTACACCACACAGGAGAACTGACAGATCCTCTATATACCACACCACACGGGAGAGCCGACAGATACTCTATATACTACACCACACAGGAGAGCTGACAGATCCTCTATATACTACACCACACAGGAGAGCTGACAGATCCTCTATACACTACACCACACAGGAGAGCTGACAGATCCTCTATATACTACACCACACAGGAGAGCCGACAGATACTCTATATACTACACCACACAGGAGAGCTGACAGATCCTCTATATACTACACCACACACGAGAGCTGACAGATCCTCTATATACTACACCACACAGGAGAGCTGACAGATCCTCTATATAATACACCACACAGGAGAGATGACAGATCCTCTATATACTACACCACACAGGAGAGCCGACAGATACTCTATATACTACACCACACAGGAGAGCTGACAGATCCTCTATATACTACACCACACAGGAGAGTTGACAGATCCTCTATATACTACACCACACAGGAGAGCTGATAGATCCTCTATATACTACACTACACAGGAGAGCTGACAGATCCTCTATATACTACACCACACAGGAGAGCTGACAGATCCTCTATATACTACACCACACGGGAGAGCTGACAGATCCTCTATATACCACACCACACGGGAGAGCTGACAGATCCTCTATATACTACACCACACGGGAGAGCTGACAGATCCTCTATATACTACACCACACAGGAGAGCTGACAGATCCTGTATATACTACACCACACAGGAGAGCTGACAGATCCTCTATATACCACACCACACAGGAGAGCTGACAGATCCTCTATATACTACACCACACGGGAGAGCTGACAGATCCTCTATATACTACACCACACAGGAGAGCTGACAGATCCTGTATATACTACACCACACAGGAGAGCTGACAGATCCTCTATACACTACACCACACAGGAGAACTGACAGATCCTCTATATACCACACCACACGGGAGAGCCGACAGATACTCTATATACTACACCACACAGGAGAGCTGACAGATCCTCTATATACTACACCACACAGGAGAGCTGACAGATCCTCTATACACTACACCACACAGGAGAGCTGACAGATCCTCTATATACTACACCACACAGGAGAGCCGACAGATACTCTATATAATACACCACACAGGAGAGATGACAGATCCTCTATATACTACACCACACAGGAGAGCCGATAGATCCTCTATATACTACACCACACAGGAGAGCTGACAGATCCTCTATACACTACACCACACAGGAGAGCTGACAGATCCTCTATATACTACACCACACAGGAGAGCCGACAGATACTCTATATACTACACCACACAGGAGAGCTGACAGATCCTCTATATACTACACCACACACGAGAGCTGACAGATCCTCTATATACTACACCACACAGGAGAGCTGACAGATCCTCTCTATAATACACCACACAGGAGAGATGACAGATCCTCTATATACTACACCACACAGGAGAGCCGACAGATACTCTATATACTACACCACACGGGAGAGCTGACAGATCCTCTATATACCACACCACACGGGAGAGCTGACAGATCCTCTATACACTACACCACACAGGAGAACTGACAGATCCTCTATATACCACACCACACGGGAGAGCCGACAGATACTCTATATACTACACCACACAGGAGAGCTGACAGATCCTCTATATACTACACCACACAGGAGAGCTGACAGATCCTCTATATACTACACCACACAGGAGAGCTGACAGATCCTCTATACACTACACCACACAGGAGAGCTGACAGATCCTCTATATACTACACCACACAGGAGAGCCGACAGATACTCTATATACTACACCACACAGGAGAGCTGACAGATCCTCTATATACTACACCACACACGAGAGCTGACAGATCCTCTATATACTACACCACACAGGAGAGCTGACAGATCCTCTATATAATACACCACACAGAAGAGATGACAGATCCTCTATATACTACACCACACAGGAGAGCCCACAGATACTCTATATACTACACCACACAGGAGAGCTGACAGATCCTCTATATACTACACCACACAGGAGAGTTGACAGATCCTCTATATACTACACCACACAGGAGAGCTGATAGATCCTCTATATACTACACTACACAGGAGAGCTGACAGATCCTCTATATACTACACCACACAGGAGAGCTGACAGATCCTCTATATACTACACCACACGGGAGAGCTGACAGATCCTCTATATACCACACCACACGGGAGAGCTGACAG
Source organism: Ranitomeya imitator (assembly GCF_032444005.1). Classification (NCBI taxonomy): domain Eukaryota; kingdom Metazoa; phylum Chordata; class Amphibia; order Anura; family Dendrobatidae; genus Ranitomeya; species Ranitomeya imitator. The sequence continues at coordinate 60,019,315 of NC_091290.1, read as the reverse complement.
ATCCTCTATATACTACACCACACGGGAGAGCTGACAGATCCTCTATATACTACACCACACAGGAGAGCTGACAGATCCTGTATATACTACACCACACAGGAGAGCTGACAGATCCTCTATATACCACACCACACAGGAGAGCTGACAGATCCTCTATATACTACACCACACGGGAGAGCTGACAGATCCTCTATATACTACACCACACAGGAGAGCTGACAGATCCTGTATATACTACACCACACAGGAGAGCTGACAGATCCTCTATATACTACACCACACAGGAGAGCTGACAGATCCTCTATATACTACACCACACGGGAGAGCTGACAGATCCTCTATATACCACACCACACGGGAGAGCTGACAGATCCTCTATACACTACACCACACAGGAGAGCTGACAGATCCTCCACGATTTTGGGATAGATGTGATGTTTTCATCATTTGTTATAGCTTGTGGAATTGTGGCGAACAGAAAAAAGGACATTTGGCATTTGTTTCTTTTTACGGTGTTTTCTGATCAAGTTAATTGTTTTTATAGTTTGATCGATCGGACTTTTCTGAACCTAGCAATACCAAATATTTGTTGTTTTTTATTTTTAAAATATATTTATTTTCAATGGGATAAAAAGGGTGATTTGAACTTTTAGGAATTTTTTTATTTTCTTTTTACCTTTCACTGGTACAGTTAGCCCCCTTAGGTTAGGTGCACACGTTGCGGATTCTCTGCGGATCCGCAGCATTTTATGCAGTGCAGAAACGCTGCAGATCCGCAATTGATTTACAGTACAATGTAAATCAATGAGAAAAAAAAATGCTGTGCACACTTTGCGGAAAATCTGCTGCGGAAACGCTGCGGTTTAAAAAGTAGCATGTCACTTCTTTTTTGTGAACCTTCAGCGTTTCTGTACCCATTCCATTATAGAAAACTGCAGGAGTAAAAACCGCAGCAAATCCGCAAAAAAAAACGCAGCAAAAACGCACAAAAAATGCTGCGGAACCGCACAAAAAAATGCGACAAATCCACAGGTGCGTTTTCTGCCAGGAGAGGCAGAATCCGCACCAGAAATTCCTAAGCCTAATCCGCAACGTGTGCCCATAGCCTTAAGGGCATGAAGATGCGATCATCCGATCACATGTGCTGTTATATACAGTGATGCCACAGCATCCCTGCATATAGAAGAAATTATGGTCTCCTTTAAAGCTCGGCTACAGGAAGAAGACCCCCTGGCTGTCATTAAAACCCATCGGCGACCCACGATCACATTATGGGCACCAATGGGTGAGAGAATGATACGCACGCATGCTGGCACGTATTATATGCTGCAGTCAGAGATTGACACTTGCATTTAACTGGCGCCATACATGTAAGGCAGATGTCATAAAGGTGTTAATCACCTGAGGACCCCCTTCACCCATGTGTCACCCAATATCCTATGGGCCCCCTCCCCCACTATTTCACCTCTATTTTCCTGTGGCCCCCTCCCCCACTGTTTCACCTCTATTTTCCTGTGGCCCCCTCCCCCACTGTTTCACCTCTATTTTCCTGTGGGCCTGCTCAGAGAGTGAAAGGGGAGCCACAGTAAGGCTATGTGCACACGATGCGGATTTTGTTGCGGATCCGCACCGTTTCCGCAGCTGCGGATCCGCAGCAGTTTCCCATGCGTTTACAGTACCATGTAAACCTATGGGAAACCGAAAACGCTGCGCCCATGCTGTGGAAAAAAATGCGCAGAAACACAGTGGTTTACATTCCGCAGCATGTCACATCTTTCTGCGTTTTCCGCAGCGGTTTTACAACTGCCCTTATGGAAAACTGCAGTTGTAAAACCGCAGTGGAAAACGCAGAAAAACCGCGTTAAATACGCAGCGGTTTTCCACTGCGGATTTATCAAATACGCTGCAGAAAAATCCGCAGTGGACCCTAGTACGTGTGCACATAGCCTAAAATAGAGGTGGTTGACACAATGGGGGAGGGGGCCCACAAGAAAATTAGAATATCACTGTGGGCCCCCTCCCCTGTGTCACCTATAGGATGCATGGGCCCCCTCCCCTCACTGCCTCTGTGGCCGGAGATCTACTCAGGGTGCCGGCATCATATAGCTATGTACTTACAGTCACACTGACTGCAGCCATCAGACTCCATCTGCTCCACTGCTGCTTGGGTAGGACTCCTGACCAATCACAGCACAGCTCCTTGCCTGAGCTGTGCTGTGAGCTCACACAAAGAAAACTAACGCTGATTGGCTGAATTGCAGCCAATCAGCGTTTACACTGCTGTCCAGGGCTTTGCTGAAGAGGAGCAGAGGGACAGAGCACAGGAAACAGGTGACTGCGGGTCAGCTGTGTGTGGTGTCTGCTCTCAGCCTCACAGTCAGCTGTTCTGCTGACTGCTGGCTGAAGTGAGGGTCGGCACTCTGCACACCGCTCTCCTGGCAGAGTAATGGCAGCAGCAGCAGGTGATGTGAAGGAGCTGCTCCTGCACTTCCCATCACCTGTGCAGTCTGCCAGCCGATGCCGACTATACAATAACTGGTCACTGCTGGGTGCACGCTATGAGCATGATGCAGGGCAGGCACAAATGAAGGAGGCAGGGGCTGGGGGCGGGGCCCACCGGAGGATTCTCCGGTGTCCCGGTGCCCCAGTCCGACCCTGACTGGGTGAAACATCATGCGAAGAATTATTGTTATAAATATTTTTTATAGGACCCTACCCTTGAGGCATCACATTCTACAGAATAACTGGGAAGGAGACAATAGGTTTGGGGGATGCAGCAGCTGTAGTTTTGGGGAGGTGTTAGAGGGGCCATTGCAGGCTGTAAGCTGTTCTGAAGACACAGGTTTTCAAGATCAGCTTGCAATTTCAGAATGTAGGGGATAATTGGATGTGTTGGGTCACAGAGTTATACAGGATGGGGGATACTCGGAAGAAGTCTTACAGGAGATTGGATGAGAAACGTACGATTATGGAGGTGAGAAGGAGGTCTTGGGAGGACCAGAGATTATGTGGTGGGAGATATCAGGAGATTAGTTCAGAGATATATGGGAGAGACAGATTATGGACAGCTTTGTAGGTCAGTGTTAGTAGCTTGAAGTGGATACGTTGTGGAACTGGGAGACAATGAAGGGATTATCAGAAAGTAGAAGCAGGGGAGTAGCAAGGACAGAAGTGGATTGGTAGGGCAGCAAAGTTAAGGACAGACTAGAGAGGTGTGATGATGTTATGCGGATGATGAGGTTCTAGACCCTACATGGAGTCAAGGCCATGCGAGTGATGTGGGCAGTTTGAGAAAGAGGTGGTCCTCACACTTCCTCAGCTGCACAGCAAAAGAGGGAGCAGGGTGCAAAAGTGCCAAGGCCGGCCCCTAGCCATTAAGTTGGCTGCTACTGCGCACCGCGGCCATCCTTAGTTATTACATTAGCTTCTACTAAGCGCCAAGGCCAGCCCCTAGCCATTATGTTGACATCTGCTATCTTTCTGCTTATATATAAGGTGTGGATTCTTCTATTCCTTCAATAGTACAGTGAAGATCAGTTGATGTTACATTTTTTTCTGCGAGAAAACAGATGCAAAATAGGAATTTAAAAGTTCAGTTTTCTCAGGATGACCCGGGTACATGCTAAAGGATGACAGGGAGAGCACAGGGAAAGTGAAGGAGACAAACTGCGTGGAACCTAAAGTGTATATTGCAATTGATGCAAACGGACTGAGAACAGATAATAGTAAAGTTACCAGTTTAAAGTTTGAACTGGAATCTGTCTCTGTTTCTAAACAAGTGTCTGAAAGAAAGCGTCACCAACCTAGAGGAAACCCTAGCGGTGTGAAGAATGGAGCAACAGGTATGCTGACTGAGAATCGTGAAATGCATGTGACGGGAGACCAGGGCGCGTTGGAGTCATTTACCTCAGTCACGACTATGGCCCTGGACGACCCTCACACTTGGGGTAGTCAGCAGGATGCCGCTACCTTGATATGCGGAGAAGCCACAGAGAAGGAAAATGCTGATGATTTGAATGTACCGTATATACTCGAGTATAAGCCGAGATTTTCAGCCCATTTTTGGGGGTTGAAAGTCCCCCTCTTGGCTTATACTTGAGTCATACCCAGGGGTCGGCAGGGGCAAATATCTTTATGGAGCATCTTATGGGGCCATAATTAACGTTTGTGGAGCATTATATGGGGCAAGTGTCTGCATGAAGCATCTTATGGGGCCATTATTAACCTTTATGCTGGATTATATGGGGCATGTTTTAATATGGAGAATCTTATGGGGCAATCATAAACTTTATGGAGCATTATATGGGGCTCATGATTCAATATGGATATTCAAAAACACTTAACCTACTGATGTCTCAATTAATTTTACTTTTATTGGTATCTATTTTTACTTTTGTCATTTACCGGTAGCTGCCGCATTTTCCACCAGGCTTATACTGGTTTTTCATGGCAAAATTAGGGGGGGTCGGCTTATACTCGGGTTGGCTTACATTCGAGTATATACGGTAACTGATATATCGGACTTGACTGACACCGTTTATGTTACAAAGATGGCGGCCATGAAGATGGTGGAAAATTGCACCAACTTAGGCGTGGTGATGTCCAGATGGGGCCAAAAGGTATCAGGTTACATCCCCAGATCTCCCTTGGTGGGCACGGATGAAGAGAAATAGGCCTCACCCTCCACTACAGAATTTAAGCAAATGGGTGGAGTGATTGAAAGTGTCCCCACCTGGAAATGGGTGGTGTCCAGAAGAAATCCCTGATGGGAGCTGCAAGGCACCATTGTGTGATCCTGGACCGGCAGCGATGGAGAACTCATGCACCTGACACTGCAGGGACATAGGACGCATGGTGCTAATGTGGCAGCAAGAAGAAGAGAGAACCTGACCCGGATGGCAAAGTGGAGTGGGGGATGAGTTTTGGACTCACCGCTTTCCCGAGCTTCCACAGGAGCAAGATCGGCGGCTGTCGGAGTTGTTACATCCACGGAGGTCGGAGCCTCTTCATGCGGAGCCAGCACCTCGACATCCTTTGGAGCCAGAACATCACCGTGGAGAGCCACAACGTCCGGAGATAGAACTTCTTCACCGGAAAGAGGAACCAAGCCATCAGGAGCTAAAGGCCGGCGGACCAGAAACATCGACCGCCCGGAGGAACCCGTGCTGAAAGTCAATGCCAAGCCAGACCTTACCAGCAAATGTCGGAGTGCACCATCGCAGTTGTGGAAGATCCAGTCGTCCCGGGATGGACAGCGTTCCAGAGCAGAATAGGGGGAGTGCACCTCAGCCCTTAGAGGGATGGTCTCTGTCTCGGCCCCTCGATTCAGAAGCTGCTGTATGGCCCCTCATTTCTGAAGGGTGGTCTGCGTCTCAACCCCAGACCCCGGAGGCCCAGCCTATCTTATGCAAAACCATGTCCCTGTGCGCCTTCCATTTCTATCACCTGGCGGATTGTCATTTCCCTACTCCTGGACAGGTCACTTGGATAGATGAGGTCATTAAAAGGAAGAAACAGAGGGAGAAGGAAGTGTGGGCTGAATTACATCAACCCGGGGAGTGCTATGGCCGGCCAATGCACCCGCGGACTGCTTATTTATACTGATATTGACCATCGATATGGTTTTATCCATGAGGATGGTACTGATGTAAAAATTTACATCAACGCTGCATCTGTGAAATTCAGGAATCCCTTAGTAGAAGGGGGACCAAGTTTCTTTTTTCAAAGAGGACTGCCCCTGGGGCTATTACATGGTAGCAGTCACTTTATGCAGCGAGGATGGACTGGGACTTTATGAAGGGCCCGGAGACGACTCAGTCAGCACTTTGTACCTGGGCCACTGCTAGGCCTAACCCTGTCTCTACCACATTTTGGCAACCTATGACTCTTGCGGCTGCAGAGTCACCCTCGACCCGAACCCAGGCATGGGATTCAGATACCGACAAAGCGGCACGGGATGCGTGCCATTGAATTGTCACTATTGCTGATTAGAGGAGGTTGTGCTCATTGCACCTTGTTAATTTCAGGACTGTTTCAGGTCCCTACTGGCAAAGAGCACCCTTGGAGTCGGGTGCAGTACAACCGGGAGGCCAGGAGTGAATGTTAATTTTTTTCTTCTTTTCTCTCTCCTTTTTGCTTTTTGTTGTTTTTGTTGTGCCAGTTGCGCCTTTTCTAGAGGAAACCCTAACGGTGTGAAGAATGGAGCAACAGGTATGCTGACTGAGAATCGTCAAATGCATGTGATGGGAGACCAGGGTGCGTTGGAGCCGTTTACCTCAGCCACGAATACTGCCCTGGTTAACCCTTACAATGACATCATTCATTCTACCGCACAGAGTACTGTATATGTGAAAAAAATTCCAAGTGCGCTGAAATTGCAAATTCCACAATTTTTTTTTTATTTACCATGATCAAAACTGATCTGGCAAAATGATTCTCTAGGTCACTACAAAGAAACAGATACCACATTTGTATTGTTTTTTTTATTTAAGTGGTGAAAAAAATGTTAACATTTAAAAAAAAAATCCTTTTTGTCGCTAAGACCTGTAATGTTTCAATTTTTGGGGATATGGATCTGTGTGAAGGCTTAATTTTTGTACTGAGCTGGTGTTTTTACTGATACCATTTTGGGGTAGATACAATGTTTTGATAGTGGTCCCAACCCCATTTATAAGGCAAGAAATCCCACTTATTAAACCTGACAGTGCACACCGATGAAGTGAAAACCATTCCCCGTGACTACCTCTTGAAGCTCATCAAGAGAATGCCAAGAGTGTGCAAAGCAGTCATCAAAGCAAAAGGTGGTTACTTTGAAGAACCTAGAATATAAGACATATTTTCAATTGTTTCACACTTTTTTGTTAAGCATATAATGCCACATGTGTTTATTCATAGTTTTGATGCCTTCAGTGTGAATGTACAATTTTCATAGTCATGAAAATACAGAAAAATCTTTAAATGAGAAGGTCTGTCCAAACTTTTGGTTTGTACTGTATATATATATATATATATATATATATATATATATATATATATATATATATATACACAGTGGGGCAAAAAAGTATTTAGTCAGTCAGCAATAGTGCAAGTTCCGCCACTTAAAAAGATGAGAGGCGTCTGTAATTTACATCATAGGTAGACCTCAACTATACATATTATGGTGGAAAATAAGTATTTGGTCAGAAACAAACAATCAAGATTTCTGGCTCTCACAGACCTGTAACTTCTTCTTTAAGAGTCTCCTCTTTCCTCCACTCATTACCTGTAGTAATGGCACCTGTTTAAACTTGTTTAAACTTGTTATCAGTATAAAAAGACACCTGTGCACACCCTCAAACAGTCTGACTCCAAACTCCACTATGGTGAAAACCAAAGAGCTGTCAAAGGACACCAGAAACAAAATTGTAGCCCTGCACCAGGCTGGGAAGACTGAATCTGCAACAGCCAACCAGCTTGGAGTGAAGAAATCAACAGTGGAAGCAATAATTAGAAAATGGAAGACATACAAGGCCACTGATAATCTCCCTCGATCTGGGGCTCCACGCAAAATCCCACCCCGTGGGGTCAGAATGATCACAAGAACGGTGAGCAAAAATCCCAGAACCACGCGGGGGGACCTAGTGAATGAACTGCAGAGAGCTGGGACCAATGTAACAAGTCCTACCATAAGTAACACACTAGGCCACCATGGACTCAGATCCTGCAGTGCCAGACGTGTCCCACTGCTTAAGCCAGTACATGTCCGGGCCCGTCTGAAGTTTGCTAGAGAGCATTTGAATGATCCAGAGGAGTTTTGGGAGAATGTCCTATGGTCTGATGAAACCAAACTGGAACTGTTTGGTAGAAACACAACTTGTCGTGTTTGGAGGAAAAAGAATACTGAGTTGCATCCATCAAACACCATACCTACTGTAAAGCATGGTGGTGGAAACACCATGCTTTGGGGCTGTTTCTCTGCAAAGGGGCCAGGACGACTGATCCGGGTACATGAAAGAATGAATGGGGCCATGTATCGTGAGATTTTGAGTGCAAACCTCCTTCCATCAGCAAGGGCATTGAAGATGAAATGTGGCTGGGTCTTTCAACATGACAATAATCCAAAGCACACCGCCATGGCAACGAAGGAGTGGCTTCGTAAGAAGCATTTCAAGGTCCTGGAGTGGCCTAGCCAGTCTCCAGATCTCAACCCTATAGAAAAACTTTGGAGGGAGTTGAAAGTCCGTGTTGCCAAGCGAAAAGCCAAAAACATCACTGCTCTAGAGGAGATCTGCATGGAGGAATGGGCCAACATACCAACAACAGTGTGTGGCAACCTTGTGAAGACTTACAGTAAACGTTTGACCTCTGTCATTGCCAACAAAGGATATATTACAAAGTATTGAGATGAAATTTTGTTTCTGACCAAATACTTATTTTCCACCATAATATGCAAATAAAATGATAAAAAAAAACAGACAATGTGATTTTCTGGATTTTTTTTTCTCAGTTTGTCTCCCATAGTTGAGGTCTACCTATGATGTAAATTACAGACGCCTCTCATCTTTTTAAGTGGTGGAACTTGCACTATTGCTGACTGACTAAATACTTTTTTGCCCCACTGTATATATATATATTCTGGCCTGGGGGAGGAGTGAGGCAAATTGTGAGAGGAGTGAGAGGAGAGAGGAAGCAGACAGAGAGGGTCTGAGAGCTGGAGACGTGCAGCCATGTGTGGTGCTGCAGCTCCTGAGAGGAAAGCTGGGGCCATGCAGACCCGTGGATCTGCAGCTCCTGGAAGGAGAGAGAACAGAGCAGTCTGTAGGAGAATGAAAGGGGAAGAGAAACAAAGGAGAAGTAAAGAGCTGGAGGGAAGCTGTGACTGAGCTTCCTCCATGCTGAAGGGCAGAATTCCGGTAGCCGGTGGACCGAGGTTGTGGGGGTAGCTCTATGCCCCACAGCAGAAACCGGCGGACAGGTGCCTATTGCAGGTCGCCTATCCACCATTAACACCCGAAGGCACAGTAGCAGATAAAGCCCGGAGTCATCTGAGAGACTCCTGTAAAAAGGCTCAAGTTACCTGCCATGTGGGTAATGTTCTACCAACAAGGGGGACAGAAAGAACGTGAGGACCTTGTGTGAAGCTTAAGGCAGCAAGGGACTACAACACAGTGCAGAAGGGAAGGCTTCCAACCCCACCTGGCTAGGGAGATTCCTGAGTCACTTCCAAGCTGGCCGAACCATACTAGTACCTGTGATCCGGTACCCTGAACTCTGGCAGCCTTACACCAGTAAAGAGGTAAAGAGACTGCAGCCTTGTGTCCTCTGTTTCTTACTACACCATCTTTATCTACTACACTTGGAGCCCAGGGGACCCAGCTTCACCTGTGGGAAGCCATACCATCCCAGATGCCAAAACATCACCCCAATGGACCCCATTAAGCACCGTCGGTCATCCCTGACTGAATACCACAGGTGGCGTCACAAACATTCTTATTCCTAAAAAACCCCTTAAAGACATTTCCTTTAATTTGGTCACCCAGGACCACGGACTGGATCCCTGCTACCGTGACCACCCCTTTAATGACCACCGAACCCGGTACCGAGTACCCCTAGTCCCTGACTGGCTCTCCAATACAATACAGCTAAACTTGGCTCAGACCCACAACGCAGAGTGTACCACATGGGAATATGACCAAACCCACCAGTGGTGCCAAATCCCACTTTTTCACAGAAACAATTCCTTTTGCTTGAGCAGTACACTTCTCTAACTTAAGAACCTGGTGATCTAGTAATGTGATAACAGATCCTTCACAGATACTATATCATGCCAACAACACGTGTCATACAGAACACATGAGTGGTTATCATCATCAGCGCAACATGAACGTATAAGCACAATACAGTTATATAAAAGGCTTGTCCACTATTGGATAACCCCAAATTTATTAATTTAGCCTCAAATTAAAAAGAGCATAGCTAATACTAGCCTCCATACAGCTGCACCGTTCCAGTGAAGTCAACGCTGTTCCAAGAGAGTGATGTAAGCTGTGTCACGTACAGGCTACAATGAGCATCTGCATCTGAGCTGTGGCCTTTAAAAGATTTATCCAGGACTTTTTTTTTACAATGGACCTAGAGTGGTCATTGACCGATTCAGTTGTTCCACATCAACAGAGCAGCCTGGAAGAGGAAAGGCTGAGGTGTGACTGCCCACGTCGTGCTGTGTGTCAACCGGCTCCCTGCAGTTAGGCAGCTGGATGCCGGCTATCAATTAGCATGACATCCTCACTCACGCCCCATCAATCGAGCGGAGCAGAACAGAGCATAATAAATCTTGGATGGTTCTGGTGCGTGTAAGATTGTGACATCATGACGTCATGTTGTGGCCTTGTGCTCATGTGAGAATACATCCCAGGCCTCCTCAGAGTCAGAAATCCTGGCATAGCGTCAAGAAGCCCGGTGATGTACTTGGAAAGCAGATGGGTCGGAGAGGTGAGTGGTAAGGTGTAAGTGTATAAGTGTTTTTTTAGCCTCTGTATGGCCCTTCATAGTTCATTTACATGAACAATGGTGTGAAACACAGATCAGTATCTTTTATTTTTCTTTTATGGTCCCTGGAAATGGAGGAGGTGATTGATGGACACCAGCATTCTAGCACTTTATCGCTATCCTTGGTGCAGATTTTTATGTTGGCCATAATATACATACATTTTGTTTCAGGTAAGCTGATTTGTTTCCGTGTTTTATGGAATCATAGAAAGTTTGAGAACATCTAGTAATTTACATAAGCATTAAAAAGTGACATTGTTAGCAGTTCTGTGTTTATTTCAGCTTAGACTCGGCTTATGTCCCACCTGACAGTAAAATCACTTTTCTCTCTGAAACCAGCCTCTTATTTTTTATTGAGATCTCATCAGAACCTCTTAATGTGCATTTCCTAAGCATTTTAGCTTGAAGTATCGCACTGGGAGTTGCTCAGTGTTTATACTTTATGAAAATTACAGGTTCCATTACAATTTCATAGTATTGAGGGTGTACTCCAGCACAATACTTTACCGTATTAGCAAACACAGGGATTGTTGGACATTTTAAAGTGAAGGTTTACCTTTTTCTGGAAGTCATTTCTTTACATACACCTATATTTCACACCTTACAAGTGTAGATATTTCATTAACGATTTTGACTGATTTGTGTCACCTAAAAACACATACTTTCCAACATCACTGCAGCAACACAGACATTTAGAGGGAATCTGTCAGCAGGATTTGCTATGTAATCTGAAAGCAGAATGAGGTGATGACAGAGACTCTGATTCCAGCAATATATCACCTAGTTTACTGGGAGCAGCAGTTATGATAGTCACAGTTTTCTCTGCTGTAGATCTCGCAGAGTCGTTCATTGAGCTGTGTACAACCTCACCCACACTACTGTACAGCTTTCTGTGTACATTGTATGGTGACTAGTGATGATGAGCAAATATACTCGTTGCTCGGGTTTTCCAGAGCATGCTCGGGTGACCTACGAGTATTTGTTTGTGTTCGGAGATTTAGTTTTCATTGCCTCAGCTGAATGATTTACAGCTACAAGCCAGCCAGAGTACATGTGGGGGTTGCCTGGGTTGCTAGGGAATCCCCACATGTAATTAACCAGGCTAGTAGCTGTAAATCATTCAGCTGCCGGGATGAAAACTAAATCTCTGATCAGTCATAAATACTCGGAGGTCACCCGGGCGTGCTGGGGAAAACCCGAGCAACGAGTACACTCGCTCATCACTATTGGTGACACCTCCTAATCAGTTCTGGGGTTAGCGTTGGACTACCAAGCTTGAGAATAGTTGTCCTCTAGTGATAATTTATTGTTAATAAAACACTGATTTTATTGAAAGAGCAAAACACAGCCTAGTAAGAGACACATTGCTGTAACCAGGGTCCCTCCTTCTACATCATGGTGCTCTCAAGGTACATTGCAAAAACCTGGTGACAGATTCTCTTTAAGTCCTCTCCCAGAACGGCCTGGGGAGTACCCAAAACCAACCACTTTTCATCGAATTTGCCAGGATTGTTTCTGAAATTGTGGACAGTTTCAGAACATTCAGGACTATTGGCAGCTTACTAAATGATCTTACCAGAGACAGAAATAGACAGAATAGTGCATTTGTGCAGAATTGTATTTGAGCCTCCTGGCATACAAGTTTTTTAACAAAGAGCCTAGTGGTCATTGGCAATCGTTACCCTGTTCCATTGATAGACTGCAAATCATAAGAAATGCTAGCATATGGAATAAAAACGTGTACTTGGCCTTACTTTAGTTCCATCATAATCTCCCTCTAATAGAATACTGTACATCTGCCTGGAGAATAAAGAGTTCAAATACTGGAATAGTGGAAGGGAAAAGGGCGTAACGATCATGGTTGCCGGGAATACGACCATTTCCTGACCTGGAGTCGAAAGTGGCCCACCGTGTCACCAAAACATTGTGAAGAAGAGAACCACCGCACTGGAAAGCCTATGCTAGCCACCGGGCTGATGTCTGAGTCGTGTGACAGATGATGCAATGATGCCACTGCATGGGGCCGCTTGCACCTGTATAGGTAGGAGGAAGAAGGAGCTAATTATTTTTATTATACATTTTTATTGCGCCATTTATTTCATGGTGCTTTACATGTGAAAAAGGGGGCAAATATAGACAAATACATGAGCAAAAAACAAGGCACTTACAGGTACATAAGGAGGGAGGAAATAAAGACAGAGGATAGAAATGGTTTTTTTCTTTTTTTTTTAATTGTTATGTGAAGAACGCCAGAATGGGGACTTCATTACTATATTGGGGCCAGAATGACGGACAGTATTACTCTAATGGCGTTGGGATGGAAAATATTATTACTATATTGGGGCTAGAATAAGTGACATTATTATTGTTTTGTGGCCATTATTATTCTAAAAGGCCACAAGATGTTCTTTATTAATATATGGGGCCACAATGAGGGGGCATTAATAATAACTTCCATTGGGGCACCATGCATTAACAATGTCCACATTTGTGGCCCCATACATTATTATTAATATATGAGTCCACAATTTGAGATGGTTCAATTGTATCACTGCATAAACGGTGGGCACAATTACCGTATGGGGGCATAAATGGGTAACATTACTACTGTATAAGTGCCACTGGACAAACATTATTACTGTATGGTAGCACGAAGGGGAATTTTACTATTGTATAGAGGCCACAAAAGGGAACATAAACTCTAGTATGAAAACCATAGGAGAGGCTATTTCTAATGTGATGGGGTCATAAAGAGGGGCTTTAACTACTGACAGGTTTAGAATGCTATTAACCTACAGTTATGGCTATGTTGTTTTACTTGACAGGTTCCTTTTAAATGAGACTTTGCCACTCAACACTGGGGCAGGAGGGAGCGGGAATCTTTCTCTCCTCCTGAGATCTGTGGTCTGGGGATGATTTCCTTTCAAAATTAATGCACTATTCTGATATACAATGTTATGTTTCCATGTTTTGCTTTCAGATACTGATTGTGGAATGTCGCTCTAGTTATCTTTATTTGTAACCATCATCAGGAGTTGTGTTATCAATGTTTTCTTCCCCCTGAGGCTTGGTGACCTTTTCCCCCTTCCCTAGACATAGACAACAGGTAAATAATAGTCTTGGCCAAGGGAGGGTCCTGGGGCTTGTATTCTGATTTTATGACTGTACTCTGTTCTCCTTGGTTTTTACATGAGGGGACCAATGGCACTTAGGGGGTGGATTCAGATTTGGTGTCGTCTCGGCCTGGGGAGTCCCTCTATGGAAAACATAGTCCTCGCCGGGAATTCATGTCACATTGTTGGACGTTAAACAATTTTCCCAGCAACACCTGTGCACTTTGCGCATCTTTTTTTACATCTTTTTTTTTGTATCTTAGTATATCCACTCTAACCTAGTTGGTGCCTTTCTGTCTCTTCTGTTTTCTTCCCTCACATTTTTCTTCTCTCCGTTGCTGACTCTTCTTTTCCTTTCTCTTCCCTCTACTCACTCCTGTGTCTGCTTCTATCCCTTCTTTGTTTCCTCCCCCTCCAATAATTTTTTTTTCTTTTTCTTCTGTCTTCTCTTTTTCTTCTTTCTCTCCCTTTTCCTCCCTTGCTCATAAAGTACTTTACCATTACCATGGAACGGATCAACATAGGGTCCATTAACATGCAAGAGATGAATGTCCCTCAGAAAAGGTCTCAGATGTTGTATCCTATGCATAAAAAGCAGACTCACATCCTCCTGCTCCAAGAGACTCATTTCAAGGCTGTCTGTCTCCCCACCCTGAAGGATCAATATTATTGCTCTTGGTTTCACAGCCCTAACCCCGACTAAAAGTCAAAAGGGGTTGCAATAGCCCTACATAAGTCAAAGGTCCATTCGGTCCTAGATTCTACGGTTGACCCAGAAGGCAGGTACATTCTCCTAAAACTTTGTATTAACTCAACGGTATTCACCATAGCTAATTGGTACCTACCCAATAAAGACCCGACTTTAGCTTGTTCCGCTATTCTGTCGCTCCTGTCAGATTTTGAGGAGGGGACTCTGATTGCAGGTGGTGACTTCAATTTTACCCTTGATCCGGATGTGGATACTTCATCTCAGCGCCATATCCTGCCCGTAAATGTATCAATGATTTTAAACGTAAGATTTAGCACCTACGCCTGGCAGATGCCTGGAGAGTCCTGCATCCTACGGATAGGGACTATACGTATTACTCCCCAAAGCACTCTTCATACAGCCACATAGATATGCTGTTAATCAGCCAGCATGCCCTGACCTGGCAGGCCGAGGTTTCTATTGGTCACATTGCCTGGTCGGACCATGCTCCGGTGTTTTTCTATCTTACCCCACCAAATGGCCTTCACCGACCATGGACATGGCACCTCAATGATAACTTACTTAAAGACCCTCTATGCACTATGGAAATTACGAAGTCAATCTCTGAATTTCTAGAAACCTATGAATGCGACCAGACGTCCCTTCCTACCCAGTGGGAAACACTTAAGTGTGTTATAAGGGGTCTTTTGATAAAGCATGGCTCTAGATTGAAAAAAGAGAGGGCCTTGCTAATTTCCAGTCTGCTCCAGCGGATTAATATTGGAATCCTCACATAAACAATCTCTATCCTCTTCTGTGTATGTGGATCTGTTAAAAGCAAGGGAGGAGCTTAGGGTCCTAATGGATCAAAAATATTCCAGTAAAAAAATCAGATTCCGTTGATTTATGTATAAACATGCGGATAAATGTGGCAGGGCATTGGCTAGGGTGCTACATCCCTGAAAGAACAATAGTTATATCCCACAAATCATGCAGATCTGGGGGGGGGGGGGACCTCGAATACAGGATCCAACCCAAATTACCGAATCCTTTCGAGCCTATTATAATTACCTATATAATATTAAGGGTCAATTCAGGGACATTTCAGCTTTGTCTCTTCACCTTAAGATAAACAGCTATATCAGACAAACGCCCTCCCAACTGTCCATCCTGAACTTGCAGACTCTCTGGAGGAGGACTTTTCGGAGGAAGAGATTGCTGCCATTATTAAATCAAAACCGGTGGGAAAGAGCCCAGGCCCTGATGGGTTCACTCCAAAATTTTATAAGGTATTTAGCGAGCAGCTTGTCCTTTTCCTAACAAAAGTCTTCAGTTCTGTGTCACAGGGATCCCCATTCATGCCCCAGTCCCTGGAGGCCCACATCAGCGTTTTACGAAAACCAGGGAAGGATCCATTGTTAATTTCCAATTATAGGCCCATCTCTTTGATTAATGTGGACATCAAAACATTTTCGAAGGCCCTGGCAAATAGGTTGGCACCTTTGTTACCCGGGGTTATTCATACAGATCAAGTAGGGTTTGTCAAGGGCTGGGAGGTCAGAGATAATATGCATAAAACTGGCTTGGGCGAGGTCCAAATCACTCCCGTTGTGTTTGTTTTCAGTTGACGCGGAGAAGGCATTCGAGCAGGTCAGCTGGAGCTTTATGTCGGCTTCCTTGCATCAATTGGGCCTGGGCGCCAAATTTATTGAGAAGATTCTCTCTCTATATAGAAGCCCTTCAGCTAGGGTTAGGGTTAATGGTTTCCTGTCCTTCCCTATCCACATCAACAACGGTACACGGCGGGGTGTCCTCTGTTCCCTCTCTTGTATGTATTGATAACGGAACATCTGGCAATAGCCATTAGAAAGGACCCCAGCATTCACAGTATTCCAGTTGGGGTAGGTCAATGTAAATCAGCATTATATGCAGACGACCTCCTCATGTTTATATCACAGCCTCGCATTTCCTTTCCCTCCATAGTCAAAGGATTTGAGACATTTGGCCATCTTAGTAATTTTAAAGTGAATTATTCTAAATCAGAGGCCCTTAATATAACTTTATCTAGAGATGAATTTCAACATCTTAAGCCCTTTCTGCCATTGGACATACTATTCCATCCATGTGGGGTGGGCCCTACTTCCCAAGGATGGAATAGTACGTCCAGCGCGATCAGCCGCACTCACGGGGGGAGCGCGGCCGATCGCGGTCGGGTGTCAGCTGACTATCGCAGCTGACATCCAGCACTATGTGCCAGAGCGGTCACAGACTGCCCCCGGCACATTAACCCCCGGCACACTGCGATCAAACATGATCGCAGTGTTCCGGCGGTATAGGGAAGCATCGCGCAGGGAGGGGGCTCCCTGCGTGCTTCCCTGAGACCCTCGGAGCAATGCGATGTGATCGCGCTGCTGCAAGGGTCTCTTACCTCCTCCTCCCTGCAGGCCCGAATCAAAAATGGAAGTGGGGCTGCATCCGGTAAAAAAAATAAATTTTTACATGTGTGGAAAAAAAAAATTCTAATTAAATAATAAAAAAAAATATATATTGTTCCAATAAATACATTCCTTTATCTAAATTTAAAAAAAAAAACAATAAAAGTTCACATATTTAGTATCACCGCATCTGTAACGACCCGTCCTATAAAACTGTCCCACTAGTTAACCCCTTCTGTGAACACCGTAAAAACAAAAAGAAGAACCAAAGAAAAAAACAACGCTTTATGATCATGCCGCCGAACAAAAAGTGGAATAACATGCGATCAAAAAGACGGATGTAAATAACCATGGTACCGCTGAAAACGACATCTTGTCCCGCAAAACACGAGCCATGATAGAGCATCACAAGCGAAAAAATAAAAAAGTTATAGTCCTCAGAATAAAGCGATGCAAAAATAATTATTTTTTCTATAAAATAGTTTTTACTGTATAAAAGCGCCAAAACAGAAAAAAATGATATAAATGAGGTATCGCTGTAATCGTACTGACCTGAAGAATAAAACTGATTTATCAATTTTACCAAACGCGGAACGGTATAAACGCCCCCCAAAAAAAAAAAAATTCATGAATAGCTGGTTTTTGGTCACTCTGCCTCACAAAAATCAGAATAAAAAGCAATCAAATAATGTCACGTGCCCTAAAATGTTACCAATAAAAATGTCAACTCATCCCGCAAAAAACAAGACCTCACATGACTCTGTGGACCAAAATATGGAAAAATTATAGCTCTCAAAATGTGGTAATGCAAAAAATATTTTTTGCAATAAAAGCGTCTTTTAAAGTGTGACGGCTGCCAATCATAAAAATCCGATAAAAACCCGCTATAAAAGTAAATCAAACCCCCCCTTCATTACCCCCTTAGTTAGGGAAAAATAAAAAAATAAAAAATTTATTTATTTCCATTTTCCCATTAGGGTTAGGGCTAGGGTTAGGGCTAGGGTTAGGGTTAGGGCTCAGGTTAGGGCTAGGGTTAGGGTTAGGGCTAGGGATAGGGTTACGGTTAGGGCTAGAGATAAGGTTAGGGTTAGGGCTAGGGCTAGGGTTAGGATTCGGGCTAGGGTTAGGGTTAGGGCTGGGATTAGGGCTAAGGCTAGGGTTAGGGCTACAGTTAGGGTTAGGGCTAAAGTTACCGTTAGGGTTTGGATTACATTTATGGTTGGAAATAGGATTGGGATTAGGGTTAGGGGCGTGTCAGGGTTAGGGGTGTGGTTAGGGTTATCGTTGAGATTAGGGT
This sequence comes from Ranitomeya imitator, assembly GCF_032444005.1. Taxonomy (NCBI): domain Eukaryota; kingdom Metazoa; phylum Chordata; class Amphibia; order Anura; family Dendrobatidae; genus Ranitomeya; species Ranitomeya imitator. Next base: position 60,001,252 of record NC_091290.1, on the reverse strand, counting down.
TAGGGGTGTGTTTGGATTAGGGTTTCAGTTATAATTGGGGGGTTTCCACTGTTTAGGCACATCAGGGGCTCTCCAAACGTGACATGGCATCTGATCTCAATTCCAGCCAATTCTGCGTTGAAAAAGTAAAACAGTGCTCCTTCCGATCCGAGCTCTCCCGTGCGCTGAAACAGGGGATTACCCCAACATATTGGGTATCAGCGTACTCAGGACACATTGGACAACAACTTTTGCGGTCCAATTTCTCCTGTTACCCTTGGGAAAATAGAAATCTGGGGGCTAAAAATTAATTTTTGTGGGAAAAAAAGATTTTTTATTTTCACGGCTCTGCGATATAAACTGTAGTGAAACACTTGGGGGTTCAAAGTTCTCACAACACATCTAGATAAGTTCTTTGGGGGGTCTAGTTTCCAATATGGGGTCACTTGTGGGGGGTTTCTACTGTTAAGGTACATTAGGGGCTCTGCAAACGCAACGGGATGCCTGCAGACCAATCCATCTAAGTCTAAGTCATTCCAAATGACGCTCCTTCCCTTTCGAGCTCTCCCATGAACCCAAACGGTGGTTCCCCCCACATATGGGGTATCAGCATACTCAGGACAAATAGGACAACACCTTTTGGGGTCCAATTTCTCCTGTTACCCTTGGGAAAATACAAAACTGGGGGCTAAAAAATAATTTTTGTGGTAAAAATTTGTTTATTATTTTCACGGCTCTGCGTTATAAACTGTAGTGAAATACTTCGGGGTTCAAAGCTCTCACAACACATCTAGATGAGTTCCTTAGGGGGTCTACTTTCCAAAAGGGTGTCACTTGTAGGGGGTTTCAATGTTTAGACACATCAGTGGCTCTCCAAACGCAACATGGTGTCCCATCTCAATTCCTGTCAATTTTGCATTGAAAATTCAAATGGCGCTCCGTCCTTTCCAAGCTCTCCCTTGCGCCCAAACAGTCGTTTACCCCCACATATGGGGTATCAGCGTACTCTGAACAAATTGTACAACAACTTTTGGGGTCCAATTTCTTCTCTTCCCTTGGGAAAATAAGAAATTGGTGGCGAAAAGATCATTTTTGTGAAAAAATATGATTTTTTATTTTTACGGCTCTGCATTATAAACTTCTGTGAATCACTTAATAGTAGTGTTGAGCATTCCGATACCGCAAGTATCGGGTATCGGCCGATACTTGCAGTATCGGAATTCCGATACCGAGTTCCGATACTTTTGTGGTATCGGGAATCGGTATCGGATCCATAGTGATGTGTAAAATAAAGAATTAAAATAAAAAATATTGATATATTCACCTCTCCGGCGGCCCCTGGACATCACCGCTGGTAACCGGCAGGCTTCTTTGTTTAAAATGAGTGCGTTTAGGACCTGAGAATGACGTCGCGGCTTCGGATTGGTCACGTGCCGCTCATGTGACTGCCACGCGACCAATCACAAGCCGCAACTAGGGTTGAGCGACCTTGACCTTTTTAGAGTCGAGCCGTGTTTCGCGAAACCCAACTATCTGTTAGGTCTCGAGTTCCCGCTTCTGCACAGGGGGAATCTCGGGCCATCTCCGCTGCGGTCTCCCATTCTCATCCAGCCGCAGTGGAGTCTGCTCAGCAAGGACGTCGGTCCCAGCGTCTTGCTCAGTCTCACTCTGTACTGAGAGTTACTGCTGCTTCTTCAGCTTCTGCCATTAAAGCCAGTGCTGGTCAGCAGCGAGCGGACTTCTCTGGGACTAAGTCCTTGTCTGCACACACTGAGCATGCCCAAGGCAAGATCTCCCGTTGGAGATCGAGGGTCATGTGCTCAGGCTCTGCAGCACATTCCATTGGTCCTCTTGGCAGGTCTTGGAAGGGCAAAGTTTCTGTGGCCACTTCCTGTGCTGCAACTATATAAACTGCGCATGACCGCACGGCCATGCGCTAGTGTACAATTGTTAATGTGTGTATGTTGCGAGTGCAAGTCGTCCTTGGATACCCCTACCCTATTGAATGTCTGTTCACGGAAGGTGTATGTTTGCTATCTAGCGCCCGACTTAGCCTACAGCACTAATCACACATTACAGCGTCCAGTTGCTGTGACCGCCAGTACGGCGCCGTGCACTTCCTCTGTGCTTTCCTTACCCAAGCCTGGGTGGTTAGTGGCGTTCGTCAGTGCGGCACCGCATGCACTCTTGTGCCTTAAAATTGTTATTGAGTTTCCTTACACACCCAGTTGCGGTGTTGTGCCAGCAAAGGTCTAATTGGACTTTAATCCTAGTTGGGGTTGAGTTCGCTGACTACTTGCTCGCGCTCTATGTGCGGTACCGCGGTCCTGTGACGCAACAGGATCGCTTCCTTCACGCTGGGTGAAGTTTAACCCACGTGTGTATACTTATGAGTACCGCCATATAGTCCGTCATTACTTGGCAGCAGGTTCCATCTCTGCACGGTGGACCCCGGGCTGCGAACGCATCATACTCTATCTGTCTTATTATTTGGTGCATTCCGCTAGCCCTAACATTACACTAGCGCCAGGGTCTGGCTAGTAATGACGGACAAACAGCAATCCCTGCGGTATATCCAGCAGCTGGAGGGTAGGTTGGCGGCTCTTGAGAGCGCAACCTCAACTGTGGATGTTACCGCAGTTGCTGTACAGGCTGCTAGCGTGGCTGCAGCAACCCTGTCCATTGCCACCCCTGCTCCGACATTTTCTCGCCTCCCGCTGCCAGAAAAATTTTCTGGTGATAGCAAATTTTGTAGGGGATTTGTGAGTCAGTGCTCTATTCACCTCGAGCTCCTGGCTGCACGTTTTCCCAAAGAGCGGGCTAAGGTGGGATTTATAGTGTCTCTCTTGTCGGACAGGGCGTTGGAATGGGCTACGCCGCTGTGGGAGCGTGGCGATCATGTGGTGCAGAGTGCTCCGCTGTTTCTGAGCACTCTGAAACAGGTCTTTTTAGGACCTCAAGTCACCCATGATACTGCGCTCCAACTGCTGGCATTAACTCAGGGTGAGTCCTTGGTCATTCATTTTGCCGTCCAATTCCACACTTTAGCTTCTGAGCTGGATTGGTCGGATAAAGCTCTTATCCCCATATTTTGGAGGGGCCTGGCTGACCACGTTAAGGACGCTCTGGCCACTAGGGATATTCCTGCCACACTGGAGGAGTTAATAACTGTCTCCACTCGAATTGACCTCCGTTTTAACGAGCGGAGGTTAGAGCGAGCCCAGTGTAGGCAGAGGTTCCGGCTGGCTCCTACCTTCGCCAAACCTCTGGAATCTCCAGTTCTGGTTCCTGAGTCACATGAGGCCAGGGAAGTGTCACAAGCGGGATCTAAGTCCCGGACCGCAGGTGCACTAAAGGTCTGTCATGTATGCCAGCAGTCGGGACATCTAGCCACCAGATGTTCTCAGCGGTCGAGGAAACGTCAGCGTCTAGTGGTAGTAGGTGGAGGTGCACTAGACACGGCGACGTTTGCCTCTAAATTGTCCTTTAAGGGGACAATTACTATAGGCTCATTCTCCCACTCGGTAGAGCTCTGCGTGGATTCTGGGGCGGAGGGCAATTTTATGTCTTCTGCCTTCGCCCAACGTCACGCAATACCCCTGGTTATGCTAGCTCAACCAGTAACGGTACGAGTGGTGAATGGGTCGACACTGCCCTCACAGATAACACACCAGACCATCCCTTTTACTCTGTCCATGTCGCCATCTCATCAGGAGATTATATCTCTGCTCGTCATTCCTGAGGGAATTGATGAGGTCCTGTTGGGAATACCTTGGCTACGGTACCACTCTCCTCATATCGAGTGGTCTTCTGGCAGAATCCTGGGATGGGGCGAATCTTGTGTGGGTAGGTGTCAGAGGGAGTGCGTTCAGGTTGCTACTACTGAGGTACCCGCAGATCTTTCCTCTCTCCCCAAGCAGTATTGGTCTTATGCAGACGTGTTCTCCAAAAAGGCGGCGGAGATCCTTCCGCCCCATCGCCTCTATGACTGTCCTATTGATCTCTTGCCTGGTGCTGAGCCTCCCCGGGGTCGAGTCTATCCGCTATCTCTCCCGGAGACGGAGGCAATGTCACAGTACATCCAGGAAAATCTGGCAAGAGGATTCATTAGGAAGTTAGTGTCACCTGCTGGGGCAGGGTTCTTCTTCGTGCAGAAGAAGAATGGGGAACTACGTCCATGCATAGACTACAGGGGTCTTAACGCCATCACCGTTAAAAATAAGTATCCTTTGCCCTTGATATCTGAGCTCTTCGATAGGCTTCGGGGAGCAAGGGTATTTACTAAACTAGATCTGCGGGGTGCTTACAACCTGATTCGCATCCGTGAGGGGGACGAATGGAAGACGGCTTTTAACACCAGGGATGGGCACTATGAATATCTGGTGATGCCCTTCGGGCTCTGTAATGCCCCAGCCGTTTTCCAAGACTTTGTGAGCGATATCTTCCGGGATATGCTTTCCACCTCGGTCGTAGTCTATCTGGATGATATTCTCATCTACTCTCCAGATATTGACTCCCACCGGAGAGATGTTTGCAAAGTCTTCGACCTCCTACGGGCAAACTCCCTCTATGCCAAGTTGGAGAAGTGTATGTTTGAGCAGGAGTCCTTACCTTTCCTAGGCTACATCATCTCTGCCCAGGGATTGGCTATGGATCCTGCTAAACTACAGGCTGTGATGGACTGGCAGGAACCCCATTCTCTTAAAGCGGTGCAGCGCTTTATGGGGTTCATTAATTATTATCGCCAGTTCATTCCGCACTTCTCAACTTTGGTAGCTCCCTTGGTTGCCCTCACCAAGAAGGGGGCAAATCCCAAATTGTGGTCTGAGGAGGTCTCCAAGGCCTTTAACTCTATAAAGTCATACTTCGCTAGCGCTCCCATCCTACATCGCCCCGATGTTGATAAGCCATTTATCATGGAGGTGGATGCCTCTTCTGTTGGTGCTGGAGCAGTCCTCTTCCAAAAGGATGCTCAAGGTCGGAAGCATCCTTGCTTCTTTTTCTCCAAGACCTTCTCACCAGCAGAGAGGAATTATTCCATCGGGGACAGGGAGTTGCTAGCCATGAAGTTGGCTTTCTCGGAGTGGAGACATCTCTTGGAGGGAGCACGTTTTCCCTTCCAAGTCTTCACAGACCATAAAAATTTGGTGTACCTGCAGACAGCCCACCGGTTGAATTCTCGCCAGGCCAGATGGTCCTTATTCTTCTCCCGGTTTCATTTCACCCTCCATTTTCTTTCTGGGGAGAAGAACATTCGGGCCGACGCTCTCTCTCGCTCCGTCGTGTCATCTGCGGAGGAGGAGGAGCCTCGGCTTATTGTCCCCACCGAGAGCTTGAGAATAGAGTTGAGCGACCTTGACCTTTTTAGAGTCGAGCCGGGTTTCGCGAAACCCGACTATCTCAAAAGTCGGGTCGAGTGAAATCGGCTGATTATGGCGAAAAGTCGGGATCGACCGAAACACGAAACCCAATGCAAGTCAATGGGGCAGCATAGTCGGCAGTGAGTGGGGGCCAGGAAAACACCTAGAGTGCCCATTTTAATGTCAAAACCATCCATTCTTCTTAATGAAGCTTGTCAAGCGTAATTTACCTTATAATAATTGGAAGGCATTTGAAATTGGGGGTCATTTGGCTAAAGTTGTGTGGGGTAGGGTTGGTTCAAGTAATTAGTGGGCCCAGGAAATCTGGACCACGTCACGGCAGTGGAGCAGGGAGAGGTAAGTATTTCAACTTTGCAAGTGCTGTGATCCTGAGCAAGCAGGGGGGGCCCACTTGTTGGCATTGGCACTGGCACAGGGCCCCTAAAAGTACAGCGGTGTGTTTGCACGGCGGGGGCGCCTCCCACTGGCAGCAACACTTTTGCGTACTATGAGAGGCCCTGTGCCAGTGACGTCACCAACTAGTATTCCTCCCCCTACCTGATGAAGGAACCTGCACTTTCATCTGCACCTTCCTCTTTGTCCCCGTGTAAGGTGGTATGGTATGCGGGAAGAGCAACCTGACTTTCAGCAGGGTCACAATGTTGTTGTGTAGCATGCACGGGGAATGTTGCGTTATGGGTCAATGTACCAGCAGACTCATCTATCACTGGCTGGGCAATGGGCACGATGAAGTGGAAACACAGATATAGGCCCAAAGAATAAAGTGGGCTAAATGCAGTTCAAAATTGGTAACACAGGAATAACCAGGGGGCATTGCAGTGGAGGACAACTGGAATGAGAGGCTGACACAGAGAGTAGGGCCAAATCAGTAAGTAGTCGAAATGCAGTTCAAAATTGGCAACCGTAGTAAACAGGCGGCACAGCTTTGTTCAGTGGAGGAGAACAGCAAGGAGTGGCAGACACCGATAGTAGGCCCCAACCCAACTAGTAGGCCAAATGCAGTCTAACATTAACAACTACTTAACGAGAGCCTGAAAATGGAATTTCAGGACAGGAAACCAGGAGAACAGCAAGGAGTGGCAGACACCGATAGTAGGCCCCAAACCAACTAGTACGCCAAATGCAGTTGTTCCATTTAACCACAATTTAATGAGAGCCTGAAGATAGAAGCTCAGGAAAGGCAACCTGGGGAACACCTTGGAGTGTAACACACCATCTCTCTCCACCCCATACCCATTTTGTAGGCCTAATGCAGTGTACTTTTCTACAACTACTAAACGAGAGTCGGAAGACCGAAGCAATGGCAAGGAAACCTGGGGAACACCTTGGAGTGTAACACACCATCTCTCTCCACCCCATACCCAATTTGTAGGCCTAATGCAGTGTAGTTTCCAAGAACTACTAAACGAGAGCCGGAAGATCGAAGCTCAGGAAAGGCAACCTGGGGAACACCTTGGAGTGTAACACACCCTCTCTCTACACCCCATACCCAATTTGAAGGCCTAATGCAGTGTAGTTTCCAAGAACTACTAAACGAGAGCCGGAAGATCGAAGCTCAGGAAAGGCAACCTGGGGAACACCTTGGAGTGTAACACACCCTCTCTCTACACCCCATACCCAATTTGAAGGCCTAATGCAGCGTAGTTTCCAACAACTACTAAACGAGAGCCGGAAGATCGAAGCTCAGGAAAGGCAACCTGGGGAACACCTTGGAGTGTAACAAACCCTCTCTCTACACCCCATACCCAATTTGTAGGCCTAATGCAGCGTAGTTTCCGACAACTACTAAACGAGAGCATGAAGATCGAATCTCAGGAAAGGCAACCTGGGGAACACCTTGGAGTGTAACACACCCTCTCTCTACACCCCATACCCAATTTGAAGGCCTAATGCAGTGTAGTTTCCAAGAACTACTAAACGAGAGCCGGAAGATCGAAGCTCAGGAAAGGCAACCTGGGGAACACCTTGGAGTGGAACACACCATCTCTCTACACCCCATACCCAATTTGAAGGCCTAATGCAGCGTAGTTTCCAACAACTACTAAACGAGAGCCGGAAGATCGAAGCTCAGGAAAGGCAACCTGGGGAACACCTTGGAGTGTAACACAACGTCTCTCTACACCACAGAAGGGCTGATTCTTAGGAAGGAAGGCTGTTGGAAATAAGCATTGCGCGTCCGAGGGTGATTATATTCTTATTAGGTATATACTCACCCTCGGACGCGCCCTGCTTCTTTATTTGGAATGAATGTTTATTTGCAATGTGGTGTTGACTTTCTCTATTATTTTGGTAATTAATGATTTTATTATTTTCATTGTTTTGCATCTTCTCGGCAATAATATAAAGAAGACGCGACAGGACAACACTCGGTGGATGCCATATCTGTGTTTTCAATTTAAAAAACCTTTCAGTTAAATACTTGCAGGATAAAGTAATTGTAGCTGGTGGCCATTTTTAGTACTGTACCAGATTTTAGTTGTGTGTTTGTTTTTAATGTTAAAATGTCTGCATTTGATATCTCACTAGTATTTTCTTTTTTATAAGCAAAATACTTTTTATTTTATTTTATGATGTTGGTTCAAGGGGTACACGGGCAGCAGTAGACAGGTCAGTGTAGGCCTAGTGGAAGGAGGGACCGCAGACAGGCTTCGAAGCCCTAACATAATAAATTGGGCTGCCTGTAGGCAGTTTAAAATTGGTTCCAGGGGAACACGGGCAGCAGTAGACAGGTCAGTGGAGGCCTAGTGGAGGGAGGGACCGCAGACAGGCTTCGAAGCCCTAACATAATAAATTGGGCTGCCTGTAGGCAATTTAAAATTGGTTCCAGGGGAACACGGGCAGCAGTAGACAGGTAAGTGGAGGCCTAGTGGAAGGAGGGACCGCAGACAGGCTTCGAAGACCTAACATTATAAAATTGGCTGGCTGTAGGCAATTTAAAATTGGTTCCAGGGGAACACGGGCAGCAGTAGACAGGTCAGTGGAGGCCTAGTGGAAGGAGGGACCGCAGACAGGCTTCGAAGGCCTAACATAATAAAATGGGCTGGCTGTAGGCAATTTAAAATTGGTTCCAGGGGAACACGGGCAGCAGTAGACAGGTAAGTGGAGGCCTAGTGGAAGGAGGGACCGCAGACAGGCTTCGAAGGCCTAACATAATAAATTGGGCTGCCTGTAGGCAATTTAAAATTGGTTCCAGGGGAACACGGGCAGCAGTAGACAGGTAAGTGGAGGCTTAGTGGAAGGAGGGACCGCAGACAGGCTTCGAAGGCCTAACATAATAAAATGGGCTGGCTGTAGGCAATTTAAAATTGGTTCCAGGGGAACACGGGCAGCAGTAGACAGGTAAGTGGAGGCCTAGTGGAAGGAGGGACCGCAGACAGGCTTCGAAGGCCTAACATAATAAATTGGGCTGGCTGTAGGCAATTTACAATTGGTTCCATGGGAACACGGGCAGCAGTAGACAGGTCAGTGGAGGCCTAGTGGAAGGAGTGACGGCAGACAGGCATCAAAGGCCTAACATCATAACATTGGGCTGTTGGCAATTTAAAATTGGTTCCAGGGGTACACGGGCAACAGTGGTCTGGTCAGTGGAAGTCTAGTGGAAGGAGTGACGGCAGACAGGCATCAAAGGCCTAACATAATAACATTTGGCTGTTGGCAATTTAAAATTGGTTCCAGGGGTACACGGGCAACAGTGGTCTGGTCAGTGGAAGTCTAGTGGAAGGAGTGACGGCAGGCAGGCTAAGAAGGCCTAACATAACAAAATTGGGCTGGCTGAAGGCAAGTTTAAATTGGTTCCAGGGGAACACGGCCAGCAGTGGCCTGGTCAGTGTAGTAGTTGTAGAAAGAACGGACCGCAGACAGGCTTCGAAGGCCTAACATAACAAAAATGTCAAAACAATGGTATTGTCAGTGCCAGGCATTGAAGGATGTCAGCGCATAGACCAAACATTGGTGAAGCTGTGAGAGATAATTTTGCTAGTGGTAGAGCACTGTTTGAGCTGGGGGGGGGAACTGTCTTGTGGCCGGCGGTACAGGCCCAGGGCCCCTCATATTACAATGGTGTGTCTGACGTTGGGTGCGCACCACCACCGCCAGAGACACTTTATTGTACTATGAGGGACCCAGTGGCAGTGCCGTCGACCAAAAGCGGGCACACCCACCTCTTCAGACAAACAGCACTCTCACGGGTGCTGGCGCAAAGTGGCGATACCACGGCCCCGTGTGGGGAGTTTGGCCATTTTGTTAGGAGTAAACATGTCGTATGCTGGACAATCAGGTGCAGAAAATTACGAGATTGGAAAAGTCATTCAGAAGAGTCCACAGGCAAGACCTTTTCATAGGAAAGTTAGGTGTCAGCCGGGCAAGGTGGGGCAAAAGATTTCGAAATCCAGTTGTGGTTCATTTTAATGAAGGTTAGATCATCTACATTTTGGGTAGCCAGACGAGTCCTTTTTTCAGTTAGTATTGAACCTGCAGCACTGAATACTCTTTCTGATAGGACACTAGCTGCCGGGCAAGCAAGCTCCTGCAATGCATATTCTGCCAATTCTGGCCAGGTGTCTAATTTGGATGCCCAGTAATCAAATGGGAATGACGGTTGAGGGAGAACGTCGATAAGGGATGAAAAATAGTTTGTAACCATACTGGACAAATGTTGTCTCCTGTCACTTTGAATTGATGCTGCAGTACCTGTCCTGTCTGCGGTCATAGCAAAATCACTCCACAACCTGGTCAGAAAACCCCTCTGGCCAACGCCACTTCTGATTTCTGCCCCTCTAACACCTCTGGTCTGCTGGTCCCTGGAGCTCGTGTGAGAACGATCACGGGCGCTGTGTGCAGGGAATGCCAGAAGCAAACGGTCAACAAGAGTTGATTGTTTTGTTGCTAATATTAGTTCCAAGTTCTCATGTGGCATAATATTTTGCAATTTGCCTTTATAGCGAGGATCAAGGAGGCAGGCCATCCAGTAATCGTCATCGTTCATCATTTTTGTAATGCGTGTGTCCCTTTTGAGGATACGCAAGGCATAATCCGCCATGTGGGCCAAAGTTCCAGTTGTCAAATCTGCGGTTGTGCTTGGTTGAGGGGCAGTTGCAGGCAAATCTACGTCACTTGTGTCCCTCAAAAAACCAGAACCCGCCCTTGCCACGCCACCAATTTCCAATGACCCCGGGAAAGGTTCCTCATTAAAAATATACTCATCCCCATCATCCTCCTCATCCTCCACCTCCTCTTCGCCCGCTACCTCGTCCTGTACACTGCCCTGACCAGACAATGGCTGACTGTCATCAAGGCTTTCCTCTTCCTCTGGTGCAGACGCCTGATCCTTTATGTGCGTCAAACTTTGCATCAGCAGACACATTAGGGGGATGCTCATGCTTATTATGGCGTTGTCTGCACTAACCAGCCGTGTGCATTCCTCAAAACACTGAAGGACTTGACACATGTCTTGAATCTTCGACCACTGCACACCTGACAACTCCATGTCTGCCATCCTACTGCCTGCCCGTGTATGTGTATCCTCCCACAAAAACATAACAGCCCGCCTCTGTTCGCACAGTCTCTGAAGCATGTGCAGTGTTGAGTTCCACCTTGTAACAACGTCTATGATTAGGCGATGCTGGGGAAGGTTCAAAGAACGCTGATAGGTCTGCATACGGCTGGAGTGTACAGGCGAACGGCGGATATGTGCGCAAAGTCCACGCACTTTGAGGAGCAGGTCGGATAACCCCGGATAACTTTTCAGGAAGCACTGCACCACCAGGTTTAAGGTGTGAGCCAGGCAAGGAATGTGTTTCAGTTGGGAAAGGGAGATGGCAGCCATGAAATTCCTTCCGTTATCACTCACTACCTTGCCTGCCTCAAGATCTACAGTGCCCAGCCACGACTGCGTTTCTTGCTGCAAGAACTCGGACAGAACTTCCGCGGTGTGTCTGTTGTCGCCCAAACACTTCATAGCCAATACAGCCTGCTGACGTTTGCCAGTAGCTGCCCCATAATGGGAGACCTGGTGTGCATCAGTGGCAGCTGCGGATGGAGTGGTTGTGCGACTGCGGTCTGTGGACGAGCTCTCGCTTCTGCAGGAGGACGAGGAGGAGGAGGAGGAGGAGGGGGTGCGAACGGCTACAGCCAACTGTTTCCTAGACCGTGGGCTAGGCAGAACTGTCCCAAACTTGCTGTCCCCTGTGGACCCTGAATCCACCACATTTACCCAGTGTGCCGTGATGGACACGTAACGTCCCTGGCCATGCCTACTGGTCCATGCATCTGTTGTCAGGTGCACCTTTGTGCTCACAGATTGCCTGAGTGCATGGACGATGCGCTCTTTAACATGCTGGTGGAGGGCTGGGATGGCTTTTCTGGACAAAAAGTGTCGACTGGGTAGCTCGTAGCGTGGTACAGCGTAGTCCATCAGGTCTTTGAAAGCTTCGCTTTCAACTAACCGGTAGGGCATCATCTCTAACGAGATTAGTCTAGCTATGTGGGCGTTCAAACCCTGTGTACGCGGATGCGAGGCTAAGTACTTCCTTTTTCTAACCATAGTCTCATGTAGGGTGAGCTGGACTGGAGAGCTGGAGATCGTGGAACTAGCGGGGGTGCCGGTGGACATGGCAGACTGAGAGACGGTGGGAGATGGTATTGTTGCCGCCGGTGCCCTAGATGCAGTGTTTCCTACTACGAAACTGGTGATTCCCTGACCCTAACTGCTTTGGCCTGGCAAAGAAACCTGCACAGATACTGCAGGTGGTGCGGAAAATGGTGGCCCTACACTGCCGGAAGGGATGTTGCGTTGCTGACTAGCTTCATTGGCCGAGGGTGCTACAACCTTAAGGGACGTTTGGTAGTTAGTCCAGGCTTGCAAATGCATGGTGGTTAAATGTCTATGCATGCAACTTGTATTGAGACTTTTCAGATTCTGTCCTCTGCTTAAGGTAGTTGAACATTTTTGACAGATGACTTTGCGCTGATCAATCGGATGTTGTTTAAAAAAATGCCAGACTGCACTCTTTCTAGCATCGGATAACTTTTCAAGCATGTGTTAAACATTAGTGCCACATCGGCACTTCAAAAAGGTGGCGAGTGCCGATGTGTTTAACACGGCTATGGACAAAAGTTCCATGGAATGGGAAACACAAATAAAAACTACCCATGCCAAGAAACTACTTCGTGACACGACGGACTTTCAGAATAAGACCATGTATAGATGGAGACGGAACTATCCTTTGAACAACCAACATAGGTCTCCTTCAGTGTCCTCGGCTTCGTCATCGGGGGATGTGTCTGACTCCTCCTCACACCCGATGCAAACTCGCTTTGGTAATAATGGTAGACGTAAATGGGAGAGGAAAACTTATAAGAACAAACATGGTCCATACCATCTTCCTCAAAAAAATACTTTGAAGGTAACTAATCTTTCCCTAAATAATACCCCAAAGGTAATTAACCTTTCTGAACATATTTTAAGTCCTGCTGAAACCTCTCTCCTTACTAAAGGCTTAACATTCTCGCCTAGTATGCAGTTTGATCCTTTCCTGGCTCTCAAGGATCTAAATATGTTTGCACGATCTTTGCTATTCAAGAAGTGGCATCATAATGAGGATATTCAACGCGCATTTCCATTACCTGAGGAACAGCTAGCATTACAAGACCTGGAGGATTTGGCCCGTGAGCAATTGAATCCGGCGTTGGGTAAGGTACCCCCCTCATTGCTCCCTAGGTCCAGAAAATTCCCCCCTTTGTCACTGTGCCCGAATGTTGATATTTTTGTTAAGCTGGTCTCCCAAGATTTTGGTTCAATTCCGACCCATATTAGACATGGTAATTTACCTTATGGGGAGACGCAGGCTCTAAAGAAGCTCAAACAACTTCGGGATGTGATCATTAAGCCAGCTGACAAAGGGGGGAATATTGTTATCTGGCCAACCAAACTGTATCTAGCCGAGGCACAACGCCTCCTTAGGGACCCCAGTTGTTATAAAAAATTAACATTCAATCCTCTAACCTCATTTAGAGAAGAATTGGCAAAAATCCTGCAAAAAGCACTCTCTGATGATATTATTACAACACAGGTCCGTGACATTTTGATGGGGCATGATCACTGCATACCAACGCTGTATCTTCTCCCTAAGGTCCACAAGCAACTTCAGACACCTCCAGGTAGGCCCATTATTTCAGGGGTGGGTGGGCTTACGGAGAACGTTGGGAAATATGTTGACTTTTTTTTAAAACCCTTGGTGGAGACTATGCCTTCTTATCTTAAAGACACATCTGATTTTTTACAGAAGATAGACTCCATCCATGTTGACGAGGACATGCTTCTCGTCACATGTGATGTAGAGTCACTTTATACAAATATTCGCCACCAGGATGGTTTGAGGGCCGTTTCACACTTTCTTTCTACTACTAGCCTCTCCACCAGTGACATCGATTTTTTGGTTCTTCTTTTAAAATTCCTCCTCACACACAATTTTTTTCTTTTTAATGGGTCCTTCTTCCTGCAGCTCCAGGGAACAGCAATGGGCGCGGCTTGTGCGCCTTCGTACGCCAACCTGTTCCTGGGGCTGTGGGAGAGGGATCTATTCTCGTCAGATCATTGTTCATCGATGGAGCGGGTCATATTTTGGGCCCGCTACATCGATGACATATTTTTGATCTGGCGAGGGACTCCAGTTGAGTTACAGTCTTTTGTGCAGGAGTTGAATAATAATCAGTTGAATATTCACCTCACTTACAAATATGATTTTTCCCGCATTGATTTTTTAGATGTCCTGGTGGAGAGGAGTGTGGACGGGCTCCTTTTGACCAACGTTTTCCGTAAGGATACAGCTGTTAATGCATTGTTGCATGCTTCATCGTCCCACCCACCCCATGTCATAAGAGCGGTTCCTACTGGACAATTTCTTCGCTTGAAAAGAATTTGTACTACCAATGAATCTTTTGAAACTCAAGCTGAGGATTTGAAAAATCGCTTTGTGGACCGGGGTTACAGCAAAAGGAGCATCAAAAAAGCGTATAACAGGGCTAAACATTCAGATCGACAGCAACTCCTCTTTTCGTTTAAACCAATCAAGTTTTCAAATCAGGTTAGACTTGTTACACAATTCCATTCTCGGTGGGGGGAGATGACAGACATTTTGGCTAAACACTGGCCTATCCTGCTCGCTGACCCGGTCCTTAAACAATATTTGCCTCCCCATCCATCTGTCACGGCACGTAGATCCAAAAATCTTGGTGATCACCTTGTCAGGAGTTACTTTCAACCGGTGCCCCCTTTGCCACTTTTCCCTGGTGGTTCTAAGTGTAATCGTCCTCGATGGGGCTGCAAACCGTGCGGCAGCTGTATTGCGTGTCCGAACATCGACTCTGCCACTCACTTTTTTGCATCAGATGGTCGTGAATTTACCATTACGCATACCATCAATTGCCTGACCACAATGGTGGTATATCATGGGACATGCCCTTGCAATAAAATATATGTGGGGCTCACAACACGTGCCCTTAAATTGAGAGCACGTGAGCATGTCCGGGATATCTTGGCGGCTGCCAAGGTGGACAATGTGGAGTGTTTAAAGACCATCCCCAGACACTTTAAACTACACCACTCTTGTGATCCCTCTGGTTTCAGGATCAAGGGCATTGACCATCTTATAACTAACTTGCGAGGTGGGGATTTGAGTCGCCTTTTGGCGCAGAAGGAAGCACGATGGATATGGAAACTTCAGACACTCCATCCCTTGGGCCTTAACGAAACACTTAGTTTTGCCTCTTTCCTTTGATCGTCTTGGCCACACTTTTTAATTGGCATTGTTATTTGTTTTTATTAACTTTTCATTTGTTCCTTATTTTTAGATTTTATGTCTTTTTGGATTGATCATTATCGTGGGCATTTGACTGTGCACCATTACCTTTGGACTATATGGGACATCGATTTTCTATGAAGATCAAAGCACGTTATGCACTTTTACTTCTTACTGTTTGGATATATTTTGTATTCATCGCTGTGTACTTGAGACATGTTTGTCTTCACATGATTGCTGTCTTTTCTAATTTGTTTGTACACATTGTTACTGTACTGGTTATAATGTTCTGTGTTCTCTTTATTAGTTATATTTGGTACTGTTAGTTGCATTTGCACCTTTTGTACCAGTTGTATTTGTACCATTCATGTTATGCTGCACTTTGCACTTTAATTGTCCCTTAGTCTAGAGTTGTGTTCTCTTCCATTTGTCTCTCTTGTTCACTTGCCCACAATGGTTAATAATTGCGTCTTAGATTTTAATGGGCATTGTTAGTTTTTTTGGCTTTGTTTTGCATGCCGTTCCTGTATGGCACCTGTATGGCGTTGGGGTGGGTGGCACCTTGGTCTCCGCAGGTAAACCCCCTTTCAAGCTCATCTGTGCTTGTCCTCTCTGTACGGTCATAGCTTCCTTTTGGTGCCTTATAGTTGCTTGTATGTACCTAGGCACTCCCATAGACTCTGCACTGTTGCTTTTCATTTGGGTCATACATACTTACTTTTGTGCTATGGTTGTTATCCTTGTACTTATAGGTGTGCTATGTTTGTTATTCTTATACATAGGGTTGCCTAGTGGTCACCATGTTGCCACCCCTTGTGATGTGTTCCCTGTCGTTTGTCTTGTGCTCCTGTTCCGATTAGTGTTTTTAATATTTGTCTAATAAATTATTATATTTGTTATATTGGTTCTGCTGGTGCTTCTTTTTCTTTTTGGTTATTTGTATTTATATGCACTGAACCCTTATATGTGCATCCTGGCATCCCTTCTATTTTAGTGTTGGTTGCCTTATATGTTTTTGGGTTAACCTCTGCTTAAGGTAGTTGAACATTTTTGACAGATTACTTTGTGCTGATCAATTGGATGTTGTTTAAAAAAATGCCAGACTGCACTCTTTCTAGCATCGGATACCTTTTCAGGCATTGCAGACTGAGCTTTAACCGGATGGCCACGCTGTCCTCCAACAGGTTTTGACTTTGCCACGCGTTTTGGCCAAGATACGGGCCCGGCAGATGGAACCTGTTGCGATGTTGATGCCTGCTGCGGCCCCTCCTCCTCCGCTTCAGAACTGCTGCCGCCTGCACCCTGTTCCCCCAATGGCTGCCAATCGGGGTCAAGAACTGGGTCATCTATTACCTCTTCTTGTAGCTCGTGTGCAACTTCGTCTGTGTCACCGTGTCGGTCGGTGGTATAGCGTTCGTGATGGGGCAACATAGTCTCATCAGGGTCTGATTCTTGATCAGCACCCTGCGAGGGCAATTTTGTGGTCTGAGTCAAAGGACCAGCATAGTAGTCTGGCTGTGGCTGTGCATCAGTGCACTCCATGTCAGATTCAACTTGTAATGGGCATGGACTGTTAACTGCTTCACTTTCTAAGCCAGGGACGGTATGTGTAAAGAGCTCCATGGAGTAACCCGTTGTGTCGCCTGCTGCATTCTTCTCTGTTGTTGTTTTTGCTGAAGAGGACAAGGAAGCGACTTGTCCCTGACCGTGAACATCCACTAACGACGCGCTGCTTTTACTTTTACCAGTTTCACGAGAGGAGGCAAAAGAGCTAGAGGCTGAGTCAGCAAGATAAGCCAAAACTTGCTCTTGATGCTCCGGCTTTAAAAGTGGTTTTCCTACTCCCAGAAAAGGGAGGGTTCGAGGCCTTGTGTAGCCAGACGACGAACCTGGCTCCACAGCTCCAGACTTAGGTGCAATATTTTTTTTCCCACGACCACCTGATGCTCCACCACTACCACTACCCTCATTACCAGCTGACAATGAACGCCCCCGGCCACGACCTCCACCAGACTTCCTCATTGTTTTAAAAACGTTACCAAACGAACGGTATTTGTTGCTGTCACACAACTTACACGGTGAGCTATAACTTCAGTATGATTTAGCTACCCCTTTACAGGTGGGTGAGACCACAACGAAAATCAGCCACAATGTTACACACTCTGTTGTTGTTGGCAACAAATGAGATGGCACACACGCAGGACTGTCACTGAAGCGCAAATGTAAATATTTATCTCCCACTGATTTGTGTTTGTTTTTTTTAAAAGGGAGACTTCAGAAAAAAAAAAAATTAAAAAAAAATTATTTTTTACAGAAGAATTTATAAAACAAATAAAATGAAATGATTGTTTCAGGGAGAATTTAGGGAAAAAAAAAAAAAAAGGCTTTGTAGGGCCCACTGAGTGAGAGAGGACGCACACAGGAGTCAGGAGTGGCACACAAGCCCAGAGGCCAATATTAATCTTCCACCGATTGATTTAGTTATTTTTTTTGGTAGATTTTGGAACCCAAATCAAGCAAAAAAATTAATAGGCTTTCTATGGCCCACAATTGGGGAGAGAGAAAGAGATGGCACACCCAGGAGTCAAGACTGGCACACAAGCAGAAGGGGCAATATGAATCTCCCACAGATTTTTTTTTTTTTTTTTTTTTTCAGGGAGACTTTAGAGAAAAAAAAAAAAAAAATGATTTTTTTCAGGAATAATTTAGAAACCAAAGAAAATAAAATGATTTTTTCAGGGAGAATTTAGAAAACAAATAAAACAAAAAATAGGCTTTCTAGGGCCCACTGAGTGACAGATGACGCACACAGGAGTCAGGAGTGGCACACAAGCCCAGAGGCCAATATTAATCTCCCACTGATTGATTTAGTTATTTTTTTTGGTAGATTTTGGAACCCAAATCAAGCAAAAAAATTAATAGGCTTTCTATGGCCCACAATTGGGGAGAGAGAGAGATGGCACACCCAGGAGTCAAGACTGGCACACAAGCAGAAGGGGCAATATGAATCTCCCACAGATTTTTTTTTTTTTTTTTTTTCAGGGAGACTTTAGAGAAAAAAAAATACAAAAAAAATGATTTTTTTCAGGAATAATTTAGAAACCAAAGAAAATAAAATGATTTTTTCAGGGAGAATTTAGAAAACAAATAAAACAAAAAATAGGCTTTCTAGGGCCCACTGAGTGACAGATGACGCACACAGGAGTCAGGAGTGGCAGACAAGCCCAGAGGCCAATATTAATCTCCCACTGATTGATTTAGTGATTATTTTTGGTAGATTTTGGAACCCAAATCAAGCAAAAAAATTTATAGGCTTTCTATGGCCCACAATTGGGGAGAGAGAGAGAGATGGCACACCCAGGAGTCAAGACTGGCACACAAGCAGAAGGGGCAATATGAATCTCCCACAGATTTTTTTTTTTTTTTTTTTTTCAGGGAGACTTTAGAGAAAAAAAAAATACAAAAAAAATGATTTTTTTTCAGGAATAATTTAGAAACCAAAGAAAATAAAATGATTTTTTCAGGGAGAATTTAGAAAACAAATAAAACAAAAAATAGGCTTTCTAGGGCCCACTGAGTGACAGATGACGCTCACAGGAGTCAGGAGTGGCACACAAGCCCAGAGGCCAATATTAATCTCCCACTGATTGATTTAGTGATTTTTTTTGGTAGATTTTGGAACCCAAATCAAGCAAAAAAATTAATAGGCTTTCTATGGCCCACTATTTGTGAGAGAGATGGCACGCTCAGGACTGGCACACAAGCCCAGAGGCCAATATTAATCTCCCATTTTTTTTTTTTTCCAGGGAAAATTTATAAACCCAATAAAAAAAATAATAATAAATAGGCTTTCTATGGCCCACTATCTGAGAGAGAGAGATGGCACGCTTAGGACTGGCACACAAGCCCAAAGGCCAATATTAATCTCCCACTGATTGATTGATTGATTTTTTCAGGTAGAATTATGAACCCAAATCAACCAAAAAAATAAATAGGCTTTCTATGGCCCACTATTTGTGAGAGAGATGGCACGCTCAGGACTGGCACACAAGCCCAAAGGCCAATATTAATCTCCCACTTTTTTTTTTTTCCAGGGAAAATTTATAAACCCAATAAAATAATAAAAAAATAGGCTTTCTATGGCCAACTATCTGAGAGAGAGAGAGAGATGGCACGCTTAGGACTGGCACACAAGCCCAAAGGCCAATATTAATCTCCCACTGATTGATTTATTGATTTTTTCAGGTAGAATTTAGAACCCAAATCAAGCAAAAAAATTAATAGGCTTTCTATGGCCCACTGAGTGAGAGATGGCACACACAGGAGTAAGGAGTGGCACACAAGCCCTGAGGCCAATATTTTTCTCCCATTGATTGATGTTGTGATTTTTTCTGGTAGATTTTGGAACCCAAATCAAGCAAAAAAATAAATAGGCATTCTATGGCCCACTGAGTGAGAGATGACACAGACAGAGATGGCACTCTAGCAGAAATGTCAATCTTAATCTCCCACAAAAAAAAAAAAAAAAAAAAAAGGAACTGTCCTTCAACTACTATCTCCCTGCAGTAATCTCAGCCAGGTATGGCAGGCAGCAATAAGGAGTGGACTGATGCACAAATTAAATAAAAAGTGTGGACAAACAAACAAGATAGCTGTGCAGAAAGGAAGGAACAAGAGGATTTGTGCTTTGAAAAAAGCAGTTGGTTTGCACAGCGGCGTACACACAGCAATGCAGCTATCAGGGAGCCTTCTAGGGCAGCCCAATGAGCTACAGCGCTGAGGAAAAAAAAAAAAAAGGAGCTTCCACTGTCCCTGCACACCGAAGGTGGTGTTGGGCAGTGGAAATCGCTACAGCACAAGCGGTTTTGTGGTTAATGGACCCTGCCTAACGCTATCCCTGCTTCTGACGAAGCGGCAGCAACCTCTCCCTAAGCTCAGATCAGCAGCAGTAACATGGCGGTCAGCGGGAACTCCCCTTTATAGCCCCTGTGACGCCGCAGACAGCAAGCCAATCACTGCAATGCCCTTCTCTAAGATGGTGGGGACCAGGACCTATGTCATCACGCTGCCCACACTCTGCGTTTACCTTCATTGGCTGAGAAATGGCGCTTTTCGCGTCATTGAAACGCGACTTTGGCGCGAAAGTCGCGTACCGCATGGCCGACCACGCACAGGGGTCGGATCGGGTTTCATGAAACTCGACTTCGCCAAAAGTCGGCGACTTTTGAAAATGTTCGACCCGTTTCGCTCAACCCTACTTGAGAACTGTGGCCCCGGTTTCGCTAGAGTCTGTTCCCCCGGGCAAGACTTTTGTTCCATCCAGTTTGCGACCGGAGGTTCTCTCTTGGGCACACTCGTCCAGGGTGGGTGGACATTTTGGTACCAAAAGGACATCTGAGTTACTGGCGAGGACATACTGGTGGCCGCATATGGCTCGTGATGTCGCAGAGTATGTTCGGGCGTGTGTCTCTTGCGCCAAGAACAAGACTCCTCGGCAACGGCCAGCTGGTTTGCTTTATCCTCTGCCGGTGGCGGACAGGCCCTGGGAGATGGTCGGGATGGACTTTGTGGTGGGCTTACCCAAGTCTCGTAACTGCACCATTATCTGGGTGATCACCGACCATTTTTCCAAAATGGTGCACTTGGTGCCTCTTCCACGGCTACCTTCTGCACGGGCGTTGGCTGTCTTGTTCGTCAAGCATATCTTTCGCCTACACGGTATGCCAGACAAAATTGTTAGTGACCGGGGTCCCCAGTTTGCGTCTCGATTCTGGAGAGAGCTTTGTCGTCTACTCAGTATTGAGTTAAATCTCTCTTCGGCATATCATCCCGAGACGAATGGGTTGGTAGAGAGGGCCAACCAGACCTTGGTCACATATTTACGACATTTTGTTTCTGCCAGGCAGGATGACTGGGCATCCTTGCTACCGTGGGCAGAGTTTGCACTTAACAATGCCGTAGCCGACTCCACCGGTCAGACTCCATTCCTCCTAAATTACGGCCAGCATCCGCGTGTTCCTGTGCCCATGCCTGTGTCTTCTGCTGACTCCAGGGTGGCAGACTGGGCTGTGGAGGCACGGGACATTTGGGACCGCACGCAGGATGCCATTCGGGCCTCCAAGGAGAGAATGAGGTCCTCCGCCGATGTTCATCGGCGCCCCGCTCCGACCTTTGCTCCTGGCGACTTGGTGTGGCTCTCTGCCCGTAACATCAGGCTGCGAGTTGAGTCCACTAAGTTTGCTCCTCGCTACTTGGGTCCCTTCAAGGTTCTCGAACGGGTTAATCCTGTGGTCTACCGTTTGGCTCTTCCTCCACGCTTGGGTATCACCGACACCTTTCATGTGTCCCTCTTGAAACCCGTATACATGTTTTCCGAGTCATCTGCCGGGACATCGGGTTCGTCTACGGACGATTACGAGGTGAACGCTATTTTGGGGTGCAAGGTGGTACGCGGCAAAAAGTTCTATTTGGTGGATTGGAAGGGTTATGGCCCGGAGGACAGGTCATGGGAGCCTGCTGAAAACATTCGGGCCCCACAGTTCATTGCTGCCTTCGAGCGTAGCGAGGCCCAAGGAGGGGGGGGCCATGTTAGGTCTCGAGTTCCCGCTTCTGCACAGGGGGAATCTCGGGCCATCTCCGCTGCGGTCTCCCATTCTCATCCAGCCGCAGTGGAGTCTGCTCAGCAAGGACGTCGGTCCCAGCGTCTTGCTCAGTCTCACTCTGTACTGAGAGTTACTGCTGCTTCTTCAGCTTCTGCCATTAAAGCCAGTGCTGGTCAGCAGCGAGCGGACTTCTCTGGGACTAAGTCCTTGTCTGCACACACTGAGCATGCCCAGGGCAAGATCTCCCGTTGGAGATCGAGGGTCATGTGCTCAGGCTCTGCAGCACACTCCATTGGTCCTCTTGGCAGGTCTTGGAAGGGCAAAGTTTCTGTGGCCACTTCCTGTGCTGCAACTATATAAACTGCGCATGACCGCACGGCCATGTGCTAGTGTACAATTGTTAATGTGTGTATGTTGTGAGTGCAAGTCGTCCTTGGATACCCCTACCCTATTGAATGTCTGTTCGCGGAAGGTGTATGGTTGCTATCTAGCGCCCGACTTAGCCTACAGCACTAATCACACATTACAGCGTCCAGTTGCTGTGACCGCCAGTACGGCGCCGTGCACTTCCTCTGTGCTTTCCTTACCCAAGCCTGGGTGGTTAGTGGCGTTCGTCAGTGCGGCACCGCATGCACTCTTGTGCCTTAAAATTGTTATTGAGTTTCCTTACACACCCAGTTGCGGTGTTGTGCCAGCAAGGGTCTAATTGGACTTTAATCCTAGTTGGGGTTGAGTTCGCTGACTACTTGCTCGCGCTCTATGTGCGGTACCGCGGTCCTGTGACGCAACAGGATCGCTTCCTTCACGCTGGGTGAAGTTTAACCCACGTGTGTATACTTATGAGTACCGCCATGTAGTCCGTCATTACTTGGCAGCAGGTTCCATCTCTGCACGGTGGACCCCGGGCTGCGAACGCACCATACTCTATCTGTCTTATTATTTGGTGCGTTCCGCTAGCCCTAACACTATCTTGGAAGTCGAGTCGAGTGGAATCGGCCGATTATCGCGAAAAGTCGGGTATCGCCTGAAACACGAAACCCAATGCAAGTCAATGGGGTAGCATAGTCGGCAGTGAGTGGAGGCCAGGAAAACACCTACACTGCCCATTTTAATGGCAAAAACATCCATTCTTGTTACAGAAGCTTGTCAATCGTAATTTACCTTATAATAATTGGAAGGCATTTGAAATTGGGGGTCATTTGGCTAAAGTTGTGGGGGGTAGGGCTGGTTCAAGTAATTAGTGGGCCCAGGAAATCTGGAACACGTCACGGCAGTGGAGCAGGGAGAGGTAAGTATTTCAACTTTGCAAGTGCTGAGATCCTGAGCAAGCAGGGGGGGCCCACTCGTTGGCATTGGCACTGGCACAGGGCCCCTCAAAGTACAGCGGTGTGTTTGCATGGCGGGGGCGCCTCCCACCGGCAGCAACACTTTTGCGTACTATGAGAGGCCCTGTGCCAGTGACGTCGCCAACTAGTATTCCTCCCCCCACCTGATGAAGGAACCTGCACTTTCATCTGCACCTTCCTCTTTGTCCCCGTGTAAGGTGGTATGGTATGCGGGAAGAGGAACCTGACTTTCAGCAGGGTCACAATCTTGCTGTGTAGCATGCACGGGGAATTTTGCGTTATGGGTCAATGTACCAGCAGACTCATCTATCACTGGCTGGGCAATGGGCAGGATGAGGAGGAAACACAGATATAGCCCCAAAGAATAAAGTGGGCTAAATGCAGTTCAAAATTGGTAACACAGGACTAACCAGGGGGCATTGCAGTGGAGGACAACTGGAATGAGAGGCTGACACAGAGAGTAGGCCCAAATCAGCAAGTAGTCGAAATGCAGTTCAAAATTGGCAACCGTAGTAAACAGGCGGCACAGCTTTGTTCAGTGGAGGAGAACAGCAAGGAGTGGCAGACACCGATAGTAGGCCCCAACCCAACTAGTAGGCCAAATGCAGTCTAACATTAACAACTACTTAACGAGAGCCTGAAAATGGAATTTCAGGACAGGAAACCAGGAGAACAGCAAGGAGCGGCAGACACTGTTAGTAGGCCCCAAACCAACTAGTATGCCAAATGCAGTTGTTCCATTTAACCACTATTTAACAAGAGCCTGAAGATAGAAGCTCAGGAAAGGCAACCTGGAGAACACCTTGGAGTGGAACACACCGTCTCTACACCCCATACACAACTTGTAGGCCTAATGCAGTGTAGTTTCCAACAACTACTAAACGAGAGCATTAAGATCGAAGCAATGGCGAGGAAACTTGGGGAACACCTTGGAGTGGAACATACCATCTCTCTACACCCCATACCCATTTTGTAGGCCTAATGCAGTGTAGTTTCCAACAACTACTAAACGAGAGCCTGAAGATAGAAGCTCAGGAAAGGCAACCTGGAGAACACCTTGGAGTGGAACACACCGTCTCTACACCCCATACCCAATTTGTAGGCCTAATGCAGTGTAGTTTCCAACAACTACTAAACGAGAGCATTAAGATCGAAGCAATGGCGAGGAAACCTGGGGAACACCTTGGAGTGGAACACACCATCTCTCTACACCCCATACCCATTTTGTAGGCCTAATGCAGTGTAGTTTCCAACAACTACTAAATGAGAGCCTGAAGATAGAAGCTCAGGAAAGGCAACCTGGAGAACACCTTGGAGTGGAACACACCGTCTCTACACCCCATACCCAATTTGTAGGCCTAATGCAGTGTAGTTTCCAACAACTACTAAACGAGAGCATTAAGATCGAAGCAATGGCGAGGAAACCTGGGGAACACCTTGGAGTGGAACACACCATCTCTCTACACCCCATACCCAATTTGTAGGCCTAATGCAGCGTAGTTTCCAACAACTACTAAACGAGAGCATTAAGATTGAAGCAATGGCGAGGAAACCTGGGGAACACCTTGGAGTGGAACACACCATCTCTCTACACCCCATACCCAATTTGTAGGCCTAATGCAGCGTAGTTTCCAACAACTACTAAACGAGAGCATTAAGATTGAAGCAATGGCGAGGAAACCTGGGGAACACCTTGGAGTGGAACACACCATCTCTCTACACCCCATACCCAATTTGTAGGCCTAATGCAGCGTAGTTTCCAACAACTACTAAACGAGAGCATTAAGATGGAAGCAATGGCGAGGAAACCTGGGGAACACCTTGGAGTGGAACACACCATCTCTCTACACCCCATACCCATTTTGCAGACCTAATGCAGTGTAGTTTCCAACAACTACTAAACGAGAGCCTGAAGATAGAAGCTCAGGAAAGGCAACCTGGAGAACACCTTGGAGTGGAACACACCATCTCTCTACACCCCATACCCAATTTGTAGGCCTAATGCAGCATAGTTTCCAACAACTACTAAACGAGAGCATTAAGATCGAAGCAATGGCGAGGAAACCTGGGGAACACCTTGGAGTGGAACACACCATCTCTCTACACCCCATACCCATTTTGTAGGCCTAATGCAGTGTAGTTTCCAACAACTACTAAACGAGAGCCTGAAGATAGAAGCTCAGGAAAGGCAACCTGGAGAACACCTTGGAGTGGAACACACCATCTCTCTACACCCCATACCCAATTTGTAGGCCTAATGCAGTGTAGTTTTCTACAACTACTAAACGAGAGTCGGAAGACCGAAGCAATGTGGACGAAACCTGGGGAACACCTTGGAGTGGAACACACCATCTCTCTACACCCCATACCCAATTTGTAGGCCTAATGCAGTGTAGTTTCCAACAACTACTAAACGAGAGCCAGAAGATCGAAGCAATGGCGAGGAAACCTGGGGAACACCTTGGAGTGGAACACACCATCTCTCTACACCGCATACCCATTTTGTAGGCCTAATGCAGTGTAGTTTCCAACAACTACTAAACGAGAGCCTGAAGATAGAAGCTCAGGAAAGGCAACCTGGAGAACACCTTGGAGTGGAACACACCGTCTCTACACCCCATACCCAATTTGTAGGCCTAATGCAGTGTAGTTTTCTACAACTACTAAACGAGAGTCGGAAGACCGAAGCAATGTGGACGAAACCTGGGACACACCTTGGGGCGGCAGACACCGTTAGTAGGCCCTACCAAAGTTGTACCCCCAATGCAGTTTTAAAATTCCTAGAGGCTGAAAACAAGACTATTGACGCCCAGCTTTTTTCAAAGGAACACAGCTGAATTGAGTGGCGCAGACAGACACAGGTAGTAGGCCTTAAACCAAAAATTGTGGCTCACTGCAGCTTAAAAAAGGTTACAGGGGTACACAGGCAGCATTGCTCTGGGCAGTGGAGGACAATTTCAATAGTGGACCGCAGACAGACTTTGTACGCCTACTATTAAAAAAAGGATGCTCTATGCAATAAAAAATAGGTTCCAGGGGTACACGGGCAGCAGTGGTCTGGTCAGTGTAGGAGTAGTAGAAAGGGACCGCAGACAGGCTTCGAAGGCCTAACATAACAAAATAGGGCTGTTGGCAATTTAAAATTGGTTCCAGGGGTACACGGGCAGCAATGGTCTGGTCAGTGTAGTAGTAGTAGAAAGAAGGGACCGCAGAGAGGCTTCGAAGGCCTAACATAACAAAATAGGGCTGTTGGCAATTTAAAATTGGTTCCAGGGGTACACGGGCAGCAGTAGAATGGTCAGTGGAGGCCTTGTGGAAGGAGGGACCGCAGACAGGCTTCGAAGGCCTAACATAACAAAATAGGGCTGTTGGCAATTTAAAATTGGTTCCAGGGGTACATGGGCAGCAGTAGAATGGTCAGTGGAGGCCTAGTGGAAGGAGGGACCGCAGACAGGCTTCGAAGGCCTAACATAAAAAAAATTGGGCTGGCTGTAGGCAATTTAAACTTGGTTCCAGGGGTACACGGGCAGCAATGGTCTGGTCAGTGTAGTAGTAGTAGAAAGAAGGGACCGCAGACAGGCTTCGAAGGCCTAACATAACAAAATAGGGCTGTTGGCAATTTAAAATTGGTTCCAGGGGTACACGGGCAGCAATGGTCTGGTCAGTGGAGGCCTAGTGGAAAAAGGGACCGCAGACAGGCTTCGAAGGCCTAACATAAAAAAAATTGGGCTGGCTGTAGGCAATTTAAACTTGGTTCCAGGGGTACACGGGCAGCAATGGTCTGGTCAGTGTAGGAGTAGTAGAAAGGGACCGCAGACAGGCTTCGAAGGCCTAACATAACAAAATAGGGCTGTTGGCAATTTAAAATTGGTTCCAGGGGTACACGGGCAGCAATGGTCTGGTCAGTGTAGTAGTAGTAGAAAGAAGGGACCGCAGAGAGGCTTCGAAGGCCTAACATAACAAAATAGGGCTGTTGGCAATTTAAAATTGGTTCCAGGGGTACACGGGCAGCAGTAGAATGGTCAGTGGAGGCCTTGTGGAAGGAGGGACCGCAGACAGGCTTCGAAGGCCTAACATAACAAAATAGGGCTGTTGGCAATTTAAAATTGGTTCCAGGGGTACATGGGCAGCAGTAGAATGGTCAGTGGAGGCCTAGTGGAAGGAGGGACCGCAGACAGGCTTCGAAGGCCTAACATAAAAAAAATTGGGCTGGCTGTAGGCAATTTAAACTTGGTTCCAGGGGTACACGGGCAGCAATGGTCTGGTCAGTGTAGTAGTAGTAGAAAGAAGGGACCGCAGACAGGCTTCGAAGGCCTAACATAACAAAATAGGGCTGTTGGCAATTTAAAATTGGTTCCAGGGGTACACGGGCAGCAATGGTCTGGTCAGTGTAGTAGTAGTAGAAAGAACGGACCGCAGAGAGGCTTCGAAGGCCTAACATAACAAAATAGGGCTGTTGGCAATTTAAAATTGGTTCCAGGGGTACACGGGCAGCAGTAGAATGGTCAGTGGAGGCCTTGTGGAAGGAGGGACCGCAGACAGGCTTCGAAGGCCTAACATAACAAAATAGGGCTGTTGGCTATTTAAAATTGGTTCCAGGGGTACACGGGCAGCAGTAGAACGGTCAGTGGAGGCCTAGTGGAGAGAGGGACCGCAGACAGGCTTCGAAGGCCTAACATTAAAAAAATTGGCCTGGCTGTAGGCAATTTAAATTTGGTTCCAGGGGTACACGGGCAGCAGTAGAATGGTCAGTGGAGGCCTTGTGGAAGGAGCGACCGCAGACAGGCTTCGAAGGCCTAACATAACAAAATAGGGCTGTTGGCAATTTAAAATTGGTTCCAGGGGTACACGGGCAGCAGTAGAACGGTCAGTGGAGGCCTAGTGGAAGGAGGGACCGCAGACAGACTTCGAAGGCCTAACATAAAAAAAATTGGGCTGGCTGTAGGCAATTTAAATTTGGTTCCAGGGGTACACGGGCAGCAATGGTCTGGTCAGTGTAGTAGTAGTAGAAAGAAGGGACCGCAGAGAGGCTTCGAAGGCCTAACATAACAAAATAGGGCTGTTGGCAATTTAAAATTGGTTCCAGGGGTACACGGGCAGCAGTAGAATGGTCAGTGGAGGCCTTGTGGAAGGAGGGACCGCAGACAGGCTTCGAAGGCCTAACATAACAAAATAGGGCTGTTGGCTATTTAAAATTGGTTCCAGGGGTACACGGGCAGCAGTAGAACGGTCAGTGGAGGCCTAGTGGAAGGAGGGACCGCAGACAGGCTTCGAAGGCCTAACATAAAAAAAATTGGTCTGGCTGTAGGCAATTTAAATTTGGTTCCAGGGGTACACGGGCAGCAGTAGAATGGTCAGTGGAGGCCTTGTGGAAGGAGGGACCGCAGACAGGCTTCGAAGGCCTAACATAACAAAATAGGGCTGTTGGCAATTTGAAATTGGTTCCAGGGGTACACGGGCAGCAGTAGAACGGTCAGTGGAGGCCTAGTGGAAGGAGGGACCGCAGACAGGCTTCGAAGGCCTAACATAAAAAAAATTGGGCTGGCTGTAGGCAATTTAAATTTGGTTCCAGGGGTACACGGGCAGCAATGGTCTGGTCAGTGTAGCAGTAGTAGAAAGAAGGGACCGCAGACAGGCTTCGAAGGCCTAACATAACAAAATAGGGCTGTTGGCAATTTAAAATTGGTTCCAGGGGTACACGGGCCGCAGTAGAATGGTCAGTGGAGGCCTACTGGAAGGAGGGACCGCATACAGGCTTCGAAGGCCTAACATAAAAAAATTGGGCTGGCTGTAGGCAATTTAAAGTTGGTTCCAGGGGTACACGGGCAGCAGTAGAATGGTCAGTGGAGGCCTAGTGGAAGGAGGGACCGCATACAGGCTTCAAAGGCCTAACATAAAAAAATTGGGCTGTAGGCAATTTAAAATTGGTTCCAGGGGTACACGGGCAGCAGTAGAATGGTCAGTGGAGTCCTAGTGGAAGGAGGGACCGCAGACAGGCTTCGAAGGCCTAACATAAAAAAATTGGACAGGCTGTAGGCACTTTATAATTGGTTCCAGGAGTACACGGGCAGCAGTAGACAGGTCAGTGTAGTAGTAGTTGAAAGAACGGGCCGCAGACAGGCTTCGAAGGCCTAACATAATAAAATGGGCTGGCTGTAGGCAATTTAAAATTGGTTCCAGGGGTAGACGGGCAGCAGTGGTCTGGTCAGCGGAGGCCGATTGTAATGAGTGTCTGCCAGTTAGTAGTCCAAAACAATAAATAAATGTGAATGTCTCGCATTAAAACAAAACGAAAACACTAAAGGGTGCAATCATTAGGTTCAGGGGTGGGATCCTCTGCGTAGTTTCAGACCTACTAATTTAGCGCAAAGTATTTACTGTGGTAAATAGAGGACACTGCCCCTGACTATGTTAAGTACCATCATACATGCCATTGTGTAATGGTATTGTCAGTGGCAGGAATGGAAGGATGTCAGCGCATAGACTAAACATTGGTGGAAGTGTGAGAGATAACTGTGGAAGTGGTAGAGCAATGTTTGACCTGGGGTTGGGTGAACTCTCTTGTGGCCGGCGGTACAGGCCCAGGGCCCCTCATGTTACAACAGTGTGTCTGACGCTGGGTGCGCACCACCACTGCCAGAGACACTTTATTGTACTATGAGGGACCCAGTGGCAGTGCCATCGACCAAAAGCGGGCACACCCACCTCTTCAGACAAACAGCACTCTCACGGGTGTTTGCGCCAAGTCGCGATACCACGGCCCCGTGTGGGGAGTTTGGCCATTTAGGAAGGTGTAAACATGTTGTATGCTGGACAATCAGCTGCAGCAAATTAGACATTCGAAAAGTAATTCACAGTAGTCCACAGGCAAGAGCTTTTCGTAGGAAAGCTAGGTGTCTGCCGGGCAAGGTGGGGCAAAAGAATTCGAAATACAGTTGTGGTTCATTTTAATGAATATTAGATCATCTACATTTTGGGTAGCCAGACAAGTCCTTTTTTCGGTTAATATTGAACCTGCAGCACTGAATACTCTTTCTGATAGGACACTAGCTGCCGGGCAAGCAAGCTCCTGCAATGCATATTCTGCCAATTCTGGCCAGGTGTCTAATTTTGATAAAACAAAATCCAGCTCACCATACCGACATTCCCAAGAGCTCGGAGCACGGAACCGCTGTGTCAGGGCGTGGACGAACAGGAAAGAGAAGGAGATCCAGCTCAACGAAATAGTGAAAAATCCATAATTTATTTCACTTAAAACATAGTGAAAGGACAAAACATCAGCATACAAAAAAAATTAAAACCAAGGTCAACGCGTTTCCGGTGACTAAGCACCCTTAATCATGAACGATCACGGGCGCTGTGTGCTGGGAATACCTGAAGCAAACGGTCAACAAGAGTTGATTGTTTGGTTGCTAATATTAGTTCCAAGTTCTCATGTGGCATAATATTTTGCAATTTGCCTTTATAGCGAGGATCAAGGAGGCAGGCCAACCAGTAATCATCATTGTTCATCATTTTAGTAATGCGTGTGTCCCTTTTGAGGATACGTAAGGCATAATCCGCCATGTGGGCCAAAGTTCCAGTTGTCAAATCTGCGGTTGTGATTGGTTGAGGGGCAGTTTCAGGCAAATCTACGTCACTTGTGTCCCTCAAAAAACCAGAACCCGGCCTTGTCACACAACCAATTTCCAGTGCCCCCGGGAAAGCTTCCTCATTAAAAATATACTCATCCCCATCATCCTCCTCGTCCTCCACCTCCTCTTCGCCCGCTACCTCGTCCTGTACACTGCCCTGACCAGACAATGGCTGACTGTCATCAAGGCTTTCCTCTTCCTCTGGTGCAGACGCCTGATCCTTTATGTGCGTCAAACTTTGCATCAGCAGACACATTAGGGGGATGCTCATGCTTATTATGGCGTTTTCTGCACTAACCAGCCGTGTGCATTCCTCAAAACACTGAAGGACTTGACACATGTCTTGTATCTTCGACCACTGCACACCTGACAACTCCATGTCTGCCATCCTACTGCCTGCCCGTGTATGTGTATCCTCCCACAAAAACATAACAGCCCGCCTCTGTTGGCACAGTCTCTGAAGCATGTGCAGTGTTGAGTTCCACCTTGTTGCAACGTCTATGATTAGGCGATGCTGGGCAAGGTTCAAAGACCGCTGATAGGTCTGCATACGGCTGGAGTGTACAGGCGAACGTCGGATATGTGAGCAAAGTCCACGCACTTTGAGGAGCAGGTCGGAGAACCCAGGATAAGTTTTCAATAAGCACTGCACCACCAGGTTTAAGGTGTGAGCCAGGCAAGGAATGTGTTTCAGTTGGGAAAGGGAGATGGCAGCCATGAAATTCCTTCCGTTATCACTCACTACCTTGCCTGCCTCAAGATCTACTGTGCCCAGCCACGACTGCGTTTCTTGTTGCAAGAACTCGGACAGAACTTCCGCGGTGTGTCTGTTGTCGCCCAAACACTTCATAGCCAATACAGCCTGCTGACGCTTGCCAGTAGCTGGCCCATAATGGGACAAGTGGTGTGCAACAGTGTCAGCTGCCGATGGAGTGGTTGGCCGACTGCAGTCTGTGGAAGAGCTGTCACTTCTGCAGGAGGACGAGGAGGAGGAGGAGGGGGTGCGAACGCCTACAGCCAACTGTTTCCTAGACCGTGGGCTAGGCACAACTGTCCCGAAATTGATGTCCCCTGTGGACCCTGCATCCACCACATTCACCCAGTGTGCCGTGATGGACACGTAACGTCCCTGGCCATGCCTACTGGTCCATGCATCTGTAGTCAGGTGCACCTTTGTACTCACAGATTGCCTGAGTGCATGGACGATGCGCTGATAAACATGCTGGTGCAGGGCTGGGATGGCTTTTCTGGAAAAAAAAGTGTCGACTGGGTAGCTCATAGCGTGGTTCAGCGTAGTCCATCAGGGCTTTGAAAGCTTCACTTTCAACTAACCGGTAGGGCATCATCTCTAACGAGATTAGTCTAGCTATGTGGGCGTTAAAACCCTGTGTACGCGGATGCGAGGATAAGTACTTCCTTTTTCTAACCAGAGTCTCATGTAGGGTGAGCTGGACTGGAGAGCTGGAGATCGTGGAACTTGCGGGTGTGTCGGTGGACATGGCAGACTGAGAGACGGTTGGAGACGGTATTGTTTCCGCCGGTGCCCTAGATGCAATATTTCCTCCTACAAAACTGGTGATTCCCTGACCCTGACTGCTTTTGGCTGGCAAAGAAACCTGCACAGATACTGCCGGTGGTGCGGAAAATGGTGGCCTTACAGTGACGGAAGGGATGTTGCGTTGCTGACTAGCTTCATTGGCCGAGGGTGCTACAACCTTAAGGGACCAGTCCAGGCTTGAAAATGCATGGTGGTTAAATGTCTATGCATGCAACTTGTATTGAGACTTTTCAGATTCTGACCTCTGCTTAAGCTAGTTGAACATTTTTGACAGATGACTTTGCGCTGATCAATTGGATGTTGTTTAAAAATATGCCAGACTGCACTCTTCCTAGCATCGGATCCCTTTTCAGGGATTGCAGACTGAGCTTTAACCGGATGGCCACGCTGTCCTCCAACAGGTTTTGGCTTTGACACGCGTTTTGGGCCAGATACGGGCCCGGCAGATGGAACCTGTTGCGATGTTGATGCCTGCTGCGGCCCCTCCTCCACCTCCGCTTCTGAACTACTGCCGCCTGCACCCTGTTCCCCCAATGGCTGCCAATCGGGGTCAACAACTGGGTCATCTATTACCTCCTCTTCTAGCTCGTGTGCAACTTCGTCTGTGTCACCGTGTCGGTCGGTGGTATAGCGTTCGTGACGGGGCAACATAGTCTCATCAGGGTCAGATTGTGGATCAGTACCCTGAGAGGGCAATGTTGTGGTCTGAGTCAAAGGACCAGCATAGTAGTCAGGCTGTGGCTGTGCATCAGTGCACTCCATGTCAGAATCTACTTGTAATGGGCATGGCCTGTTAAGTGTTTCACTTTCTAAGCCAGGGACGGTATGTGTAAAGAGCTCCATGGAGTAACCCGTTGTGTTGCCTGCTGCATCCTTCTCTCCTGTTGTTGTTTTTGCTGAAGAAAACAAGGAAGCGACTTGTCCCTGACCGTGAACATCCACAAGCGACGCGCTGCTTTTACATTTACCAGTTTCAGAAGAGGAGGCAAAAGAGCTAGAGGCTGAGTCTGCAAGGTAAGCCAAAACTTGCTGTTGCTGCTCCGGCTTTAAAAGCAGTTTTCCTACTCCCAGAAAAGAGAGCGTTCGAGGCCTTGTGTAGCCAGACAACGAACCTGGCTCCACAGCTCCAGACTTAGGTGGAATATTTTTTTTCCCACGACCACCTGATGCTCCACTACCACTACCATCATTACCAGCTGACAATGAATGCCCACGGCCACGACCTCTTGCACCAGACTTCCTCATTGTTTTAAAAACTTAACCAAAGTAACTTTATTTGTTGCTGTCAAACAACTTACACGGTGACCTATAACTTCAGTATGATTTCAATATCCCTTTACAGGTTGGTGAGACCACAAGGAAAATCAGGCACAATGTTACACACTCTGTTTTCTGTGGCACCAAATCACAGAGATGCCACACACGCAGGACTGTCACTCAAGCACAAATGTCAATATTAATCTCCCACTGTTTTATTTTATTTTTTTTTTCAGGGAGACTTTAGAAACAAAATTAAAAAAAATGATTTTTTCAGGAAGAATTTAGAAACCAAATAAAAAAACAAAAAAAGGCTTTCTATGGCCCACTGAGTGAGAGATGGCACACACAGGAGTCAGGAGTGGCACACAAGCACAGAGGCCAATATTTTTCTCCCACTGATTGATGTAGTGATTTTTTCAGGTAGATTTTGGAACCCAAATCAAGCAAAAAAAAATAGGCTTTCTATGGCCCACAATTTGAGAGAGAGAGATGGCATACCCAGGAGTCAAGACTGGCACACAAGCAGAAAGGGCAATATTAATCTCCCACCTATTTTTTTTTTTCAGGGAGACTTTAGAAACAAATTAAAATAAAATGATTTTTTCAGGAAGAATTTAGAAACCAAATAAAATAAAATGATTTTTTCAAGGACAATTTAGAAACCAAATAAAAAAAAAAAAAGGCTTTCTATGCCCCACTGAGTGAGAGATGGCACACACAGGAGTCAGGAGTGGCACACAAGCCCAGAGGCCAATAATTTTCTCCCACTGATTGATGTAGTGATTTTTTCAGGTAGATTTTAGAACCCAAATCAAGCAAAAAAATAAATAGTCTTTCTATGGCCCACTGAGTGAGAGATGGCACACACAGGAGTCAGGAGTGGCACACAAGCCCAGAGGCCAATATTTTTCTCCCACTGATTGATGTAGTGATTTTTTCAGGTAGATTTTGGAACCCAAATCAAGCAAAAAAATAAATAGGCTTTCTATGACCCACAATTTGAGAGAGAGAGAGAGAGATGCCACACCCAGGAGTCAAGACTGGCACACAAGCAGAAAGGGCAATATTAATATCCCACTGTTTTATTTATTTTTTTTTTTTCAGGGAGACATTAGAAACAAAATAAAATAAAATGATTTTTTCAGGAAGAATTTAGAAACCAAATAAGATAAAATTATTTTTTCAAGGACAATTTAGAAACCAAATAAAAAAAAAAAAAAAGGCTTTCTATGCCCCACTGAGTGAGAGATGGCACACACAGGAGTCAGGAGTGGCACACAAGCCCAGAGGCCAATATTTTTCTCCCACTGATTGATGTAGTGATTTTTTCAGGTAGATTTTAGAACCTAAATCAAGCAAAAAAATCAATAGGCTTTGTATTGCCCACTGAGTGAGAGATGGCACACACAGGAGTCAGGAGTGGCACACAAGCCCTGAGGCCAATATTTATCTCCCACTGATTGATGTAGTGATTTTTTCAGGTAGATTTTAGAACTCAAATCAAGCAAAAAAATAAATAGGCATTCTATGGCCCACTGAGTGAGAGATGGCACACACAGGAGTCAGGAGTGGCACACAAGCCCAGAGGCCAATATTTATCTCCCACTGATTGATGTAGTGATTTTTTCAGGTAGATTTTAGAACCCAAATCAAGCAAAAAAATAAATAGGCTTTCTATGGCCCACTGAGTGAGAGATGGCACACACAGGAGTCAGGAGTGGCACACAAGCCCTGAGGCCAATATTTTTCTCCCACTGATTGATGTAGTGATTTTTTCAGGTAGATTTTAGAACCCAAATCAAGCAAAAAAATAAATAGGCTTTCTATGGCCCACTGCGTGAGAGATGGCACACACAGGAGTCAGGAGTGGCACACAAGCCCTGAGGCCAATATTTTTCTCCCACTGATTGATGTAGTGATTTTTTCAGGTAGATTTTAGAACCCAAATCAAGCAAAAAAATAAAAAGGCTTTCTATGGCCCACTGAGTGAGAGATGGCACACACAGGAGTCAGGAGTGGCACACAAGCCCTGAGGCCAATATTTTTCTCCCACTGATTGATGTAGTGATTTTTTCAGGTAGATTTTAGAACCCAAATCAAGCAAAAAAATAAATAGGCTTTCTATGGCCCACTGAGTGAGAGATGGCACACACAGGAGTCAGGAGTGGCACACAAGCCCTGAGGCCAATATTTATCTCCCACTGATTGATGTAGTGATTTTTTCAGGTAGATTTTAGAACCCAAATCAAGCAAAAAAATCAATAGGCTTTCTATGGCCCACTGAGTGAGAGATGGCACACACAGGAGTCAGGAGTGGCACACAAGCCCTGAGGCCAATATTTATCTCCCACTGATTGATGTAGTGATTTTTTCAGGTAGATTTTAGAACCCAAATCAAGCAAAAAAATCAATAGGCTTTCTATGGCCCACTGAGTGAGAGATGGCACACACAGGAGTCAGGAGTGGCACACAAGCCCTGAGGCCAATATTTATCTCCCACTGATTGATGTAGTGATTTTTTCAGGTAGATTTTAGAACCCAAATCAAGCAAAAAAATAAATAGGCTTTCTATGGCCCACTGAGTGAGAGATGGCACACACAGGAGTCAGGAGTGGCACACAAGCCCTGAGGCCAATATTTTTCTCCCACTGATTGATGTAGTGATTTTTTCAGGTAGATTTTAGAACCCAAATCAAGCAAAAAAATAAATAGGCTTTCTATGGCCCACTGAGTGAGAGATGGCACACACAGGAGTCAGGAGTGGCACACAAGCCCTGAGGCCAATATTTTTCTCCCACTGATTGATGTAGTGATTTTTTCAGGTAGATTTTAGAACCCAAATCAAGCAAAAAAATAAATAGGCTTTCTATGGCCCACTGAGTGAGAGATGGCACACACAGGGATGGCACTCTAGCAGAAATGCCAATCTTAATCTCCCACAACAAAAAAAAAAAAAAAACAGGGACTCTCCTACAATTACTATCTCCCTGCAGTAATCTCAGCCAGGTATGGCAGGCAGCAATAAGGAGTGGACTGATGCACAAATTAAATAAAAAGTGTGGACAAACAAACAAGATAGCTGTGCAGAACAACAGGATTTGTGCTTTGAAAAAAGCAGTTGGTTTGCACAGCGGCGTACACACAGCAATGCAGCTATCAGGGAGCCTTCTAGGGCAGCCCAATGAGCTACAGCGCTGAGAAAAAAAAAAAATGTAGCTTCCACTGTCCCTGCACACCGAAGGTGGTGTTGGACAGTGGAAATCGCTACAGCACAAGCGGTTTGGTGGTTAATGGACCCTGCCTAACGCTATCCCTGCTTCTGACGAAGCGGCAGCAACCTCTCCCTAAGCTCAGATCAGCAGCAGTAAGATGGCGGTCGGCGGGAACGCCCCTTTATAGCCCCTGTGATGCCGCAGACAGCAAGCCAATCACTGCAATGCCCTTCTCTAAGATGGTGGGGACCAGGACCTATGTCATCACGCTGCCCACTCTCTGCGTTCACCTTCATTGGCTGAGAAATGGTGCTTTTCGCGTCATTGAAACGCGACTTTGGCGCGAAAGTCGCGTACCGCATGGCCGACCACGCACAGGGGTCGGATCGGGTTTCATGAAACCTGACTTTGCCAAAAGTCGGCGACTTTTGAAAATGAACGACCCGTTTCGCTCAACCCTAGCCGCGACGTCATTCTCAGGCACTAAACTCCTCATTCTAGGAATTTAGCACCTGCGAATGACGTCGCGGCTTCTGATTGGTCGCGTGGCGGTCACATGAGCGGAACGCGACCAATCAGAAGCCGCGACGTCATTCTCAGGTCCTAAACGCGCTCATTTTAAACAAAGAAGCCTGCCGGTTACCCGCGGTGATGTCCAGGGGCCGCCGGAGAGGTGAATATATCAATATTTTTTATTTTAATTCTTTATTTTACACATTAATATGGATCCCAGGGCCTGAAGGAGAGTTTCCTCTCCTTCAGACCCTGGGAACCATCAGGATACCTTCCGATACTTGGTGTCCCATTGACTTGTATTGGTATTGGATATCGGTATCGGCGATATCCGATACTTTTCGGGTATCAGCCGATACTATCCGATACCGATACTTTCAAGTATCGGACGGTATCGCTCAACAATACTTAATAGGTCAAAGTGCTCACCACACATCTAGATAAGTTCCTTAGGGGGTCTACTTTCCAAAATGGTGTCACTTGTGGGGGGTTTCAATGTTTAGGCACATCAGGGGCTCTCCAAACGCAACATGGCGTCCCATCTCAATTCCAGTCAATTTTGCATTGAAAAGTCAAATGGCGCTCCTTCCCTTCCGAGCTCTCCCTTGCGCCCAAACAGTGGTTTACCCCCACATATCGGATATCAGCGTACTCAGAACAAATTGTACAACAACTTTTGGTGTCCATTTTCTCCTGTTACCCCTGGTAAAATAAAACAAATTGGAGCTGAAATAAATTTTTTGTGAAAAAAAGTTAAATGTTCATTTTTATTTAAACAATCCAAAAAATTCCTGTGAAACACCTAAAGGGTCAATTAATTTTTTGAATGTGGTTTTGAGCACCTTGAGGGGTGCAGTTTTTAGGATGGTGTCATACTTAGTTATTTTCAATCACATAGACCCCTAAAAATGACTTCAAATGAGATGTGGTCCCTAAAAAATATTGTGTTGTAAAAATGAGAAATTGCTGGTCAACTTTTAACCCTTATAACTCCCCAACAAAAAAAAAATTTGGTTCCAAAATTGTTCTGATGTAAAGTAGACATGTGGGAAATGTTACTTATTAAGTATTTTGTGTGACATATCTCTGAGATTTAATTGCATAAAAATTCAAAGTTGGAAAATGGCAACATTTTTGAAATTTTCACCAAATTTCCATTTTTCTCACAAATAAACGCAGGTAATATCAAAGAAATTTTACCACTATCATGTAGTACAATATGTCACAAGAAAACAATGTCAGAATGACTGGGATCTGTTGAAGCGTTCCAGAGTTATAACCTCTTTACTTTTAATTTGCTTTTTAATTTGTAGGATACAGCATTAAGATACTTGGGAGTAACTGTCCCAGCAGATCACACTAAACTATATTCTTTAAACTTCCAACCCCTTTTGGATAAGACTTTGAAAGACTTATATAGCTATGATAAGCCGAAGCTCTCATGGTTCGGCCTTATTAAAGCGATAAAAATGGATGTACTGCCGAGTTTCCTGTATATTTTCCAGACAGTTCCTCTAATTCCTCCTCCTTTCTTTTCCAGAATCCAATCAGCCATCTCGAGATTTGTGCGGGGAGGTGGTAGACCCTGGATCGGCATGGGTACATTATATAGGCACCAAGTCTCAGGGGGGCGGGTCTTCCGAATTTCAAATTGTATCACAAAGCAGCACTCTAGACACGCATGCTAGACTGGCAGTACCACAGTTCGGACAAACAATGGGTGGGAATAGAACAAGATAGCGCTAAAATTCCACTGCATAGCCTCCCCTGGATCAGCCCTAAAGGTAGAGGTCAATTCAGTTCTGAAGCTGACCTCCTTAAAGAAACACTTAGAAGATGGGATCTGGAGACCCGCAGAGGCTCTCTGTCCCCAGGCAGTAGACAGCTTATACCTCTCTTCTCTAATCTGGAGTTTCCAACGGGGGTGGAGAGGCATCATTTTCTTGGGTGAGAGAGAAGGGACAATATTAGATGCTTTCATGTCCTCAAGGGTTCGGCCACTTTTGAATCAGTGCAGTCATTAGAAGATGGGGCCCTTCTGATTGGTTGGAATATCTCAAACTAAAATCCTTCCTCTCGTCTCCAGAGGGTGCAGGCTCATACTCTTCCCTTCCCATGCCGTTTGAAAAGCTTTTCCTGTTGGGGTCAACGCCTGCACATGCTGTCTCCTTAATATATGCTCTTTTGAACCAAAATACCAAAGACGAGTTCCCCATGTATGTGGAGAGGTGAAGGGGTGAGTTGGGAGTTGCTATATCGGAGGCGGGGTGGAGGAAGGCGTTCATATACTCACATAAGTTCTCTATTGCCTGTGCCGCACAGGAAAAGAATTACAAAATTCTCACCAGGTGGTATCACTGATCTGATGTCTTACACAGCGCTTTCCCTCCTTTTCCGATAGGTGCTGGCGTTGTGAAGTAGAGAGAGGTACCATGCTACACATTTGGTGG
The DNA here is from genome assembly GCF_032444005.1 of Ranitomeya imitator. Classification (NCBI taxonomy): domain Eukaryota; kingdom Metazoa; phylum Chordata; class Amphibia; order Anura; family Dendrobatidae; genus Ranitomeya; species Ranitomeya imitator. The sequence goes on along the minus strand of NC_091290.1, from coordinate 59,961,520 downwards.
GGAAGAAAGCATATTAAGCCATTTTGGGATTCTGTCTTTTCCGCAGTCATTCAGTGACCAACTCCCCCAGGTGACTTTATTATCTATCCTCCCGGGCTCGTTTTGCTTCCATAAATGGGGCTCCTAAGATTCTGCTTAACTGCTGCGCTCACTGTGATCCCAAGACATTTGGAAATCCTCCCAATATCTGAATATGTCTGAATGGGTTAAGGAGATGACCAGTTTTCAAAGTATGGAGGAATTGTCCACTAATGTTAATGGTTCAATGGAGAAATATCTGCAGTATCTGGAGTCCTTGGATTTTGTATATGGACTCTCAGGATTTTCATTACCTCTTTTCTAAACCATAAGGAAGATAGATTGAACAATACGGGTTTGACGGATGTCATTATAGGGGTGCAAGTTGCCCCCTTTTATATCAGACTCCATGTTACCTCCCCCCTTTTTTCCCTCTCTCTCCCCCCCTTTTTCCTCTTCTTTGTCTCATTCTTCATTCTTTCCTTTCGTGTTTACACCATTATGATTTGGAGTGACCAAGCTCCTTTTGTTTGAGTCGCTCTCTTTCAGCGGATACTTCATATGCATCGCCAAAGGTCATACAGTCTCCCTGGATAGGGGATATCTACATCCGTCATGGATTTTTTTTCTCTTTTCAGATTTTGTTGGACTTGATTGAAAATGACTTTTGACCTGAAAGTTCTATTATTTCGGGTCTTTTTGTCTACAGGTCTTGATATACAGTTACAGTTATTATTATTATTATTATATACAGTTGTAAATGAGATTTCTTTTTGCACTCAGTACTTGTTATGTTGCTGGATCCTTTGTTACTTGATTGTTCTGAATTTCTTTTCAATAAAAACTAGATTAAACATTAAATCAGACTTTGGATATGTGGATTTAATGTGATATTTATGTAATGTTGATAAAGAAAATATGGTCAAAAATCTGATAAGTTTTTGGCCCAATCTAAACCATTTCTATGTGACCTTTTGAGGTTCTGTCCTTAATTTTTTAATTTGAATTCTCTATTTTATTGATTCCCTTTGCTGATTAAAGTGTAGAGAAGCTTACATATTTTCTGCTTCAGCTTCTTTTTCGGTATTGATACTAACTTTTCCTATACGGTGATATGGGATGGTAGGAGAGAATCAAACCAGACCTTTGAAAGGGAAAAATTGTATTTTGCTTGTGCACCTTTTGGGTGATTCGATTACAAAACTATCAACTATACAAAGATTGCAAAAACTCTAAAACACATCTCCTGCCCCAAAATGTGTTCCTCAAGCGAAATGCTTATAAAGGAAATCTCTATAAACTCATTTCAGGCCCCATACTATCAGACCAAAGAGAAACAGCTATAATATGATTTGGTGATTTGCCAGAATTGTCAATGACTACTGATACAGAAACATGCAAAAGTTTGGGCACCCCTGGTCAAAATTACTGTTATTGTGAACAGTTAAGGAAGTTGAAGATAAAATTATCTCTAAAAGGCCTAAAGTTAAAGATGACACATTTCCTTTGTATTTTAAGAAAATAAAAAATAAAAATTGTAATTTTATACATTGTAACAATTACAAAAAGGAAAATGGGCCAATGCAAATATTTGGGCACCCTGCATGGATAGTACTTTGTAGCATCCCCTTTTGCAAGTATCACAGCTTGTAAATGCCTTTTGTAGTTATTCAATAGTCTTTCAATTCTTATTCGAGGGATTTTCATCCATTCTTCCTTGGAAAATTCTTCTAGTTCTGTTAGATTCCTGGGTCTTCCTGCATCCTCTGCTATTTTGAGGTCTAGCCACAGATTTCAATGATGTTCAGATCAGGGGACTGTGAGGGCTATTGTAAAACCTTCAGCTTGTGCCCTTTGAGGTAGTCTATTGTGGATTTTAATGTGTGTTTAGGATGATTATACATTTGTAGAAGCCATCCTATTTGAACTTCAGCTTTTTTACAGATGGTGTTTTTTTGCTTGCATCAAGAATTTGTAGAAATTTCATTGTATCCATTCTTAGCGCTACCCGTGAAATGTTCTTCATCCCATTGGCTGCAACACAAACCCAAAGCATAATTGATCCACCCCCACGCTTAATGATTGGCAAAATGTTCTTTTCCTGAAATTCTGTGCACTTTTTTTCTCCACAAATCATCATGATTATTGTCACCAGAGAGTTCTATTTAACCTCATCGGTCCACAGGACTTGTTTCCAAAATGCATTTGGGTTCTATAGATGTTCTTTTGCATACTTTGGCTTCTGAATTTTATGGTGATGATGCAGGAGAGGTTTTCTTCTGATGACTCTTCCATGAAGGACATATTTGTGCAGGTGTCTCCGAACAGTGGAAAAATGTACAACAACCCCAGAGTCTGCAGTAAGCTTTCTGAATGTCTTTTGAAGTCAAGCAGGGGTTCTAATTTACCTCTCTAGCAATCCTATAAGTAGCTTTCAATGAAATTTTGCTTGGTCTTCCAGACCTTATCTTGACCTTCACTGTTCCTGTTAACTGCAATTTCTTAATTACATTTTAAACTGAGGAAAGGGCAACTTAAAAACATTTTGCTATCTTCTTATAGCCTTCTCCTGCTTTGTGGGCTTTTACTATTTTGATTTTTTTCAAAGTCATAGACAGCTGCATAAAAGAACCCATTGCTTCTGGTTGTAAGAAGTGATTTTTTTTAAAAGCTGTTAAATTTGCATCACCTAGCCTTTCCTAATGATGATAGTGAACAAACCATAACCCAAACAGGCTAATTAAGGTATGAAATCTTTGTCAAAGTTATCTGAGCACACAAATCTCCAAGGGTGCCAAAACTTTTGCATTGGCCCATTTTACTTTTTGTAATTGTTAAAATGTAAAAAAATGACAATATACATATTTTTTTGCATAAAATGTAAAGGAAACATGTCATCTTTAACTTTGAGCTATTTAGAGATCGTTTCATCTTCAGCTTGCTTACTTTTCACGGTAACAGTAATTTTAACCAGGGGTGCCCAAGCTTCTACATGCCAATGTATGTGCCACTTCTGCTCAAGAGAATAAGATGGCTGACTTTTACCAGTTCTGAGACCTGGAGGTCTTATAGAGCAATATATTATTTGCAAGATGCTTTAATTAATCTCATGTGAGGCAAGTGAAGGGTCATCTGACAAGCCTATGATTTATTGCATATTTTCAACAAACTGGAAGTGAGATCTGGAGAGTCCTGGGCTAAGTCAGATGAAAACAATAGAACCTCGTGAAAACTGACATAAGCATTTTAAATGTCTCTCATTTATCTTGTTGTGTAATGCCCTTTAATTGCCGAGCAGGGTCTATTTTTGTGCTTACTCTTCCATTAATATGCTTGCATCCATTTTCCATAATTTGATTCACTATAGTGCTTTTGATTAACTATATGAGCTGGAGGTTTTTAAAGATCCAATAGTCAAAGTCTGTCCAAGGTCTATAAATTATATAATCAATGAAGTCATCTATGCAGATGTAACCACAGGTTTGATGAATTCACGGTCAGGCAGGACACAATTCTTCTGTGAATGTTGGATTGTGCTGAGGCTATGCACATTTCTTACTCCTTCCTAAGGTTAGATTAATTAGCTGGTGCAATTATAGCTACGATTTAAGAGAGGTCTACAATTTCTCAAAACGGATGTGATGCAATAATAAGATTGATAGTGATCTGATAATTGTAGTGTTGCTTATTGTAATGAATTGTATTTTTTATTTTGTTTGTTTAATAAATAATACTATGCAAAATTGATTTCTTTAAGCCCCCCATCCTATATAAAATTAATTAACAAGTTACAGGTTATCCCTCTGCCAGAGACCCAAAGGACAGCTATTTTGGTTGACACTGATAGTGTTATTTTTTCCTGCAGCATCATCCATGGATGGACACTGATAGTGAAAGATCCTGTGTCTGAGCCCCTTCCCCACAGTCAGAACCCACCGGGATTTACTCATGCACATTTAGATACATATTCATATTAGGCACACATATACAGTGACATGTAAAAGTTTGGGCACCCCTGTTCAAAGCAAGTTACTGTCATTGTGAACAGTTAAGAAAGTTGAAGATGAAATGATCTCTAAAAGGCCTTAAGTTAATGATGACACATTTCCTTTGTATTTCAGGAAAAAAATATATAGATTGTCATTTTTTACATTTTAACAAATACAAAAAGAAATATGAAAAGGGTGGGTGAAGAGAACCTCCAGCGATGAAATCAAAAAGGAAAGTTATCTTTTTGTAAAAAAATGAAAAACTTTTATTCGGTACAGTGGTACATTAAAAAAGACATGGATCCTGGTCACCATAACCTGGGATGAAAAAGCAACGCATTTCAGCTAAGAGCCCAAATCATGGTTTGTAACATCCTGGACTGAACAGGTTTCTAATATAGGTCACAAGTTAGTGCTGCACATGCAGCGCCCCAGAGTCCTGGTCATTGCAGTGATGTCGTTCTCCCACCAGGGGGAGCGATGTTACATCTTATGGCACCAAAGGAGTTCACCCTGCCAGGTATCACAGCCACACACACATTTCACACCTCAGCCACCAGGGGGAGCAAAAGGTTCTATCTATTAGGCCACTCCTCACACTTGGGTAAAACTGGGGGGTTGGTTAGGAAGTTGGAGAGAAAGAGTCGGGAGAAGGAGAGAGAAGGAGCCAAGGAGAGGAGAGGAGAGGAGGAGACTGGGCTCGGCCCAGAAAAGGGAAAGAAGGACACAGAACTGCGCCTGCAACCCATGCGGCAGCCTCATAAGAAAGGACAAGAAAGGAAGTGTGCTGTAGTGAGTGAACACAGAAGTTGTAGCAATAGGAGGTAAACATCAGTGGGAGACCATGTAGAAGCAGGCTGCCTCCCACTGAGCGCAGATCTGGTGGCCGGAACACCGAGGGAGTAATAGACTGTACACTTTACTTCAGAGACCGGCAGGCCAGTCGATTCCAAGTTGGCTGCCCATCCTAAGAACCTAAGCAGACAAGGTGGCAACGCAGAGGAGGGGCGACGGTAGGGTCCCTATAAAATAGCCTCAGGCCACCACCGTCATACGGGTTTGTCCTATCCATCTGGGGGACAGAGAGAGAAGTAACAAGAGTGAGGACCCTATGGTAGCTAATGCAAGTAGGGACCTACTACGTTACTTAGGCTACTGATTTCCACCTGGATAAGGGGACTCTGGAATTGCAATCAGACCGGCCGGACTCTGCCTACCCTGTTATCCGGCACTCTGGACTGAGGATGCTGAAGCCTTCAGTAAAGGTAAAGAGACTGCACCCATTGTGTCCTCGTTATTTGCCGCGCCTTACATCATCCACCATCAACATCTACACTTCTGGGAAGCCCTGGGGATATACTTCACCTGTGGGAAGGTATACCATCTAGCTGCCATTCCATCACCCCAGCGGACCCCTAAGCAGCATCGGTCACCCAATCTTGCCTTGTGCAGGCGTGTACTATGGAGGACAGAGAATGAACTTCAATCCAATATTTCGGCCAGCATGCAGCCAGCGGGTAAGGAAAGGGTGAATCAAACACCCAAAAACTCCGCCCATATGACCCAAAACCGGTCCCGCCAAATTCAGGTGACAGGTTCCCTTTAACACTTTCAGCACTATATGTGCTGGATCATGCTTCCGAGCTCACATCACCTCAGCTAATAACCGCGATGACACAAATCTCCCCTCAATGACACATCCGAAGGCCATCTTACATACATCCCCCTCTTCCCAAAGCCGGAGGGCTTGGCACCTTCTGCCATAAAACAATGGACTCTCAACAGGGCGTCAGAATTGCCATGCAGTTTCCCTGGTCTAAGCTTCACATGGAAGTTAAAATTCTGAATAACTAAGAACCACCTTGTTACTTGGGCATTGTTCCCCATCTTCTCCATCATCCATTTCAGTGGGGCATGCTCTGACACTAGCCTGAACTTCCTGCCTAAGATGTAGTACCTCAGAGTGTCCAATGCCCACTTCATGGCCAAACAAACTTTCTCCTCTATAGATTTATTCTCCTCTCAGGATGACATCTTCCAACTCAGATACATTATGGGATGCTCTTCGCCGTTCACCTCCTGTGATAAGACAGCGCTGAACCTGACATCTGACACGTCCATTTGGACCACAAACTCCTTGGACAAATCCGGTACCACTAGCACTGGCTGTTTACACAAGGCTAGCTTCAGTTCCTGGAAGGCAATCTCAGCTTCTGGAGACCATTTAGCTATAGCTGACTTTGTCCATTAAGGACGTCCATCAGGAAGGCATCTATCATGGCGAAGTTAGGGATGAAGTGGTGGTAATAGCCCACAATGCCCAGGAACGCTCTAACCTGCTTCTTTGAGAGGGGTTGTGGATCGCCTCAACTTTATTTGGGGCTTTATTTCGCCACTGCCTATGACATAGCCCAAATATTTAGCTTCCTCCATTCCCATGGCACATTTCTTTGGGTTTAAGGAAAACCTTGCCTTCCGTAGAGCATAAATTATTACCTGGACTTTGCCCAGGTGGCTTACCCAAGCCTTGTGTCTGACCAGGATCCAAGAAGTAACGTTTCTCTTTGCGAAGAGTGACATGTTAAGCATGCCGAGATGAGGAGACTTAAAGCAGCAATGCTCCTCTGGGAAATATGTAAATAGTCTCTTCAGAGAGGAAGAGGACTAGATGTCTCTCACACAGCCAAACCAGATCTCACACTTTGTACTGATGAGGGGCAGCACCCCGAAACACAGTGTCTGCAAATTAAGATTCTGGTTTTGGCTTTTATCCAAAGTCAAGTAACAAGGCTCGTTAAAGGCTCGACATTGACTTCTAGGATTGCTACTTCCTATAGGTGGCGCTACAGTTCTAGTCCTCTTCCTCTCTGAAGAGACAATTTGTATATGTATTTGTATAATATGCTGGTAAAAAAGAAGAATGCCATTTACATTAGAGAAAGTCCTACTATCGTTAGCACTGAAGCCTGTGGCCCACTTTAACATTTTTTCCTGCCAAGCTAGGTTCTGTAACAACAACTGTGAGAGTTAGGAACTGCTCAACTTAGCGAAATCTGTTTATAACCAACACAACTCTGTAGGCTTCTAAGGAGTAGACAAGCAGCTGCCCCTCTTTGTGCTGGTTAATGGCAACTACAGTAGAGTGTATAGGAAAAAAAAATCAATGGGCACTGCTGAAAAAGATGACAGCTCATAAGAAGTACTATCACTTCTTTATGGTCATGTGTTTCCGCACCAAATGTTATGGCCTGATGAAGGCACCCATTCAGTGCTGAAACACATGGCCTCGAGAAAGTAACACGTACTACCGCCTAAGAGTTGTCATCTTTTCCAACAGCTCCCAATGGATCCTTTTTTGTGCACTCTACTGAACTATTAAAAACATTACACAGCAAACAGCCAAAATTTGTAGCAATAAAAAAAACAGGATAAGACACATGAAAAAAACATTAAAAAAGGGCAGATTAACATTAGTTAGCTGACTGCTGCAGAAAAAATTACAGCAAGAAAAATGCAGTAAGTACTCATTGTGGGATCTTAGCCTTAAAAGTGTTTCCCCTTTAATTTTTTGTCAACTAAATCATCATAGCCATCTTAAGAAATAATAAAATAATTTGTTACTTCCAGAGCTGCGTCTCTGCCACTGCTCTGGTGATTGTGCATAGGTTGCAGATGTGAAGTCACATCAACGGTGCTGCAGCCTATCATTGGGTTCAGCAGATCTGATTGCAAAAGCCGCTGAGCCATGTGATTGACTGCAGAGCTGCAGAAACAATGTCACTGCTGCTGTAGTGGGAGACAGATGTAGAGGTCGATTCATCAAGACTGGCATAGCGCACACTCATGTTATGCCAGTCTTGATTGAGAAGAGGGGCAAAATTCTTTTAATGAGTTAATGGCTTCTCTTGAGTTTGAGTGGCCTGCGCCTCCGTGATTAAAAAACTGCTGCTACTTTTCATGAATCAGCTGGGTGGCCATGGCCACATCCTTGCTCCACATCAGATCGCAAAGCTGATCCAAAGTGGCATGAATTTGGCCAAATTAGCATTTTTTTTGCTCAACACTGTATTGTGCAAAAAAAATAACTTTTAAAAGCTTTTTATGCCACATTTGTGGCATACAATCTTTGATGAACCAGCCCCATAGTGCTTGACCTAGGGATGGTAGGTAACTGATGATTTCATTATTTTAATGCATCATTGATAATTTAGTTAAAAAAGAATTGAGAGGGGAAATTAAAGAATCACTTTCCACTCATTTTTTTCCCTAAACCTTTCTAAATATGAAGTGTAGAAGTATTAAAATATTTAGCGATACCCATTTTATTTTTGAATGCTTCTTGGATTTCGGACTCACGTGACTTCAATTCCAACATGCCAGACCACACAGGGGTTTATGTGTGAACCAGAAGTCATATTTAGGCTATGTGCACACGTTAACACAAAAAGTGCCCCACAGCATAAACACGGAGGACCGTGAACATCAGAAAAACCTACACACACAAAAAATCCTCCAATTAATTCATAAAAAATAAATGTTATTGAACCATGTCTAAAACATATTAAAAAGGGATGACATCCTGCAGAAAAAAATATGAAAAAACAAGCAAACATTAGGCAGAAGGATAAAATATGTCCAATAATAATAGTAAATGCATAGAGACCGACAATAAGGTCCCTAAATGAGAATGAAAGCACAGTGCTAAAAATGGATCAAGTACAACATATATATATCTATATCTATAGATCTATCTATCTATCGATTTATTTATCTATCTATAGATCTATCTATCTATCCATCTATCTGTAGATATATATATATTTATCTATAGATATATCTATCTATTTATCCATAGATATATCTCTCTATAGATATATCTATCCATCGATAGATCTATCTATCGATAGATAGATATATCTACATACCGTATTTTCTGGCTTATAAGACGACTTTTTAACCCCTGAAAATCTTCTTAAAAGTCAGGGGTCGTCTTATACGCCGGGTGTCATCTTGTACGCCGGGTGCAGACACCAATGTCTATATGGTGGGTGGGTGGGAGTGGTCCCGATGACAAAGAGGGGGCGTCTCACAGTAAAGTGTGAGTGGAGTATCCCCCATTACCTCATTGTAGCTGCAGCGTGAGGTCTCTGTGCTGGGGAGCGGCGGCGGCTGCTCATCTTTGTGCCGCGTAGGTGCTGTGCTGTAGGGCGGTGGCTCCTCTTCGTGCAGTGTCAGGGCTCTGTGCTGTGGGGCGGCGTATTTTTGTGCAGAGTCAGGGCTCCTCCGGCATTTCCCAATTCCTCAAAGCCCCGGAGGCACCAGCAGCTCCATTGCTGCGATGCTGTGGCCTCCGGGAAAATGGCCTCTCGGGGCGGCACATGCTCAGATTCAGATCTCGTCCCGATCAAGCACTGGAAACAATTACGGGAAGTGACTGGCCTAGGAAGGAGGTTGTTTCTCTAGGAATTTGCTCTTTTTGCCCTCCCTATAACGCAACCCATACTCTACCACTTTGCATTCATGAAAAAATTCTGCTTTTCTCATTGTGTGGACATACCATCACTATGGACGCTTAGGTCTTACTTTCTATAATCACTGTCAATCTTTTTTTGTAAGTTTTTTTCTGCTTCCATTTAAGTAATAAAAGGAATTATTCCATTATAATTTACTTCTTAACCTTCAGAGAGAAACACTTTTAAAATTACTGTTTCTTTTTACAATCCCCTTTTTCTCAGGTGTTTTGCCATTCTGACTAGGTCAGTCTATTAAGCCCTTTGTAATTTAACAATTCCATTAAGCTCTAAAATGCAGCTGCTAACTGCAGACCCTACAGCGAACAATACAGCTCTTTACTGCGGAACCGAAAAGTCATTTTAGAAGACAAGCAAAGGTGTTGTGGATAAAATTAGTAATTATGGAAACATAGGCTGTACTTAGCGGTGAATTACATATCATTTTATATCCCCTTTCTGAAAAGGTTGCAATTGATTTGTCCGTACATAATTGAAAGTGACTAAAATGAATACATTAAAGATGGCCTGTCAAGAGAAAGAAAGTTGGTGTCTCATTTGGAATTCACCTTTTGTCTGACCCCTTGGGTGAAAATGTGTTGTCCTTGCTTTATATGCCAAAAATATACTTTGTATTCCCCAGGGAACTTGATTAACATGACTAACGATTAATATCTGCATTAAATAATTCCATTAATCACTTTCACAGTGGGTGCTTCTTTTTTCAAAGACAGAACCCTAAAGGCTTATTCAAACAGGTGGATGAAACACTGCACCTATAGTGGTATCCCTAAAGATCACAGCATGAGCTTACAGCTTGAAGCATCACCCATGTATTGGAGTCACAGATCTCAAAGCCTCAGTGCTTCTGCTCTTTGGAGGACTGTGAAGTTTTTAATGCCCGTATTTAATATGTATTAGAATACTCCATTAGGAGCTACTGCAGTGCACAGGAACCCAGCAAATTGGGCATTGGTTGGATCTCTGGTGTCATCGGTGGTGACAGGGCCGGCTCCAGGTTTTTGAGGGCCCCGGGCAAAAGAGTCTCAGTGGGCCCCCCTCTTTAACACATACCACGATTCATGATGCACAGATACAGCAGAGAAATATACCACAGCCAAGTAGCATATAACACAGCCCACGTAGCATATAACACAGCCCACGTAGCATATAGCACAGCCATGTAGCATATAGCACAGACCACGTAGTATATAGCACAGGCCACGTAGTATATAACACAGCCCACGTAGCATATAGCACAGCCACAAAGCATATAACACAGCCCACATAGTATATATCACAGCCCACATAGTATATAGTAAGCCCACATAGTATATAGCACAGCCCACATAATATATAGCACAGCCCATGTAGTGTATAGCACAGCCCACGCAGTATATAGCACTGCCCACACAGTGTATAACACAGTCCGCGTAGTATATAGCACAGCCCATGCAGTGTATAACACAGTCCATGTAGTATATAGCACAGCTCACATAGTATATGACACAGCCCACGTAGTGTATAACAGCCCACGTAGTATATCTCACAGCCCAGGCAGTGTATAACACAGCCCATGCAGTATATAGCACAGCCCATGTAGTATATAACACAGCCCATGTAGTATATAACACAGGCCATGTAGTATATAACACAGCCCACGTAGTATATAACACAGCCACATAGTATATAGCACAGCCACATAGTATATTGCCCAGCCATGTATATTGCACAGCTATGTAGTATACAGCACAGCCCACGTAGTATATAGCACAGCCCACATAGTATATAGCACAGCTCACGCAGTATATAACACAGCCACGTAGTAAATTGCCCAGCCACGTAATATATTGCAAAGCTATGTAGTATATAGCACAGCTCACGTAGTATATAGCAAAGCTCATGCAGTATATAACACAGCCACGTAATATATTGCCCAGCCACGTAATATATTGCAAAGCTACGTAGTATATAGCACAGCTCACGTAGTATATAGCACAGCTCACGCAGTATATAACACAGCCACGTAGTATATTGCCCAGCCACGTAATATATTGCACAGCCCACGTAGTATATAGCACAGAGACCCAATATATAACACAGCTCACGCAGTATATAACACAGCCCATGTAGTATATAGCACAGAGAGGTAGTATATAACACAGCCCATGCAGTATATATCACAGCCCACATAGTATATAGCAATGTGGGCACCATATCCCTGTTAAAAAAAATTAAATAAAAAATGGTTATATACTCACCTTCCGGCAGCCCCAGGATCCAGGCGAGGCGATTAGCGATGCTCCTCGCGATGCTCTCGTCCCAAGAATGCATTGCAGTCTCACGAGATGATAACGTAGCGGTCTCGCGAGACCGCTACGTCATCATCTTGCGAGACCGAAATGCATGGCCCGGAGCCTCGCGAGGAGCAGGAAAGGCGCTGGAAGGTGAGTATATATAATGATTTTTTATTTTTTTATTATTTTTAACATTAGATCTTTTTACTATTGATGCTGCATAGGCAGCATCAATAGTAAAAAGTTGGTCACACAGGGTTAATAGCAGCATTAACAGACTGCGTTACACCACGGCATACTGCGGTGCAACGCAGCCATTAACCCTGTGTGAGCGCTGACTGGAAGGGAGTATGGAGGCGGCACTGACAGAGAGTAGGAATGGGCGAATTCGCGGCCGGACTGTGCCAGTCGCTGATTGGCCGCAACCAATCAGCGACGCGGGATTTCTGTGACAGACAGACAAACAGACAGATAAACAGACGGAAGTGCCCCTTAAACGATTATATATATAGATTATGTGTTGCTTGTTTCTATAAACACTTTGAAGCTTTACCATTAAACCCCCCCCTTAGGAACACAAATAAAAGCTGCGCTCTTAGAATATCCGTAGACCATCAGGTCACATTGTAACAGGCCAACTTGCAATACATTTAACTACCTAACAAATTAGGTAGGATAGCCTTTAAGCTTAGTGCTTGACCATTCGAGTAGTTAACTAGTTAAACCTTGAGAAGAAGCCAGGTGATTGAAACCACGTCCACCAAATTAAATTGGAAATGCTCTGACATTCAGGAAGGGATTTCGCATGGACATTTGATCTCACATCATCCTAACTGTTTAATCCCATGGCTACAAATCCATAAATTAAACCAATTTCTTTTCCCCTTTTTCAATTGCCATGAACCATAGTGAGACTAATCCTCAGTGGACAGTGTGTTCAATCAGCAAATATTAAAATGTGCTTTTCATTTAAATCTTCTACCCAGAAAGCGCAGTGAACATACATTTATCTCACAATTGCACTCGTTTGTTATGAGAAGGCAGTGAATGCATCTTTAGCAGCATGTAATCTATTGATTTTAGCATCTTAAAGTTCAGTGTGGGGATTTATTAATCCCCCATGATCGCAGGAGATTCTGTGCTCTCTTTGTTCTTCCGTTCGGCATGAACCGTTCCCATAAATCTGCATAAGGCACAAGCGCTCCCATAAGCAAATTTTGCTTAATACATACAGATTGCCCATATAGTTGTGTAGTTGAAGAATGGATGCTTCTACATTCTGAGTTTGATGGTTGATCATAAAATGCTAAAAAAAATTAAAATCTACCAATCTTTTTATTTTTTAGCATCTAAGTAAGCCCGAAATTCTTTGCTGATTTATTTTAGACTATATTTTATTTGAATTTTTTATTTCTTATAATTCCCTGCTTCCCTTTATACGATCATATATTTACATAATAAAATTCTGTCTGCCTTCATCCAAGAGATACAAGAGAAATATTAAATGTATACTTAGGCGGCTCTAATCTTAGTTTTAGGTCACTGCACATGTGCAGGTGGACCCTTCACCAAATTAACTAGCAGAACTGGACACCTGATGCAGTAGTGGCTGAGGAGCACAAAGATATATATATTTTTAAATCCGCCTCTCCGTTGCTGAGATCATAGCATCATAGAATCATAGAATGGTAGAGTTGGAAGGGACTTCCAGGCTCATCATGTCCAACCCCCTTCTCAATGTAGGAGTCATTCCCCCATCTCAGGCAGATGTCTGTCCAGCCTCTGTTTGAAGACTTCCATTGAAGGAGAACTCACCGCCTCTCGTGGCGGCCCGTTCTACTCATTGATCACCCTCACTGTCAAACTTTTTTCTAATACCTAATCTGTATCTTCTCCCTTTCAATTTCATTCCATTGCTTTTCGCGTTTCCATGTGCAAATGAGAATAAGGATATTAGCAATCAAAGTAGTTGACATCTAAAAAGTTAAAATGTCACCTCTCCATTGTGGAGATATTAGCATTCAAAGTCAAAGTATTTGACACCTAATGAGTTAACTTTTGTCAAGTCCAATTGCTTATATCTCCTCAACAAAGAAGCAAAATGTGAAAAACAAAATAATAATTTATTCTGCTTTGTAGCCACTATTGCATCCTGTATCCTGCTTGACCTGAAAAATTTGGTGAAAGGTCTTGTATCATGGTCCAAGTAGGGCTTGTGATGCCTGGATTTGCCGTTGGTTTCCTGACCCGAACTTGACAGTCTCATATATGCATATGAGACTGTCAACTGATCTGGAGACCTGAGGCCAATCCACGCATCACGGTCCGTACTTGGGCCATGATACTCGGATGTCTGAATTCGGCTTTAGGCACAATTTGTTGGCTAAACCTCAATTAGGGCACGTGTAGACGACCGTAGATTCTTTCATCTGAGAGAATCAGACCAAGTATGCAAATTACATTCTGATAAGAGCCGGGTGTCAGCATAGTGTGATTCGATTTTTTCGGATGAGATAATCAGAGCACAAAGGGGAGAAGATAGATGGGGAGAAGATAGAGAACAAATTTCTCCATCTTCTCCAGTTGAGTCCAGGCTCACAAATGAGACTGAACTCAGATGTCATCCAAGTGCAGTCTGAAGATTTCTATTCATTGACTTGCATGGCTATTTGAATATTGGATCAAATTCAGGCATGCAGCGTTTTTTTTTTTCTTCCTTCGTTCCCGGAAAAAATCGGACTTGTCCACGGCCCTATAGACTAATAATCCAATGTTTAGTCAGACCTAATATGGTAATTTGCACGAGCCCTTACTTAGAATCACTGTATATCTGATCATTAGAACTGCTCAAGTACAAGACAGCATTACTAAATAAAAACAAATGTCACCTTTCGCATACAATATATTATTAGTATACATTTTTTTTATAGCGCCATTTATTCCATGGTGCTTTACATGTGAAAAGGGGGCAAGTATAGGCAAATACAATAAACAAGAGCAAGAACAAAGCACACACAAGTACAGAGGCAGAGAGGACCCTGCCTGCGAGGGCTCGCAGTCTGCAGGGGATGATGGGTGAGGATACACTAGGAGAGGGTAGAGCTGGTTGTGCGGCAGTTCATTAGGTTGAGGATCACTGCAGGCTGTAGGCTTGTCGGAAGAGGTGAGTCTTCAGGTTCTTTTTGAAGGTTTCGGTGGCAGGTGAGAGTCTGATATGTTGTGGTAGAGAGTTCCAGAGTATAGGGGAAGCACGGGAGAAGTTTTGGATGCGGTTGTGGGAATAAGAGATGAGAGGGGAGTAGAGAAGGAGATCTTGTGAGGATCGGAGGTTCTGTGTAGGTAGGTCCCGGGAGACCATGTCACAGATGTATGGAGGAGACAGGTTGTGGATGGCTTTGTATGTCATTTTAAGGGTTTTGAACGTTGTCTCTGGACGACAGGAAGCCAGTGAAGGACTTGGCATAGGGGAGAGGCTGGGGAATAGCGGGGAGACAGGTGGATTAGTCGGGCAGCAAGGTGTAGGATGGATTGGAGTGGTGCCAGAGTGCTAGATATATCTGCACTGTTGCATGTATCTCTTTCAAACCATCGACACACAACAAATCTTCCGAATCTGCCTTGCACCCAGCCATTTTTAAGCATTCTTTGTCATGACCGCTGCTATAAAATGAGTCCTGATCAAACTAAAGACATAAAATCCTCTTAATGGAGAAATAAAGTTGGAGGAGCAGACATCAGTCTTCAGGTAGAGGGAAGAATGGTTGATTTTACCTCGGAAGTGACAGTCACATATTTCAGCAATTGGGATTATCAGATAAAATGTGATACAGCTGTCCATGTAACATTCTGCTATGTAATAGGATTCTTGCCCACTATTCATGAAATATAGGCATAGTTTTTCCCAGGACTGCTGCACCTAGCAGTCAGGGAATGCATCACTAAGTGAGGTTAGGCATGTCGGACATACCATTATGCTAACTCAAATTTAATGTCCATAAAAAAAAACATCACTCACAAATATCTGTGCTAAGATTATGAAACATTTTTAACTCCTTAAAGATGTTTTAGACAGAGAAAACTGAATTTACAGAAATTTGTTTTGGGTTTAATTAGTTCTTTTCAGCAGAAAAATTGTGATTTGGACCAAATTAATTCAGTATGATTTAAAAATACTCCAAAGCCTCAAACTTTCCCGAAAAGAGGAGGTGAATCTGAGGTCTCCTAAGACTGTATTTCACCCCTTTGAAGTTGTTTAATGCAAGGAAAATAGGGTTGATCGAATAGCTTCAGATAAGTGCTTATCCGCATATCTATAGCGCTTCCCGAATAGCTGCATGGGAACCCGGATACCTGGAGCGCCCCCAATAATCAGCTGTTCGGTGCCGCAGCTGCATGTGTCGCGACTGTGTGCCAGTCACAACACATGCATGGAGAGCCCAGCTAACAGGATCACGGTGAGTGAGGTGCAGGCGGAGATGTTATGGTGGACTGAGAAAGTGCTCGGTGATACAAAAACAGCAGGCATCTTCACTTGCATAACAGCAGACGTACTCTCACTCACCCCAATTATTGGGTGGGTAAACAAGAAGAGGTTCCTTGGCCTGAGACCTATGTGAGAATACTAGCCATGATGACAGAGGAGGAAGAAGCAGCCCCTTACACACACACAGTATAAGGCAGCCCACCCCCACACAGTATAATGCAGCTCCCCACACACACAGTGTAATACAGCCCCTCTGACATGCACAGTATAATGCAGCCCCCTACACACACAGTATAATGCAGCCCATCCCCACACAGTATAATGCAGCCCCTCACACAGTATAATGCAGCCCCACACACACAGTATAATGCAGCCCCCCACACAATATAATGCAGCTCCCCCCACACACACACACACACACACACAGTGTAATGCAGCCTCCCTGCATAAAAAAAAGAAAACGAACCATGCATATAAAGCGCACACCCAAATCATAGAAAAATTGTATATGTATAATAGGTACAAAATTTATTAATTGAAAAAAATCCACAATAAAACAGTAATAAAAGAACAAACCACATCACCACTAGTCCCATGACATTATAATATATACAAAAAAGTCACAATGGCACTATTAGTGCCTGAAATGACACTACACATAAACACAATAATTTGCTATTGACACGCAAATAAGCAAGGCAAAAAAAAAAAACTCCACATAAATTCTGGGTATCCCAAGACTTAATGGAAGATATATATATATGCTATATAAGTGTAGGTGATGATGTTCCCGAAGAGAGCTCCAATAAGCCCCATAGAGATTGCAAAGAAGCTAGTGAAGGCATTCCATTATAATAGAAAGTAGTATGGAGAGAAATCAGAGCCAGAAGGTAGAACTAAAAGGCGACCAAGAGTGGTAATATCACCGTATGGGGCAGCCCAGCATGTAGCGTCATCAGCAGTCAAAGGGGGAGAATAGTCCCGGGACCAGAGGAGTGTGGGGGAGGCCCCACGCGTATTGCTGCTCACCGCAGCTTTATCAGGGGAAGTGAATGGGGAAAGGTAAGGGGATCTTAAGTAGCGGTCAGTTAATCATGTAGCCCCCCTGACACGCACAGTATAATGCAGCCCCCCTACAGTATAATGCAGCTCCCCACACACACAGGGTAATGCAGCCCCCAGACATGCACAGTATAATGCAGCCTCCCCACACAGTATAATGCAGCCACAAACAAACACACAGTATAATGCAGCCCCCACACTCAGTATAATGCAGCCCCCCACACAGTATAATGCAGCTCCCCACACACATAGTGTAATGCAGCCCCCCAGACACGCACAGTATAATGCAGCCCACCCACACACAGTGTAATGCAGCCCCCCAGACATGCACATTATAATGCAGCCTCCCCACACACACAGAATAATGCAGCCACAAACACACACAGTATGATGCAGTCCCCCCACATACACAGTATAATACAGCCACACACACACAGTATAATGCATACACACAGTATAATGCATATATACACACACAGTATAATGCATACACATATATACACACATACACATACACACAGTATAATGCAGACACACACATACAGTGGGGCAAAAAAGTATTTAGTCAGTCAGCAATAGTGCAAGTTCCACCACTTAAAAAGATGAGAGGCGTCTGTAATTTACATCATAGGTAGACCTCAACTATGGGAGACAAACTGAGAAAAAAAATCCAGAAAATCACATTGTCTGTTTTTTTATCATTTTATTTGCATATTATGGTGGAAAATAAGTATTTGGTCAGAAACAAAATTTCATCTCAATACTTTGTAATATATCCTTTGTTGGCAATGACAGAGGTCAAACGTTTTCTGTAAGTCTTCACAAGGTTGCCACACACTGTTGTTGGTATGTTGGCCCATTCCTCCATGCAGATCTCCTCTAGAGCAGTGATGTTTTTGGCTTTTCGCTTGGCAGCACGGACTTTCAACTCCCTCCAAAGGTTTTCTATAGAGTTGAGATCTGGAGACTGGCTAGGCCACTCCAGGACCTTGAAATGCTTCTTACGAAGCCACTCCTTCGTTGCCCTGGCGGTGTGCTTTGGATCATTGTCATGTTGAAAGACCCAGCCACGTTTCATCTTCAATGCCCTTGCTGATGGAAGGAGGTTTGCACTCAAAATCTCACGATACATGGCCCCATTCATTCTTTCATGTACCCGGATCAGTCGTCCTGGCCCCTTTGCAGAGAAACAGCCCCAAAGCATGATGTTTCCACCACCATGCTTTACAGTAGGTATGGTGTTTGATGGATGCAACTCAGTATTCTTTTTCCTCCAAACACGACAAGTTGTGTTTCTACCAAACAGTTCCAGTTTGGTTTCATCAGACCATAGGACATTCTCCCAAAACTGCTCTGGATCATCCAAATGCTCTCTAGCAAACTTCAGACGGGCCCGGACATGTACTGGTTTAAGCAGTGGGACACGTCTGGCACTGCAAGATCTGAGTCCATGGTGGCGTAGTGTGTTACTTATGGTAGGCCTTGTTACATTGGTTGCAGTTCATTCACTAGGTCCCCCCGCGTGGTTCTGGGATTTTTGCTCACCGTTCTTGTGATCATTCTGACCCCACGGGGTAGGATTTTGCATGGAGCCCCAGATCGAGGGAGATTATCAGTGGTCTTGTATGTCTTCCATTTTCTAATTATTGCTCCCACTGTTGATTTCTTCACTCCAAGCTGGTTGGCTATTGCAGATTCAGTCTTCCCAGCCTGGTGCAGGGCTACAATTTTGTTTCTGGTGTCCTTTGACAGCTCTTTGGTCTTCACCATAGTGGAGTTTGGAGTCAGACTGTTTGAGGGTGTGCACAGGTGTCTTTTTATACTGATATCATACCAAAAGAATTCCAAAATAAAGTCTTTTATTGAAAAGGGCTGTCCAGATGACCAAGGGTACTTGTGAAAAAAAAATTCAGCATGCAATAGTCTCTCTTCTGTGAAACATACAATAGAAGGAAATTAACACAAAGATCCAAATAATCAGGCTCGGACTGGCCCATAGAGTAAAAGGGCAATCCCCCGGTAGGCCCCCAACCCCAATGTATGGGCAGTACTTGGCATAATTCACTTGAATCACTCTTTACAGAAAAAAGCAGCATCTCATCATTCATTATCCAAACTACCCAGTTTATTATTACGGTATATAGAGATATAGGTAAATTTGTGAACGAGTATAGTGTAATATTTGTATGCAGGTGAAAAGTGGAACCCCCCCAAAGTCAATGTTACCGGTGGGCCCTAGACACCCTAGTCTGACGCTGCAAGTAAAAAAAGGTGTAATAAAGCACTCATTCAGGCAGACATGAAACTGTAAAACCTAAAAGACTGCATTGAATAAACAAATAACAAGCAAAAATGTGACCTAAATAGTTTAATAATAGAACACAAATTTGTATTCCTGGTTTTATCCTTGTCTTATATGTTTTACTAGATGGTGGCCCGATTTTAACGCATCGGGTATTCTAGGATATGTATGTATGTGTATATAGCAGCCACATAGTATATAGCACTAGCCACATAGTGTATAGGAGCCATGTAGTATATAGCAGACAAATACTACGTGGCCTGTGCTATACACTATGTGACTGCTATATACAAACATACATACATATTGTAGAATACCCGATGTGTTAATACATGCCCCGCAATATATAACAGTGGCCACACAGTATATAATACAGCCCAAACAGTATATAACACAGCCCACGTACTATATAACACAGGCCATGCAGTATAGAGCAGCCACGCAGTATATAACACAGGCGACGTAGTATATAATACAGCCCACGCAGTATATAACACTGGGTGTTGTGAATTCCGCTCTTGGGCTCCCTCCGGTGGTTGTAAGTGGCACTTTTGTGAGTTCTGCTCTTGGGCTCCCTCTTGTGGTTTCAAGTGGTATGGCTGCTCCTTGGATTTAGCTGTCATCAGCTGCTTCTACTGATTGTCTTTTCTGCTCGGCTATTTATGCCTTGCTCTTTCCTTCAGCCAGTGCCACTTGTAAATGGTTCCTGGTTGGATTCACATCTCTTTGGATTTCCCTGCTATCCTGACCAGTTCAGCAAAGCTAAGTTCTTGCTTGCTCTTTTCTGTCCACAGATTGTGGACTTATCCGTTCTGTGCTTTCTATGTTTGTCCAGCTTATCAGTATGAATTAACTCTGTGTTGCTGGAAGCTCTGGGAAGCAGATTTACCCTCCACACCTTTAGTCAGGTGTGGAGATTTTTGTAATCTCTGCGTGGATTTTTTTAGTGTTTTATACTGACCGCACAGTATTCCATTCTGTCCTATCTATCTAGCTAGAATGGCCTCCTGTGCTCATCCTGGTTTCATTCTGTTTATGTCTTTTCCCTCTCCACTCACAGTCATTATTTGTGGGGGGCTAATCTATCCTTTGGGGATTTTCTCTGAGGCAAGATAGTTTTCCTGCTTCTATCTTTAGTGGTAGTTAGCTCTTAGGCTGTGACGAGATGCCTAGGGAGAGTTAGGAGCATTCCACAGCTACTTCTAGTGTTGTGTTGAGCTTAGGGACTGCGGTCAGTACAGATACCACTTCCTTCAGAGCTCGTTCCATGTTGCTCCTAAACCACCAGATCACAACAGTACAAGTGGCCAAAAATGAATTAAATGCATCTCAAAAAGAAGGAAAAAATTCTGAGCCATTTTTTTTTCTGTGCTCTCTTTTTGTCTTTTTTTTTTTTTTTCCTCTTGACCTTTGGGTGGTGCAGGATTTGTGCTCTGGCATGGATGTTCAGGGTTTGTTTTCTCGTGTGGATCAAGTTGCTGCAAGAGTACAGAGTATCCAAGATTATGTTGTCCAGACTCCGGCTTTGGAGCCTAAAATTCCTACTCCTGATTTGTTTTTTGGAGACAGATCCAAGTTTTTGAACTTTGAAAATAAATGCAAATTGTTTTTTGCTTTGAAACCCCGTTCTTCTGGCGATCCCATTCAGCAAGTAAAAATCATTATATCCTTGCTGCGTGGTGACCCTCAGGACTGGGCATTCTCACTTGAACCAGGGGATCCGGCATTATTGAATGTAGACGCATTTTTTCAAGCGCTCAGATTATTGTATGATGAACCTAACTCTGTGGATCATGCAGAAAAAACCCTGTTGGCCTTGTGTCAAGGTCAGGAAGCGGCAGAATTATACTGCCAGAAACTTAGGAAATGGTCTGTGCTTACTAAATGGAATGAGGATGCTCTGGCTGCTATTTTCAGAAAGGGTCTTTCTGAAGCCCTTAAAGATGTTATGGTGGGCTTCCCTACGCCTACTGGTTTGAGCGAGTCTATGTCTCTAGCCATTCAGATTGATCGGCGTTTGCGCAAGCGCAAAGCTGTGCACCATATGGCAGTGTCCTCTGAGCAGAGTCCTGAATCTATGCAATGTGATAGGATTTTGACTAAAACAGGACGGCAGGAATTCAGACATCAGAATAGGCTGTGTTTTTACTGTGGTGATTCTGCTCATGTTATTTCTGATTGCCCTAAACGTACTAGGAGGGTCGCTAGGTCTGTTACCATTAGTACTGTACAGCCTAAATTTCTTTTATCTGTGACCCTGATTTGCTCATTGTCGTCCTTTTCTGTCATGGCATTTGTGGATTCAGGCGCTGCCATGAACCTAGTGGACTTAGAATTCGCCAGGCGCTGTGGTTTTTCCTTACAGCCTTTGCAGAGCCCTATTCCTTTGAGGGGCATTGATGCTACACCATTGGCCAAGGATAAACTTCAGTACTGGACGCAGATGACCATGTACATGGCTCCTGCACATCAGGAAAATTGCCGTTTTCTGGTGTTGCATAACCTGCATGATGTTGTTGTACTGGGTTTTCCATGGTTACAGGAACATAATCCGATGCTGGATAGGAAAATTATGTCTGTGACTAGTTGGGGTTGTCAAGGGGTACATAGTGACGTTCCTTTGATGTCAATTTCCTCTTCCCCCTCTTCTGAGGTCCCTGAGTTTTTGTCGGATTTCCAGGATGTATTTGATGAGCCCAAGTCCAGGTCCCTTCCTCCACATAGGGACTGTGATTGTGCTATTAACTTGATTCCAGGTTGTAAGTTCCCTAAAGGCCGACTTTTCAATCTGTCTGTGCCAGAGCATGCTGCCATGCGGAGCTATGTTAAGGAATCTTTGGAGAAAGGGCATATTCGGCCGTCTTCGTCACCATTGGGAGCGGGTTTCTTTTTTGTTGCTAAGAAGGATTGCTCCTTGAGACCCTGTATAGATTATCGTCTTCTTAATAAGATCACGGTCAAATTCCAATACCCCTTGCCTTTGCTTACTGATTTGTTTGCTCAGATTAAGGGGGCTAGTTGGTTTACTAAGATTGACCTCCGAGGGGCATATAATCTTGTTCGTATTAAACAGGGTGACGAATGGAAAACTGCATTTAATACGCCCGAAGGCCATTTTGAATACCTTGTGATGCCATTTGGGCTCTCTAATGCTCCATCTGTGTTCCAGTCCTTCATGCATTATATTTTCCGCAATTATCTTGATAAATTCATGGTTGTATATTTGGATGATATTTTGATTTTTTCGATGATTGGGAGTCTCATGTGAAGCAGGTCAGGATGGTGTTCCAGATCCTTCGTGATAATGCTTTGTTTGTGAAGGAGTCTAAGTGCCTATTCGGAGTTCAGAAGGTCTCTTTTTTGGGTTTTATTTTTTCTCCCTCGTCTATAGAAATGGATCCTGTTAAGGTCCAAGCTATTCATGACTGGATTCAACCCACATCTGTGAAGGGCCTTCAAAAATTTTTGGGCTTTGCTAATTTCTATCGCCGTTTCATTCCAACTTTTCCAGTGTGGTTAAGCCCCTTACTGATTTGACGAAGAAAGGCGCTGATGTGACTAATTGGTCCTCTGCGGCTGTTGAGGCCTTTCAGGAGCTTAAACGCCGATTTACTTCTGCCCCTGTGTTGCGTCAGCTGGATGTTTCTCTTCCTTTTCAGGTTGAGGTCGACGCTTCTGAGATTGGGGCAGGGGCCGTTTTGTCTCAGAGGGAATCTGATGGTTCTTTGATGAAACCATGTGCTTTTTTTCCCAGAAAGTTTTCGCCTGCGGAACGCAATTATGATGTCAGCAATCGGGAGTTGTTGGCTATGAAGTGGGCGTTTGAGTAGTGGCGACATTGGCTTGAGGGAGCTAAGCACCGCGTTGTGGTCCTGACTGATCATAAGAATCTGATTTACCTCGAGTCGGCCAAGCGGCTGAATCCTAGACAGGCTCGATGGTCCCTGTTTTTCTCCCGTTTTGATTTTGTGGTCTCATATCTTCCGGGATCTAAGAATGTTAAGGCCGATGCCCTCTCTAGGAGTTTTTCGCCTGATTCTCCTGGAGTCCTTGAGCCGGTTGGCATTCTTAAGGAAGGGGTGATTCTTTCTGCCATCTCCCCTGAATTGTGGCGGGTGCTTCAGGAATTTCAGGCTGATAGGCCTGACCGCTGTCCTGTGGGGAAGCTGTTTGTTCCTGATGGGTGGACAAGTAAGGTGATTTCTGAGGTTCATTGTTCTGTGTTGGCTGGTCATCCTGGGATTTTTGGTACCAGAGATTTGGTTGCTAGGTCCTTTTGGTGGCCTTCCTTGTCGCGCGATGTCCGTGCTTTTGTGCAGTCCTGTGGGACTTGCGCCCGAGCCAAGCCTTGCTGTTCCCACGCTAGTGGGTTGCTTTTGCCTTTGCCGGTCCCTGAGAGGCCCTGGACGCATATTTCCATGGATTTTATTTCGGATCTTCCTGTTTCCCAGAAGATGTCTGTTATCTGGGTTGTTTGTGACCGGTTCTCTAAAATGGTCCATCTGGTACCTTTGCCTAAGTTGCCTTCCTCCTCAGATCTGGTTCCATTGTTTTTTCAGCATGTGGTTCGTTTGCATGGCATTCCGGAGAATATTGTGTCTGACAGAGGTTCTCAGTTTGTCTCTAGGTTTTGGCGGGCCTTTTGTGCTAGGATGGGCATTGATTTGTCTTTTTCTTCGGCGTTTCATCCTCAGACTAATGGCCAAACTGAGCGAACTAATCAGACCTTGGAGACCTATTTGAGATGCTTTGTGTCTGCTGATCAGGATGATTGGGTGGCTTTCTTGCCGTTGGCCGAGTTTGCCCATAATAATCGGGCTAGTTCGGCTACTTTGGTTTCACCTTTCTTTTGTAATTTTGGTTTTCATCCTCGTTTTTCTTCTGGGCAGGTTGAGCCTTCTGATTGTCCTGGTTTTGATTCTGTGGTGGACAGGCTGCAGCAGATTTGGACTCATGTGGTGGACAATTTGACGTTGTCTCAGGAAAGAGCTCAACGTTTTGCTAACCGCCGTCGGTGTGTTGGCCCCCGGCTTCGTGTGGGGGATTTGGTTTGGTTGTCTTCTCGTCATGTTCTTATGAAGGTTTCTTCCCCTAAGTTTAAGCCTCAGTTTATTGGTCCTTATAAAATTTCTGAAATTATTAATCCGGTGTCTTTTCGCTTGGCTCTTCCAGCCTCTTTTGCCATTCATAATGTTTTCCATAGATCTTTGTTGCGGAGATATGTGGTGCCCGTTGTTCCCTCGGTTGACCCTCCTGCCCCGGTGTTGGTTGAGGGAGAGTTGGAATATGAGGTTGAGAAGATTTTGGATTCTCGTTTTTCGAGGCAGAGGCTTCAGTATCTTGTCAAGTGGAAGGGTTATGGCCAGGAGGATAATTCTTGGGTTGTTGCCTCCGATGTCCATGCCACCGATTTGGTTCGTGCTTTTCACTTGGCTTGTCCTGATCGGCCTGGGGTCTCTGGTGAGGGTTCGGTGACCCCTCCTCAAGGGGGGGGTACTGTTGTGAATTCCGCTCTTGGGCTCCCTCCGGTGGTTGTAAGTGGCACTTTAGTGAGTTCTGCTCTTGGGCTCCCTCTTGTGGTTTCAAGTGGTATGGCTGCTCCTTGGATTTAGCTGTCATCAGCTGCTTCTACTGATTGTCTTTTCTGCTCGGCTATTTATGCCTTGCTCTTTCCTTCAGCCAGTGCCACTTGTAAATGGTTCCTGGTTGGATTCACATCTCTTTGGATTTCCCTTTTATCCTGACCAGTTCAGCAAAGCTAAGTTCTTGCTTGCTCTTTTCTGTCCACAGATTGTGGACTTATCCATTCTGTGCTTTCCATGTTTGTCCAGCTTATCAGTATGAATTAACTCTGTGTTGCTGGAAGCTCTGGGAAGCAGATTTACCCTCCACACCTTTAGTCAGGTGTGGAGATTTTTGTAATCTCTGAGTGGATTTTTGTAGTGTTTTATACTGACCGCACAGTATTCCATTCTGTCCTATCTATCTAGCTAGAATGGCCTCCTGTGCTCATCCTGGTTTCATTCTGTTTATGTCTTTTCCCTCTCCACTCACAGTCATTATTTGTGGGGGGCTAATCTATCCTTTGGGGATTTTCTCTGAGGCAAGATAGTTTTCCTGCTTCTATCTTTAGGGGTAGTTAGCTCTTAGGCTGTGACGAGATGCCTAGGGAGAGTTAGGAGCATTCCACGGCTACTTCTAGTGTTGTGTTGAGCTTAGGGACTGCAGTCAGTACAGATACCACTTCCTTCAGAGCTCGTTCCATGTTGCTCCTAAACCACCAGATCATAACAACTGGGCACGTTATTTATAACACAGACCACGCAGTATATAACACTGCCCACATAATATATAGCACAGCCCACGCAGTATATAACACTGGCCAGGTCGTATATAGCAGCCACACGGTATATTACACAGCCACGCAGCATATAACACTGCCCACGTAATATATAGCACAGCCCACGCACTGGCCAGGTCGTATATAGCAGCCACGCGGTATATTACACAGCCCACGCAATATATAACACTGGCCACGTAATATATGGCACAGCCCATGCAGTATATCACACAGCCCACAAAGCATCTAACACTGGCCAGGTAGTATATAGCAGCCACGCGGTATATTACACAGCCCACGTAGTATATAGCAGTGTGGGCACCATATCCCTGTTAAAAAAAAATAATGAAAATAAAAAATAGTTATATACTCACCCGCCGGGATTCAATCCAGTGAAGCGCTTTCGCTGGCGATGTGCGCGCGGCTGCCGCCATCTTCCATTCCCAGGATGCACTGTGAAATTACCCAGATGACTTGGTGGTAATTTCGCAATGCATCTCTAGGAACGGAAGATGGCGGAGGTCGCGTGCGGCTCGGCGAACTATGGAGGGTGAGTATAGCAGGTTTTTTGTTTTTTTATTATTTTTAACATTAAATATTTTTACTCTTGATGCTGCATAGGCAGCAGCAATAGTAAAAAGTTGGGGACACACAGGGTTAATAGCAGCGGTAGCAGAGTCCGTTACCCGCGGCATAACGCAGTCCGTCACCACTGGCATTAACCCTGTGTGAGCGGTGACCGGAGGGGAGTATGGCGTGGGCGCTGGGCATTGACTGCAGGGGAGTAGGGAGGGACTAATCGGACTGTGCCCGTCGCTGATTGGTCGCGGCAGCCATGACAGGCAGCTAGCGAGACCAATCAGCGATGCGGTATTTCCGTTACGGAAGTTGCAGACAGACAGACAGACGGAAGTACCCCTTAGACAATTATATATATAGATTATTTTGTCATAGTATATCAATTAGTGTTCTAATACAGTATTTAGTTTGCATTTTTGCTTCTTATTTGTTTATTCAATGAACTAGGCTCTATTGTGTATCCGGTGAGACTCTCCTATTTATGTATATGGACGCATGAATAAAATGGGATCTCATACTATTGCATTCGATTTTTACAGCTACATTTCACTTTTTGACTTAGGGAACAGTATTTGGGCTTGTAAAAAATGTTGATGTATTGTATAATAACGGATGCCATAGAGATGTAAAAAACAATCACATAGATGGCAAACGGATCGAACTCAGAAGACAACATGATTGACAATTGTCTGTATTTTGGGGTTGAATTTCAGACGTTTTTTCATCCGGTTGTGGGAACCCGACCTGAGACTCCGTGGTAGGTGAGGCAGCTTCCTTTGACTGTTTCTTCGTGATCTGGCTCCATCACTAGTATATCTGCAGGACATGGTATAGATCCAGGTGACAGATCTGGATAGACAGTAATGTGTCATTTCATGGCAACACCAAAAAACTGAGACACGCACACAAATTAGTAAGAGAAAGCAGCAACAGGGAAAGATTTTCTTGCTCTCAAGTCCTGGGAGATCTTTTAATTATAGTGGTCATTGCTAGTGTTGAGCATTCCGATACCGCAAGTATCGGGTATCGGCCGATACTTGCGGTATCGGAATTCCGATACCGAGATCTGATACTTTTGTGGTATCGGGTATCGGTATCGGATCCATAGTGAGGTGTAAAATAAAGAATTAAAATAAAAAATATTGATATATTCACCTCACCGGCGGCCCCTGGACATCACCACGGGTAACCGGCAGCCTTCTTTGTTTAAAATGAGCGCGTTTAGGACCTGAGGAATGACGTCGCGGCTTCTGATTGGTCGCGTGCCGCCCATGTGACCGCCACGCGACCAATCAGAAGCCGCGACGTCATTCCTCAGGTCCTAAATTCCTAGAATGAGGAGTTTAGTGCCTGAGAATGACGTCGCGACTTCTGATTGGTCGCGTGCCGCCTATGTGACCGCCACGCGACCATTCAGAAGCCGCGATGTCATTCTCAGGCACTAAACTCCTCAGGTGATGTCCAGGGGCCGCCGGAGAGGTGAATATATCAATATTTTTTATTTTAATTCTTTATTTTACACATTAATATGGATCCCAGGGCCTGAAGGAGAGCTTCCTCTCCTTCAGACCCTGGGAACCATCAGGATACCTTCCGATACTTGGTGTCCCATTGACTTGTATTGGTATCGGATATCGGTATCGGCGATATCCGATACTTTTCGGGTATCGGCCGATACTATCTGATACCGATACTTTCAAGTATCGGACGGTATCGGTCAACACTAGTCATTACCCAACAGTAGAGGAAAGTAGGAGCGAGATTTCAGATCAGAATTCCGGCATTATTCATTTCCTATTTAGTGCCTATCTGGATATCTTCCTTTAATTAGGAAGACAAGTGTGACTGTCACAGTAATGAGCTCAGCACCAGACTGGCTTAGTTTGCACATTATACATATGGTACTGTGCAGGTTGAATAAAGGCTTCAGTGTACAGTGTATAACAAGGGGTGTAACATCATTGCTTCAAAGTGAAGCTTGATGCCAAAAACACAGTGCTATGGCACTGTGCGCTAACGACAAGCAAAAAAGGAAAAAATCAGTATTTACAAACAATACTCCTTTATTGGGGTTCACTAGGAATTGATATTAAATCTATAGATGAGCCCATCAAATGTTCGCTTATTTAGGACTTATTGAAGGAAGGAAAAAGAAAATTTGGAACGACCTCTGACCCTTTTCTCAGACCACCAGGGATATACTTAATACACACCTTTACTGCCAAAGACCATCACAGATTGTGCAGCTACACCTTGCTGGCACTACATGTATGAAAGGCACTCAGATACCACTGTTGCTCGCTCTTCTGTGTGTGGCTGACTATTCTTTAAAAGTTCTGATATGCTGTCAAAGGTTAGTAATAAGGATGAGTGAACCTGAACCGGAAAGTTCAGGATTCGTACCAGACACTTAGTGACCGGTACCGAACCCCGATACGGACATTTTACTGTATGTCCGGTTTCCTGTTCAGGTTCGATTGGCTAATAAAGCTTGTTGAAAGGCTGCAGCGTAGTCAATCAACAAGCTTCAAGACTGTGGGCACTTCAGGTTTCTAAGAGCAAGTAAAGATGTAAAGACAAGAATTAACTAGGAGGGGAGATTTTCTTATAATTTGGAGAGGAGAGAGAAACAAAACTAATTGAGCTGTGGTGTCAGATCAGATGCCCTCAAAGGAGGGTTAAGAGGATAACAATTGTGATGGGAGGAGTAATTCTTACAGTCTTGCCATACGACCAAAGATAGTAGATAGGTCAGATGTCATCTGCAATAATGTAGAGCGGAGTTTGCCTCGCTGAATAAGGCTGGGTTCATACTGCGTTAAAGCAGCCCGTTCAACGCATGCGTTAACGCTATCTGCGCTAGCGGTGACGGACCCGGAAATGCTGCCGCCTGCGTCCGAGGGTCCGTCACAGAATGACGGCACATCGCCAGCGCATGCCCATTATGGCATGCGTTGGCGATGCGCCCGAAATAGGGGTTAATGGCAGCGTTAACGGACTGCGTTACACCACGTTATGCCGCGATGTAACGCAGTCCGTTTAACAGACTGCCATAACGCAGTATGAACCCAGCCTAAGACACACATAGAGCAGCATTATGTTACCAGCTCTCTTTAAGGAAATAAGCTAGGCTTGAGTCTTAGGGAGCAGACAGACAGCCACATAACTCCTGTGAGGATCATCCTGGGGTATCGGAGCAGTGCGCCATTTCTGTCATAATGGGTGAGACCTTACTTTCTCCAGCCTCTCTCCTCCGCTGACTTTTTGCATATACCCTATCTTCATTATGGGTTTTGTATATATTCCACATATGGAGTTATGGAGTCTGGTGTTATATATCTGCGGCTCACCCACTGATGTATATGGGTCTCATTGGGTTACTTATAATTATGATACTGTGGTCTAGGCACATGTATTATTGTGGCTATATATTTGGGAACCCTTTCAATTATAGACAGTTTTGGCACTGCCTGTATGCATTGTCGCATTACTCACCTGTCCTAATTTATTATATGTATATTTTTTGTATATGTTTCTGTGTTAATGTTTCAATAAAATTTTGTAATTTTTTATGAAGATTTCTCATGGTATATGTTACATATTTGTATAGGTAATTATACTTGGGATTTTCTTGGCTCCTTGTTTTTTTCGTATGATTACTAGTGTTGAGCGATACCTTCCGATATCGGAAAGTATCGGTATCGGTTTGGATCGGCCGATATTCAAAAAATATCGGATATCGCCGATACCGATACCCGATCCCAATGCAAGTCAATGGGACCAAAATATCGGAATTAAAATAAACCCTTTCTTTCCTTGTAGGTTCATTCTACATGAAGGAAAACAACTAAGAATAATGTAGGATGTATGGGGGAGGTGGCGGAGACATTAAAGGCAATGAGGATTAGTCCAATCAAATAGAATAGCATGATTTTTTTTTTTTTAAAGACGTTCGGATTGAAAAAGATATTGACTATGTAAATTTTTTTTTATTTTGTCAGATATTGATGTTTCACTATTCCACGACCTTCCCCTTCTTTTTTTTCCTTTTCCCACACTTTCATCTTCATCATCATCAGCATCTTTGACATCAACTTCTTCACCTTATTCATCTTCTTCTTCATCTTCTACCTATTTTTTTTTTTTTATTACATTCTTCATATTCATTTTCTTCAACTATTATTATTCTTCCTATTCTACATATTCTTTTTATTCCACTGTTATTATTCTTCCTATTCTACTTCTTCATCATATTCTCATTTGTGACAGGCATTCCCGTAGTTGTTATCTATAAAAGTTGGAAGATTACACCTTCCGTTCTGCCAGTCACAAAAGTTACATTTGTCCGCGTTCAGTTTGGCCTGCAGCATCAGGCTTTATCCAGGGGCACCACGAGGAGGAACGGACTCACCCCCATACACTGCTTAGTCTTCTTCTGCATATAATTTAGATAATATCTTTTGCTCTGATATTAAGTGTTATGCTTAATGTTCTTCTGCTCTTTGTTCTGCAGCCTCTTGTTCTTCTGCTTCTCGGTCTTCCATGTCGTCGTCTCCAGGGTCGTCGTCTTCAGTGTCGTCATCTCCGCCGTCGTCGTCTCCGCCGTCGTCGTCTCCGTCGTCGTCTCCCCTGTCGTCGTCGTCGTCATCGGGGTGGTCTTCCGGGTCGTCGTCGTCGTCATCATCGGGGTGGTCTTCCGGGTCGTCGACTTTAGGGTCTTCAACTTGGAAATGTAGCAGAAGGTACAAGAAGGCTGAGAAAATGCCAAGAACCAGCTGATGGAACTGGAACTCGGATGGCTACCCGAAGGTTCAAGAGCCTATGGAACTACCGAGGACCAGCTGATGTTACTGGAACCCGGTTACTAAGCAGGAGGTACCCGTGCTAAAAAGCACTACCAAGGACCGCCTGACGTTGGCGGAACTCGGATACCCAGAAGGAGGCACCTAAGCCAAAGGCTCTGCCCGGAACCAGCTGACGTTACTGGAACCAGGATGGGGAGCAGAAGGTACAAGAGCAAAAGACACTGCCGAGAACCAGCTGACGGTACTGGAACCCGGATGGGTAGCCGAAGGTCCAAGAGCCAATGGAACTACCGAGGACCAGCTGACGTTACTGGAACCCGGTTACTAAGCAGGAGGTACCCGTGCCTGAAAGCACTACCAAGGACCACCTGACGTTGGTGGAACTTGGATACCCAGAAGGAGGCACCTAAGCCAAAGGCTCTGCCCGGAACCAGCTGACGTTACTGGAATCAGGATGGGGAGCAGAAGGTACAAGAGCAAAAGACACTGCCTAGAACCAGCTGACGGTGCTGGAACCAGGTGGTGGACCCGAAGGCCCACAGGAGAGGAGAGAACAGCTAGGCCGCGAGGCAGCCGCAGTTACCGAACCCCAACAGTCCTACAGGGGGAGCTGGGCCTACTGGCACTACAGAACCAGCCTTGACTACCAGTTCACGCAGCCCACATAGGAAGCTCCTAAACTGGAGGCACCCTGGAGTTGGCTAACTCGACCGCACCACGACGGGGCAAGCATAGGCGTCTCAGTGAAGTTGACACAACCCCGAAACAGCTGACGGTGCTGAAACCAGGCTTGGCACGAGGGAGTACCTGTGACAAGAACACTGCCGAGAACCAGCTGGCGGTGCTGGAACCCGGATGCGTTGCCCCAGTGTGCAAGAGCCAATGGCACGACCGAGGACCAGCTGACGGTGCTGGAACCCGGTTACTAAGCTGTAGGTGCCCGCGCTTAAAAGCACTACCAAGGACCGCCTGGCGTTGGCGGAACTCGGATACCCAGGAGGAGGCACCTAAGCCAAAGGCTCGGCCCGGAACCAGCTGACGGTGCTGGAACCAGGTGGTGGACCCGAAGGTCCACAGGAGAGGAGAGAACAGCTAGGCCGCGAGGCAGCCGCAGTTACCGAACCCCAACAGTCCTACAGGGGGAGCTGGGCCTACTGGCACTACAGAACCAGCCTTGACTACCAGTTCACGCAGCCCACATAGGAAGCTCCTAAACTGGAGGCACCCTGGAGTTGGCTAACTCGACCGCACCACGACGGGGCAAGCATAGGCGTCTCAGTGAAGTTGACACAACCCGGAAACAGCTGACGGTGCTGAAACCAGGCTTGGCACGAGGGAGTACCTGTGACAAGAACACTGCCGAGAACTAGCTGGCGGTGCTGGAACCCGGATGCGTTGCCCCAGTGTGCAAGAGCCAATGGCACGACCGAGGACCAGCTGACGGTGCTGGAACCCGGTTACTAAGCTGTAGGTGCCCGCGCTTAAAAGCACTACCAAGGACCGCCTGGCGTTGGCGGAACTCGGATACCCAGGAGGAGGCACCTAAGCCAAAGGCTCGGCCCGGAACCAGCTGACGGTGCTGGAACCAGGTGGTGGACCCGAAGGTCCACAGGAGAGGAGAGAACAGCTAGGCCGCGAGGCAGCCGCAGTTACCGAACCCCAACAGTCCTACAGGGGGAGCTGGGCCTACTGGCACTACAGAACCAGCCTTGACTACCAGTTCACGCAGCCCACATAGGAAGCTCCTAAACTGGAGGCACCCTGGAGTTGGCTAACTCGACCGCACCACGACGGGGCAAGCATAGGCGTCTCAGTGAAGTTGACACAACCCCGAAACAGCTGACGGTGCTGAAACCAGGCTTGGCACGAGGGAGTACCTGTGACAAGAACACTGCCGAGAACCAGCTGGCGGTGCTGGAACCCGGATGCGTTGCCCCAGTGTGCAAGAGCCAATGGCACGACCGAGGACCAGCTGACGGTGCTGGAACCCGGTTACTAAGCTGTAGGTGCCCGCGCTTAAAAGCACTACCAAGGACCGCCTGGCGTTGGCGGAACTCGGATACCCAGGAGGAGGCACCTAAGCCAAAGGCTCGGCCCGGAACCAGCTGACGGTGCTGGAACCAGGTGGTGGACCCGAAGGTCCACAGGAGAGGAGAGAACAGCTAGGCCGCGAGGCAGCCGCAGTTACCGAACCCCAACAGTCCTACAGGGGGAGCTGGGCCTACTGGCACTACAGAACCAGCCTTGACTACCAGTTCACGCAGCCCACATAGGAAGCTCCTAAACTGGAGGCACCCTGGAGTTGGCTAACTCGACCGCACCACGACGGGGCAAGCATAGGCGTCTCAGTGAAGTTGACACAACCCCGAAACAGCTGACGGTGCTGAAACCAGGCTTGGCACGAGGGAGTACCTGTGACAAGAACACTGCCGAGAACCAGCTGGCGGTGCTGGAACCCGGATGCGTTGCCCCAGTGTGCAAGAGCCAATGGCACGACCGAGGACCAGCTGACGGTGCTGGAACCCGGTTACTAAGCTGTAGGTGCCCGCGCTTAAAAGCACTACCAAGGACCGCCTGGCGTTGGCGGAACTCGGATACCCAGGAGGAGGCACCTAAGCCAAAGGCTCGGCCCGGAACCAGCTGACGGTGCTGGAACCAGGTGGTGGACCCGAAGGTCCACAGGAGAGGAGAGAACAGCTAGGCCGCGAGGCAGCCGCAGTTACCGAACCCCAACAGTCCTACAGGGGGAGCTGGGCCTACTGGCACTACAGAACCAGCCTTGACTACCAGTTCACGCAGCCCACATAGGAAGCTCCTAAACTGGAGGCACCCTGGAGTTGGCTAACTCGACCGCACCACGACGGGGCAAGCATAGGCGTCTCAGTGAAGTTGACACAACCCGGAAACAGCTGACGGTGCTGAAACCAGGCTTGGCACGAGGGAGTACCTGTGACAAGAACACTGCCGAGAACCAGCTGGCGGTGCTGGAACCCGGATGCGTTGCCCCAGTGTGCAAGAGCCAATGGCACGACCGAGGACCAGCTGACGGTGCTGGAACCCGGTTACTAAGCTGTAGGTGCCCGCGCTTAAAAGCACTACCAAGGACCGCCTGGCGTTGGCGGAACTCGGATACCCAGGAGGAGGCACCTAAGCCAAAGGCTCGGCCCGGAACCAGCTGACGGTGCTGGAACCAGGTGGTGGACCCGAAGGTCCACAGGAGAGGAGAGAACAGCTAGGCCGCGAGGCAGCCGCAGTTACCGAACCCCAACAGTCCTACAGGGGGAGCTGGGCCTACTGGCACTACAGAACCAGCCTTGACTACCAGTTCACGCAGCCCACATAGGAAGCTCCTAAACTGGAGGCACCCTGGAGTTGGCTAACTCGACCGCACCACGACGGGGCAAGCATAGGCGTCTCAGTGAAGTTGACACAACCCGGAAACAGCTGACGGTGCTGAAACCAGGCTTGGCACGAGGGAGTACCTGTGACAAGAACACTGCCGAGAACCAGCTGGCGGTGCTGGAACCCAGATGCGTTGCCTTGCCTATTAAAGATTGTCTTCCTAGAGCCCCAACTAGCGGTGTTGGAGCAAAGGGTAAGCAGGGGGAGATGAGTGTAGGCCGAAGCCTGCACTGGAGGCAGCTTTGTGTCTGCGTTGCGTTTGCAGGACACTTTGCCGGCTACACACTGGGGGAACAGCTGGCGTTGCTGAACCCCACTAACACAATGGCGTGTGTTTTTCTCTGTGCAGCTAGCACTTGCGGGCAAAAACTAGCGATGTTAGAGCCCGTGTTGAAGCAGGAGGAGGAGGAGAGGAGCAGAGTGTAGGCCGAAGCCTAGTTGAACCAATTTCAAAGGAAACCTTTAACCCCCCCCTCAGGTGTTACAAAGTACAAGAGACACACCTTGTGCAGTATTAATGCTGCACAAGTGAAAGGTTGCTCTATTAATTTGTCTACTTGCACACGCTGAATGAAAGACATACACAATTTACCCCATTCTACAGTCAAACTGTAGTGGATGCGTGACTTGGTTTTTTGATGAGACGCAGCACAGGTGTCCAAAATAACGCCTTGGTGCTTGGCGCAGCTTCCTGAGCGTTGTTATTTGCTGTACAGGAGTCTGCGCTCTTGTGTTATCCCTTGGCAATGCCCTGTTAGCGCTGCCCATCTTATGACATCATTTCATGTTGGCCGGTGCGGTTAACGATGGCCATAAATCCCAGACCCACAGTGTCTTTTCATAAAGCCACACTGCGGTGCTGGGATTCGTGGCCTTGAGCAGTAAATATTTTGGCCGCTCACACATGTCCTTACACCTGCTTCAGACTGGGCGGCCTCTGCTGATCCCTTCTCGCATGCCGCGGCCATGAGGCTGCACAGTCTGAAGAAGGCGGAAGGAGATGAGTTAAGACAGGCGAAGATATGCACTGCTCGTGCCCATCAATCACACCCTCGCAGTCAAAATAATTAAGACAACGAGGAGCATTTTATTCAGGCAGGGCGGACGAACAGGCGCAAGTAGCCAACCAATGATGTCAGAAGACGGGAAGCGCTACCAAGGGGGGTGCTGCGTATCATTAGAAAGGAAAGTCACACCTCAGGGACAGTGGAATGGTCTCAAAGAGACACATTTTGTACGTGTTGAGTTCCACGTGGGCAAGGAGAAAACATCAGCCACCTTGTACAAATGCAGCAGTACTGCTGTACAAGGTGGCTGTTATACATAGAAACACCTGGGGGTGGGGGCCAGGCTCCCTTCAATTTCAGTTCATGTGCCTGCGTGGCGTTTGCAGGTCACGTTGCAAGCTGCACAGCAGGGGAACAGCTGGCGTTGCTGAACCCCACTAACACATTGGCTGGTGTTTTTCTCTGTGCAGATCACATGTCCGGGCAAAAACTGGCGGTGTTTGAGCCCAGGGTCAGCAGGAGGAGGAGAGGAGCAAAGTGTAGGCCGAAGCCTGCACTGGTGGCAGCTTTTGGTCGGTTGTGCCAGCGTGGCTTGTGCTGGACACGATGCCGGCTACACAGCGGGGGAACAGCTGGCGGTGCTGAACCCCACTAACACATTGGCTGGTGTTTTTCTCTGTGCAGCTAGCATTTCCGGGCAAAAACTAGCGGTGTTTGAGCCCAGGGGCAGCAGGAGGAGGAGGAGAGGAGCAAAGTGTAGGCCGAAGCCTGCACTGGTGGCAGCTTTTGGTCGGTTGTGCCAGCGTGGCTTGTGCTGGACACGATGCCGGCTACACAGCGGGGGAACAGCTGGCGGTGCTGAACCCCACTAACACATTGGCTGGTGTTTTTCTCTGTGCAGCTAGCATTTCCGGGCAAAAACTAGCGTTGTTAGAGCCCAGGGTCAGCAGGAGGAGGAGAGGAGCAGAGTGTAGGCCGAAGCCTAGTTGAACCAATTTCAAAGGTTACCTTTAACCCCCCCTCAGGTGTTACAAAGTACAAGAGCCACTCCTTCTGCAGCATTAATGCTGCACAAGTAAAAGGTTGCTCTATTAATTTGTCTACTTGCACAAGCTGAATGCAACACGTACACTATTTAGCCCATTATACTGTTAAACAGTAGTGGAGGCGTGACTT
Organism: Ranitomeya imitator; assembly: GCF_032444005.1. Taxonomy (NCBI): domain Eukaryota; kingdom Metazoa; phylum Chordata; class Amphibia; order Anura; family Dendrobatidae; genus Ranitomeya; species Ranitomeya imitator. Next base: position 59,924,550 of record NC_091290.1, on the reverse strand, counting down.
GTCTTTTTAAAGAAAAGCAGCACAGGTGTCGAAAACAACACCTTTTTGCATGGGCGCAGCTTCCTGAGCGTTGTTAGTTGCTGTACAGGAGTCTGCGCTCTTGTGATCCTTTGGCCATGCGCTGTGAGCGCTTCCTGTCTTATGACCTCATTTCATGTTGGCCGTTGCGGTTAGCGGTGGACATGAATCCCAGACCCACAGTGTGTTTTCAAAAAATCACACTGCGTGGCTGGGATTCGTGGCCTTGTGCAGTAAATATTTTTGACGCTCACACATGTCCTTACACCTGCTTCAGACTGGGCGGCCTCATCTGATCCCTTATCGCCTGCCGCGGCCATGAGGACACCCAGTCTGAAGAAGGCGGAAGGAGATGAGTGAACACAGGCAAACATATGCACTGCACATGCCCTTCAATCACACCCTCGCTGTCCAAAAAAATAAGACACCGAGGGGCGTTGTTTCGAGCAGGGGAGATGCACAGGCGCAGCCAGCTAACCAATGATGTCAAAAGACGGGCAGCGCTAACAAGGGTGGTGCTGCGTGTCATTACAAAGGAAAGTCACACCTCAGGGACATTGTAATGGTCTCTAATGAGACACATTTTGTACGTGTTGAGTTCCACGTGGGCAAGGAGAAAAAGTCAGCCACCTTGTACAAATGCAGCAGTACTGCTGTACAAGGTGGCTGTTATACATAGAAACACCTGTGGGTGGGGGGCAGGCTCCCTTCAATTTCAGTTCATGTGCCTGCGTGGCGTTTGCAGGTCACGTTGCAAGCTACACAGCAGGGGAACAGCTGGCGTTGCTGAACCCCACTGACACATTGACTGGTGTTTTTCTCTGTGCAGATTGCATGTCCGGGCAAAAACTAGCGGTGTTAGAGCCCAGGGTCAGCAGGAGGAGGAGGAGAGGAGCAAAGTGTAGGCCGAAGCCTGCACTGGTGGCAGCTTTTGGTCGGTTGTGCCAGCGTGGCTTGTGCTGGACACGATGCCGGCTACACAGCGGGGGAACAGCTGGCGGTGCTGAACCCCACTAACATATTGGCTGGTGTTTTTCTCTGTGCAGCTAGCATTTCCGGGCAAAAACTAGCGTTGTTAGAGCCCAGGGTCAGCAGGAGGAGGAGAGGAGCAGAGTGTAGGCCGAAGCCTAGTTGAACCAATTTCAAAGGTTACCTTTAACCCCCCCTCAGGTGTTACAAAGTACAAGAGCCACTCCTTCTGCAGCATTAATGCTGCACAAGTAAAAGGTTGCTCTATTAATTTGTCTACTTGCACAAGCTGAATGCAACACGTACACTATTTAGCCCATTATACTGTTAAACAGTAGTGGAGGCGTGACTTGTCTTTTTAAAGAAAAGCAGCACAGGTGTCGAAAACAACACCTTTTTGCATGGGCGCAGCTTCCTGAGCGTTGTTAGTTGCTGTACAGGAGTCTGCGCTCTTGTGATCCTTTGGCCATGCGCTGTGAGCGCTTCCTGTCTTATGACCTCATTTCATGTTGGCCGTTGCGGTTAGCGATGGACATGAATCCCAGACCCACAGTGTGTTTTTAAAAAATCACACTGCGGTGCTGGGATTCGTGCCCTGGTGCACTAAATATGTTTGCCGCTCACACATGTCCTTACACCTGCTTCAGACTGGGCGGCCTCATCTGATCCCTTATCGCATGCCGCAGCCATGAGGACACCCAGTCTGAAGAAGGCGGAAGGAGGTGACTTAAAACAGGCGAACATATGCACTGCACATGCCCATCAATAACACCCTCGCATCCAAAATATGAGACAACGAGGGGCGTTGTGTCGGGCAGGGCGGACGCACAGGCACAGGCAGCCAACCAATGATGTCAGAAGACGGGCAGCGCTAACAATGGGGGTGCTGCGTGTCATTACAAAGGAAAGTCACACCTCAGGGACATTAGCATTGGTCTCTAATGAGACACATTTTGTACGTGTTGAGTTCCACGTGGGCAAGGAGAAAACATCAGCCACCTTGTACAAATGCAGCAGTACTGCTGTACAAGGTGGCTGTTATACATAGAAACACCTGGGGGTGGGGGGCAGGCTCCCTTCAATTTCAGTTCATGTGCCTGCGTGGCGTTTGCAGGTCACGTTGCAAGCTACACAGCAGGGGAACAGCTGGCGTTGCTGAACCCCACTGACACATTGACTGGTGTTTTTCTCTGTGCAGATTGCATGTCCGGGCAAAAACTAGCGGTGTTAGAGCCCAGGGTCAGCAGGAGGAGGAGGAGAGGAGCAAAGTGTAGGCCGAAGCCTGCACTGGTGGCAGCTTTTGGTCGGTTGTGCCAGCGTGGCTTGTGCTGGACACGATGCCGGCTACACAGCGGGGGAACAGCTGGCGGTGCTGAACCCCACTAACACATTGGCTGGTGTTTTTCTCTGTGCAGCTAGCATTTCCGGGCAAAAACTAGCGGTGTTTGAGCCCAGGGTCAGCAGGAGGAGTAGAGGAGCAGAGTGTAGGCCGAAGCCTAGTTGAACCAATTTCAAAGGTTACCTTTAACCCCCCCCCTCAGGTGTTGCAAGGTACAAGAGCCACACCTTGAACAGCATTAATGATGCACAAGTCAAAGGTTGCTCTATTTAATTTTGCTCCTTGCACACGCTGAATTAAACACGTACACTATTTAGCCCATTATACTGTCAAACAGTAGTGGAGGCGTGACTACTAGTCTTTTTAAGGTGACGCAGCACAGGTGTACAAATTTACACCTAGGTGCTGTGCGCAGATTCCTTACCGTTGTTATTTGCAGTACAGGAAACTGCGCTCTTGTGTTATCCCTTGGCAATACCCTGTTAGTGCAGGCCGTCTCATGACCTCATTTCATGTTGGCCGGTGCGGTTAACGATGGCCATAAATCCCAGACCCACAGTGGCTTTTCCTAAAGTCACACTGCGGTGCTGGGATTCGTGGCCTTGTGCAGTAAATATGTTCGCCGCTCACACATGTCCTTACACCTGCTTCAGACTGGGCGGCCTCAGCTGATCCCTTATCGCATGCCGCGGCCATGAGGCCGCACAGTCAGAAGAAGGCGGAAGGAGGGGAGTGAAGACAGGGGAACATATGCACTGCTCGTGCCCATCAATCACACCCTCGCAGTCAAAATATATGAGACAACGGGGGGCGTTGTGTCGGGCAGGGGGGACGCACAGGCACAGCCAGCCAACCAACGATGTCAGGAGACGGGCAGCGCTAACAATGGGGGTGCTGCGTGTCATTAAAAATGAAAGTCACACCTCAGGGACATTGTAATGGTCTGTAATGAGACACATTTTGTACTTGTTGAGTTCCACGTGTGCAAGGAGAAAAAGTCAGCCACCTTGTACAAATACAGCAGTACTGCTGTACAAGGTGGCTGTTATACATAGAAACACCTGGGGGGTGGGGGGCAGGCTCCCTTCAATTTCAGTTCATGTGCCTGCGTGGCGTTTGCATGACACGTTGCCAGCTACACAGCAGGGGAACAGCTGGCGGTGCTGAACCCCACTAACACATTGGCTGGTGTTTTTCTCTGTGCAGCTAGCATGTCCGGGCAGAAACTGGCGTTGTTTGAGCCCAGGGTCAGCAGGAGGAGGAGAGGAGCAAAGTGTAGGCCGAAGCCTGCACTGGTGGCAGCTTTTGGTCAGTTGTGCCAGCGTGGCTTGTGCTGGACATGATGCCGACTACACAGCAGGGGAACAGCTGGTGGTGCTGAACCCCACTAACACATTGGCTGGTGTTTCTCTCTGTGCAGCTAGCATGTCCGGGCAGAAACTGGCGGTGTTTGAGCCCAGGGTCAGCAGGAGAGGAGCAGAGTGTAGGCCGAAGCCTAGTTGAACCAATTTCAAAGGTTACCTTTAACCCCCCTCAGGTGTTGCAAGGTACAAGAGCCACACCTTGTGCAGCATTAATGCTGCACAAGTAAAAGGTTGCTCTATTTGTTTTGCTCCTTGCACACGCTGACTAAAACACGTACACTATTTAGCCCATTATACTGTCAAACAGTTGTGGAGGCGTGACTTGTCTTTTTAAGGAGACGCAGCACAGGTGTCAAAATTTGCACCTAGGTACTGGGCGCAGATTCCTGAGCGTTGTTATTTGCTGTACAGGAGTCTGCGCTATTGTGATCCCTTGGCCATGCGCTGTGAGCGCTTCCTGTCTTCTGACCTCATTTCATGTCGGCCGTTGCGGTTAGCGATGGACATGAATCCCAGACCCACAGTGTGTTTTCAAAAAATCACACTGCGTGGCTGGGATTCGTGGCCTTGTGCAGTAAATAGGTTTGCTGCTTACACATGTCCTTACACCTGCTCCAGACTGGGCGGCCTCAGCTGATCCCTTATCGCCTACCACGGCCAGGAGGCCGCACAGTCTGAAGAAGGCGGAAGGAGATGAGTTAAGACAGGCGAACATATGCACTGCTCGTGCCCATAAACCACACCCTCGCTGACAAAATAAATATGACAACGAGGGGCGTTGTTTCTAGCAGGGCGGATGCACAGGCGCAGCCAGCTAACCATGATGACAAAAGACGGGAAACGCTACCAAGGGGGGTGCTGCGTATCATTACAAAGGAAAGTCACACCTCAGGGACAGTGGAATGGTCTCAATGAGACACATTTTGTACGTGTTGAGTTCCACGTGGGCAAGGAGAAAAAGTCAGCCACCTTGTACAAATGCAGCAGTACTGCTGTACTAGGTGGCTGTTATACATAGAAACACCTGGGGGGGTGGGGCCAGGTTCCCTTTAATTTCAGTTCCTGTGCCTGCATGGCGTTTGCAGGTCACGTTGCCGGCTACACAGCAGGGGAACAGCTGGCGTTGCTGAACCCCACTAACACATTGGCTGGTGTTTTTCTCTGTGCAGCTAGCACTTCCGGGCAAAAACTAGCGGTGTTTGAGCCCAGGGTCAGCAGCAGGAGGAGAGGAGCAGAGTGTAGGCCGAAGCCTGCACTGGTGGCAGCTTTTGTTCTGTTGTGCCAGCGTGGCTTGTGCTGGACACGTTGCCGACTACACAGCAGGGGAACAGCTGGCGGTGCTGAACCCCACTGACACATCACCTAGTGTTTTTTCTGTGTAGACAACACTTCCAGGTGGCAACTGACAGTGTTGAAACCCAGGGAATCAAAGAGGAGCAGAGTGTAGGCCGAAGCCTGCAGTGGAGCAAGTTGAAAGGGAACCTTTAACCCCCCCCCCCCCCCCAGGCATTTGTTGCTGAAAGAGCCATCTTGTACAGCAGTAATACTGCACATGGAAAATGGTGGCTCCGAAAATTATGCTCCTTGCAAACGCTGAAGTACACACTCATATAATGTGTCCCCTCACACCGTCAAGCCATCCCGGAAGTGGGACTTTCCTTTGTAATGTGACACAGCACAGCCGTCATTCCAACCCCCTTGGTGCCGGGCGCCACCTCCTCAACGTTGTTTGGTTCTGTCACGGAGCCCGCGCTGTAATGTTATCCCTTGGCCATGCACAGTTAGCGGTGCCTGTCTTCTGACATCATGTAGGTGTCAGGCTGGCAGTGCCTGTGCGTCCAAGCTGCCCGAGATCCAACCTTGCAGTGTCATCTAATGTAGTCCCACTGCGGGCCAGGGATCCATGGGCATGCGCAGTGCATATCATCGCCTCTCACTCACCTCCTTCCTGCTTCTTCAGACTGTGCGGCGTCACGGCCGTGGCATGCTATTAGGGATCAGCTGACGCCGCCTAGTCTGAAGAAGCGTGAAGAAGGGGAGTGAGAGGCTAGTATATGCACTGCGCATGGCCATGGATACCAGGCCCACTGTGGGATCACATTAGACGACAATGCGAGGTGTGATTTCGGGCAGCGTGGACGCACAGGCGCAGCCAGGACGACAACAAATGATGTCAGAGGAGGGGCAGCGCAAACTGTGCATGGCCAAGGGATAACATAACAGCGCAGGGTCCATGACGGAATCAAACAACGCTAAGGAGGCAGCGCACGGTGCCAAGGGGGTAGCAATGACGGCTGTGCTGCGTCACATTACAAAGGAAAGTCCCACCTCCGGGACGGTTGGACGGTGTGAGGGGACACATTACATGAGTGTGTAGTTCAGCGTTTGCAAGGAGCATAATTTCAAGAGCGACCTTTCCCTTGTGCAGTATTAGTGCTGCACATGGTGGCTCTTTCAGTAACAAACGCCTAGGGGGGGGGGGGACAGGTCCCTTACATTTTAGTTGTGCCAGCGTGGCGGTCGCATGACACATTGCCGGATACACAGCTGGGGATCAGCTGATGTTACTGAACCCCAATAACAGAGGAGCGACTGTTGACTGTGCACACAGCACTTCCAGGCACCAACTGGCGGTGTTAGAGCCCAGGGACAGCAGGAGGAGCAGATTGGAGGTATTGCCACACACACAGCTGGGGATCAGCTGACGTTACTGAACCCCAATAACAGAGGAGCGACTGTTGACTGTGCACACAGCACTTCCAGGCACCAACTGGCGGTGTTAGAGCCCAGGGACAGCAGGAGGAGCAGATTGGAGGTATTGCCGCACACACAGCTGGGGATCAGCTGACGTTACTGAACCCCAATAACAGAGGAGCGACTGTTGACTGTGCACACAGCACTTCCAGGCACCAACTGGCGGTGTTAGAGCCCAGGGACAGCAGGAGGAGCAGATTGGAGGTATTGCCGCACACACAGCTGGGGATCAGCTGACGTTACTGAACCCCAATAACAGAGGATCGACTGTTGACTGTGCACACAGCACTTCCAGGCACCAACTGGCGGTGTTAGAGCCCAGGGACAGCAGGAGGAGCAGATTGGAGGTATTGCCGCACACACAGCTGGGGATCAGCTGACGTTACTGAACCCCAATAACAGAGGAGCGACTGTTGACTGTGCACACAGCACTTCCAGGCACCAACTGGCGGTGTTAGAGCCCAGGGACAGCAGGAGGAGCAGAGGAACAGAGTGTAGGCCGAAGCCTGATTGGAGCAAGTTGAAAGGAAACCTTTAACCCCCCCCCCCCAAGACGTTTGTAGCTGAAAGAGCCATCTTGTGCAGCACTAAGGATGCAAAAGGAAAAGGTTGCTCTTTTAATTATGCTCCTTGCAAACACCGAAGTAAACACTAAAAATGTGTCCCTTTATACCGTTAAACCGTTCCGGAGGTGCGAATTTCCTTCGTAATGGGACACAGCACAGCTGTCATTCCTATCCCCTTGATGCCGTGCGCTGCCTCCTCAGCGTTGTTTTAAGCTGTCACGGAGCCTGCGCTGTTCTGTTAGCCCTTGGCCATGCCCAATTAGCGCTGCCTGTCTTCTGACATAATTTGGTGTCAGGCTGTCAGTGCCTGTGCGTCCACGCGACTCCAGATCTCACCTCGCAGTGTCGTCTATTGTAATCCCACTGCGGGCCTTGGATCCATGGACATGCACAGTGCATATCCTCGACTCTCACTCCCCTCCTTCCCTCTTCTTCAGACTGTGCGGTGTCACGGCCGTGGCATGCTAGGGATCAGCTGACGGCGCACAGTCTAAAGAAGGCGGAGGGAAATGAGCGAGAGCCCGAGGGGAAGATATGCACTGCGCATGCCCATGGATCCCAGGCCCGCAGTGTGACTCAATCAGAAGACACTGCGAGGTGGGATCTCGGGCACCGCGGCCGCACAGGCGCAGCCAGCCTGACACCAAATTATGTCAGAAGACAGGCAGCGCAAATAGGGCATGCCCAAGGGATAACAGAACAGCGCAGGCTCCGTGACAGCTTAAAACAATGCTGAGGAGGCAGCGCATGGCACCAAGGGGGTAGGAATGACGGCTGTGCTGCGTCACATTACGAAGGAAAGTCCCAGCTCCGGGACGGTATAACGGTATCAGTGAACACATTTTATAAGTGTTAAGTTCTGCGTGTGCAAAGAGCTAAAAAAAAAGAGCTACCTTTTCCTTGTGCAGCATTACTGCTGCACAAGATGGCTCTTTCAGTAACAAACGACGGGGGGGGGGGGGGGGACAGGTTCCCTTACATTTAGGTTGTTGTGCCAGCGTGGCGGTCGCAGGACACATTGCCGGCTACACAGCTGGGGATCAGCTGACGTTACTGAAACCCAATAACACTGGGTCGTATGTTTTTACTGTGCAGCCTGCACTTCTGAGCCGCAACTGGCGGTGTTGGAGCCCAGGAATAGCAGTTCAGGTGGTAGAAAGATGAACACAGCAGGAGACCTGGATGACACCCAATTACTTAATCAGGCAGAGGAGTGGCAAATTCCTGCGAGATCCAGGCCTGGTTCATTTTCAGGAAAGTAAGCCGGTCAACGTTATCGGAGGATAGTCGCATGCGACGGTCTGTTAGTACACCACCTGCGGCACTAAAGACACGTTCCGATAAGACACTAGCCGCAGGGCAAGCCAGCACCTCCAATGCATACTGGCTTAGCTCTGGCCATGTATCCAGCTTAGAGACCCAAAACTTGAACGGGGAAGAGCCGTCTGGGAGTACAGTAAGAGGGCAAGCCATGTAGTCTGTCACCATCTGACGGAACCGTTGCCTCCTGCTGACTGGAGCCGCCGGTGATGGTGTAGACATTTGGGGCGGGCACACAAAAGTGTGCCAGAGTTGTGCCATACTGGGCTTGCCGTGGGCAGAGGCACTGCTTCTGCTCCCTCTTTGGGCAGAGCCTCCCCCACTGCCTCGACGCACTGAGCTGCTTTGTAAAGCACTAGCAGCACTCCTCTCAGTTGGACAGGAGAAGATGATGGAATTCACCAGTGTGTCGTGGTACTCCCGCAATTTACGCTCCCGGGTCAACGCAGGGATGAGGTTTTGGACGTTGTCCCGGTAGCGAGGATCGAGGAGGGTGAACACCCAATAATCAGGCATGTTGAGAATGTGGTCGATGCGGCGGTCGTTTCTCAGGCACTGCAGCATGAAATCCACCATGTGCTGCAGAGTGCCAACTGGCCCAGAAACGCTGTCCCCTGCTTGAGACATGATCTCTGCCCGCTCGTCATCACCCCACCCTCACTGTACACACTGACCACTGGACAATTGTGTCGCTCCCTCCTCTGGACGGAGCTCTTCCTCCTCCATTGACTCCTCCTCATCCTCCTCACAAATTGGCCCCTGCGTACCCCTTTGTGAGGAACCACGTGGCGCTGACTCTCCAGAAGCTGATGGAAAAGGTGACTCCTCATCCTCCACCTCTTCCACCACATCATCCCTTAACCCTTGCAAAGTTTGCTGAAGCAGGCAGATAAGGGGGACAGTCATGCTGACTAGTGCATCATCTGCACTTGCCATCCGCGTGGAATAATCAAAAGGACGCAAAACCTGGCAGACGTCCTTCATAGTGGCCCACTCTGTGGTTGTGAAGTCTGATCGGCGCTGACTGCGACTTCTTTGCGCCTGATGCAGCTGGTACTCCATAACTGCTTGCTGCTGCTCACACAACCGCTCCAACATATGTAACGTGGAATTCCACCGGGTAGGTAGGTCACATATGATGCGGTGTTCCGGAAGGCGGAATCGGCGCTGCAGAGCAGCAATGCGGGATCTGGCCAAGCTGGAACGCCGCAAGTGAGCACACTCTAGGCGGACCTTGTGCAGCAGGGCATCAAGATCCGGATAGTCCCTCAGAAAACTCTGCACAACCAAATTGAGCACATGTGCCAGACATGGGATGTGAGTGAGGTTGCCAAGGGCCAAAGCTGCCACCAGATTTCGGCCATTGTCACACACTACCATGCCTGGCTGGAGATTCGCTGGCAGTAACCACACATCGCTCTCCTGCTTTATGGCATTCCAGAGCTCCTGCGCTGTGTGGCTTCGATGCCCCAATGAAACTAGTTTCAAGACGGCCTGCTGACGTTTGGCCACGGCTGTGCTCATGTCGGTCATAGGTAAACGTTCACGGGTCCATGTGGGGGTGGACTGTGACGGATCCTGCAGAGAGGAATCAGAGGAACTGGTGTAAGAGGAGGAGTCGATGCGTACAGACTGGATTCCTGCAATCCTTGGAGTGGGCAGGACACGTCCTGCGCCACTCGCACGATCTGTACCTGGCTCAACAACATTAACCCAATGGGCAGTGAGGGAAACATATCGCCCCTGTCCATGCTGACTGGTCCACGCATCGGTGGTGAGGTGGACCTTGCTACTGACGGCGTTCAGTAGCGCATGTTTTATGTTTGCCTCAACATGCCTGTGCAGGGCAGGGACAGCCTGCCTGCTGAAGTAAAAGCGGCTGGGCACCTTGTACTGTGGGACTGCCAATGCCATCAAGTCACGGAAGCTGTCAGTCTCCACCAGCCTGAACGAGAGCATTTCCAGGGACAACAGTTTGGCAATGCCTGCATTCAGAGCCTGTGCTCGGGGGTGGTTGGCCGAGAATGCCCGCCTTTTCTCCCATGCCTGTACTACCGATGGCTGTAGAGTAGACTGGGAGTGTGAGGATGACTGGGAAGGTGGTGCTGTGGGTGGAATTACACAAGGTCTCTGGGAGGAAGCCAAACCAGCTGTGCGTGAGCTGGAGGAAGAGGCAACACGAGCTGAAGAGGTGGTAGCTGCCGCTGTTGGTTGGCCTACATCTTCAGTGTGTTTCTGTAACTCCACCGCGTGCCTGGTCCGCACATGTTTCCACATATTTGTGGTATTGAGGTTGCTGACATTTTTCCCTCTTTTTACTTTATGATGACACAGCTTGCATTTGACAAAACAAATGTCATCTGCAACTGTGTCAAAAAAGGACCAGGCACTGCAAGTCTTGGGAGCGCCCTTTTTGGCTTTGGAAAGAGACAGGCTCCTAATGGGTGCCAAAGTGGAGGCTACAGGCTCCGCAGTCTTCCCCCTCCCTCTCCCTCTTTGGCCCGTAAGAGGAAGCTCTTCCTCTGAGCTGCTCCCACCACCTTCTTGTTCCTCACGCCACGATGGGTCAAGGACCTCATCATCTCCACTACCCTCTGCCACCAACTGCTCCTCCTGGGTAGTCTCAGCAGCACAGTACGCACGAGAAAGCGGCACCTGAGTTTCATCATCAGATGCGTACTGCGCTGTGGTCACCGGAGGCACTGGCCCACCTGCCTCTTCAGAGTCAGAGAGAAAAAGGTGTTGGGCATCACTGCACACTGCCTCTTCTTCCATTTCTCCAATGCTGCTTGGCTGGCCCCCTGTTTCCAAGCCAAGAGATTCAGAGAACAGAAGTAGAGACGGCTCCTGTCCTGGGCTCTCTGACTGCCTGGCCAATTTGGCAGGTGGTGAAGAGACAGATGGCTGCTCTCCAGTGCTCTATGCCTGAGAGGATATGGCACTAACTGAAGCCGATGCCGAGGCGTTAGCTGCCATCCACCCGACAACGGCTTCAATTTGGTCTTCACGCAGCAGCGGTGCACGGCGCTCTCCGACAAAGCTGCGCATGAAGGACTGTTCCCTGCTGAAACTGAGTGACGACGAGTCACCGGCGCCCGCAGCAGGCACAGAATCACCACGTCCTCTCCCTGCTCCTCTCCCTGCTCCGCGCCCACGCCCACGTGCCTTACTCCCTGCCCTCTTCATCTTGGTTGACAGATAAAGATAAGCAGAAAAGTACTAAGGCCTTAGTGTGCTTATTCCTGTAATGCTCCTCCTAACAGGTGTAAGAAACACTAATGTTGTAAATTGTGGACTAAACTTTATTATTTTTCAAATGTGGCCTACACAAGTGTTAAGTTGTGTTTGGTGAACTTAACTTTTTTTTTTGTGCAGATCGGGCTACAGAGCTAGTTTAAATCACACGGAGACCGTGCAGACAGCCGTAAACGGCGCTGCAAGGCCAAAAAACCCTCCTCTAGGTTATCCTATGTAGTGTTTTTCCACAATTGAGCTGGAGACTGGTGGAAAGACACTAATAGGAATTTTTTTTTCAAATTTTAAACAGGCTGCACTATTTGAAAAAAAAGGAAAATTTTTCGCAAGGTATGAGCCAGTAACGAACCCTGAGCTGAATCCAACCGGCTATGGCTGCACACAGACTACAGGGCGAGCTGGGCTCACACGGAGACCGTGCAGACAGCCGTAAACGGCGCTGCAAGGCCAAAAAAACCTCCTCTAGGTTATCCTATATAGTGTTTTTCCACTATTTAGCTGGATACGAGTGGAAAGACACTTATAGGATTTTTTTTTTCAAATTTTAAACAGGCTGCACTATTTGAAAAAAAAGGAAAATTTTTCGCAAGGTATGAGCCAGTAACGAACCCTGAGCTGAATCCAACCGGCTATGGCTGCACACAGACTACAGGGCGAGCTGGGCTCACACGGAGACCGTGCAGACAGCCGTAAACGGCGCTGCAAGGCCAAAAAACCCTCCTCTAGGTTATCCTATATAGTGTTTTTCCACTATTTAGCTGGATACGAGTGGAAAGACACTAATAGGAATTTTTTTTTTCAAATTTTAAACAGGCTGCACTATTTGAAAAAAAGGAAAATTTTTCTCAAGGTATGAGCCAGTAACGAACCCTGAGCTGAATCCAACCGGCTATGGCTGCACACAGACTACAGGGCGAGCTGGGCTCACACGGAGACCGTGCAGACAGCCGTAAACGGCGCTGCAAGGCCCAAAAACCCCCCTCTAGGTTATCCTATGTAGTGTTTTTCCACAATAGAGCTGGAGACTGGTGGAAAAACACTAATAGGAAATTTGAGAAAAAATGTGCAGCAGGCTGCACTAAGAGCAAAAAAGAACAACTGTGTGAGGCAGTGTGAACCCCCCCTGAGCTGAATACAACCGGGTATATGGCTGCACACAGACTACAGAGTGAGCTGCACACACACACACACACACACACAGAGACCTTGCAGAACGCTGTTAAAACAGCGCTGCAAGGCAAGAGCAAGGTGAACAGTGAAGAACACACAGCGTTTTGCTAAATTAGCCTTTGGAAAGGAAAATAAAGCAATTAGCAAGCTCAACTGGCCCTCAGTTAGAACACAGCGTCCTGTCCCTAACTGAAATCACAGCAGAGTGAGCGCAAAATGGCGGCAGCGCTTTTTTATAGTGCAGAGTGACATCATTTCAGCAGCCAATCCCAGCCTTGCCAGTACTTACATGCCCACCATGCTAAACAGGATGTGCCCACACTTTCATTCATTCCTCATTGGCTGCTGCGTTCAATTTGAATTCTGGGAACTTCCGATTCCGGTATCCGATACGCGGGAAGTATCGGAATTCGGTATCGGAATTCCGATACCGCAAATATCGGCCGATACCCGATACTTGCGGTATCGGAATGCTCAACACTAATGATTACTATATTGCTCTTTCAGGAGTATTTGCCATTAATATGGTCATGTTATGGTATCGGTTCTGGCATGTATTCATAGTGCGACAAGGAGGTCTAAGAACTATGCATTTCGACAAGAAGTCTCAGTCAAGGGCTAGACTAGATTAAGACTTCTTGTCGAAATGCATAGGTCTTAGACCTCCTCAATGAACTACTCTTACCTTTGGTGTTCCAGCTAAGGTTCTCAGACACTCATGTAGATATTACTGCAGTAAAGGGGCTCTGGCTGTCCTATAACCAGGTGATCGATGAGGATCCCTGAGCATAGAGCAGTAATGTAAAAGGTAGAAAAAAGGTAAATCTAAACTGAAGCATCGAGTGATGACATTTCTTCAGAACTCTGTTAATTCTCTTCCCTGCATGTGCTATGTTCTGCATTGGATGATGAGGAACAAGACACATAAAATTGAGCATAAAACAGAGAAAGCGAGGATATTTTCAGTATCATTAATTGTAATTTCTGCCTTGATTTAATCTTACTACCTTCTTTTTTAGCACAGGTGATTTTGTCAATTTATTGCTGGCATTAGGACTGCGCCTTGGCAGATTTCAACCTTTCACAATTCCGACCTCTGCAGATGTTAAATCATTACAAGTCACTTTCTTGCATAATTGAAGCACTTTTACCAAGGCTCATAGACTAACATCTCAGCCAGGCTGGAATATTATTCCAGTGCCGCTTATAAAAGTGCTTGTTTTTAGCTGTATTTAATAAAAACCAAATATAAAACAGATTTTACTCATGTTTCATGAGCAGCAGACATTGAATATTAAATCACAGATTCAGATGAGGAATTGATTCACCTTCATAAAAGAAGGGGAATCTCATCATGGGGAAGAGGATGAGAAAATTGCTAAATATCATAGAGATAACCCAATGTGCTTGCAGTAATGTGCCATTTATAAAGCACTTAGCTATGCCAAGGGCAGACTTTGGCACCTATAAAGAGATCGGGGACAACCCCTTTGCTTTCCAACTTTATGTCAATGCTCAAGTTATGCAAAGAGTTGGAAATATTTCACCACCAATGCCTACCGTTCAGGGGACTCTGCGCATTTATGTAGCAAGGAGGAGGGGGTTACAAACACAGTGGGATACATGAAGAGCATGTCCAAATTGCACCTTTACTGAGGCGCCATAAATTTACTAAATTCATTGCCATAACCAAGTTATGGGATTTAGAATATATAATTTTAGCATGATAGTTGTCTGATTACATTGTTGTACGACTGTCTCATCCTTCTTATACAGAAAGAACGTGGGTTAAGCAGTAGATAGATTATGTAGATTTGTTCGAAACCTAAATTTGTATGGAAGTTGGAACAGGGCAGGAAAAAAAATCCCAAAAACCAACACCTCATCGCTGACCTCTCAGGCCACCCTGATTCTTCTTCGTTCTGCCACTGTGCGGCACATCTTTGGCCTTGGTCACTTTACTATACGCCAAGACTTAGGGCCAGAGGTCCTGGTCTATAGTGAAGAGACCAGAGATGTGCTGCTCGATGACAGAAAGAAAAGAACTAGACAGTGGGCAGCTATCAGGGGAGGAAGTTGGAGCGGTAATAGTTATTTTTTTTTGCCAATGCCTCATTACTCACTTCTCTGGGCACCTCACTGCCTTCCAGTCCTCTTTTTCTGACATCATGCATCACACCTCCAGCCTCCTCACTGTATGTCATAACCTCAGGCTACATCAAGGCCTCGGAGGTTTCTACACATCCTAAGGATGCAACTCATGTCTTGAAGTCACAACATTACAACACACAGTTGAATATTGAGGCCCGGATGCAGTCGTAAGTCCTGGCCTGTAGTGAAGAGGCCAGGGATGCGGTATACAATGGTGGAAAAAAGAGTACCAGACAGTGGACAGCGAGCAATGGCATGGCCAGAGAGGTCGGTGATTAGTTGAGTGTTAGTGTTTTGGCTTTTTTATATCTTATGGTCACAATTATAAGTCATACATAAGTCAGATGTTGGTATGTAGGGGACTGCTTGTAGACAAATCTCCCATTCATTTCCCTCCACATGTACAATTTGCAACTCATATCTTGTTGACTAATGGGCCAAATATATGTGTAGTTAGATCCACTTGGAATTGTAGCTCCTTTCCCACCCCATCTCTCACTTATATAAATGGAAAGTACTATGGTACAGTAGTGTCATTTTTGTCAAAGGTTCCAATTTTACCAGAACAATCCTGCAAACTGGGCAAATGAGAATTTTTAGGCTTTCAGGGTGTTTCTTGGAGGGGCATAGTTGCACCAAATTTGGCATTCTACATGTTTTATATACAATAAGGGTGACTCATTCATGTGTCAACAGAAAGGATTCATTATACCATGGCACCTACAGCACTTTCAGGACCACGGACCCTGCATCCAATTACTGTAAAAGCAATTTAAAGATTGAGAGATGTGTTTTATGCAAAATCCATGAATTGTGACTATGATGGGCAGCTGCCTACTCTGCATCTAGCCAGATCACTTCTGTTGAACAGAAATATTCTACAGCACCACTCGGAGCTCACGATGAACTATTTATGAATGGCCTACTAAGTTGTTAACCCTTTCTCATCGCTGCCAGTTTTGGCTTTTCTGACCAAGTTCATTTTTTCAAATCTAACATGTAATAACTTAAATACTTTTATATATGCAATGATTCTTAGATATATTTTTCATTACAAATTAGACATTATTTTTGCAGAAAAATTGAGTTAGTATATTTTATATTCATTTGCAATACATGTTAAATTTTGCAGAAATTGTGAAAAAATGTGCAATGTTCAAATATTTTAATTTTTCAAACTTATGACTTTTTTAGATGCTATGTTTATAAGGACTTTTTCCATGCAACAATTTAGGTTTATAGAAGTCTTAAAGTTTCTAAATCATAAGGACTCCACATTGGTAAGTACACCCGAAAAGGAACTAATCAAGGCACGTTGTAAACATTTTAACACAACAGAATTTTAAAAAGTATAAATTACAATCGGGCAGTGAAAATGGAAACTTCAATTTTTGTTCTTAATCAAAATGTTACTTCAGCCCCAAATTTATTATTTTCACAAGTGGTAACAAGAGAAGAAGCAACACAAAACTTTAATGCAATTTCTCCTGAATATTACAATTCCCTATAGGTCAACAGACTGCTGTTTGGACACATGGGAGAGCTTAGAAGGAATGGTGTGCCTTTTAGCATTTTTATTTTGCTGAAATGAATTTTAGCCGCCATATTCCATATGCACAGCCCCTGAGGAGCCAGGATAGCAGAAAACTGAAAAAAGTGATCCAACTTTGGAAACTACAAGGAATTCATCTAAGACTGCACTGACTATTTTGAGTACACAGGTGTTTTCAATTGAATATGAAAATAAAATATTTGTTTTCCCAATAAAATTATATGTAACCATTTTATTTTATTTTCACAAGGAATAAAAAGATAAGAAGTTCCACAAAATTTGTTTCTGCAATTTCTTTCAACTGCAGCATTAATATCCCATAATCATTGCACATGGAATGGCTCAGGAGGAAAAGAGCAATAATTGACTTTTGGATTGTAGGTTTTGCTGGAATGACTCTTGGGTGCCAAAAAATTAAAGCACAACAGCTGGTGCAAAGTGAAAACTACAATTTTTCCATAGATTTGTACTTTCAGTGAAAACATGTTGAACATAGCTTGTGCCATTGGAAACATACTATCCTTAATGTCTTAAGCAAGCTCTCCTTGGCAAAGCAATGTCATAGTCGTGAACTAAATCTGGTATTTGGACACTCTGCAGTACTCACATTGAAGGACCACCATTTAATTTTGCTGGACTGGTTTTTAGACGTCATGTCACTTCTGCAAAGTATTTGAGCTACCAACACAGCTGAAGTTTTGAAGTTTTCATTGGAATCATTTTGGGATACATCTGAGTTTTTGATCACTTTTTATTTATTTTTTTAAGTCTAGATGAAGAAGAAGTGGCATTCTGACATTGTCCACCGCAAGGTTTACATAATGTCTACTTTTTTCTGTGGATTGATAATGTCATTAACCAGGGGTGATTGGTTGCCCCAGTTCATTCTGCAGGGATTTATTTACATCCCACTTCCCAGTTCTGTGTTGGAACTTGCAGCTCTCTGGCACCCCCTTACCCTAAGGTCAGTCAGGGAACTGCACCTAGCATAATTAGTTGCCAAAAAGGCTGCCTACTATGTACTGGCTATTGGGCACACACCACAGAGAGGGCGATATAATTATTCCCAGCCGCTGCCGAGCAATACTCTTATAAACCCTCTTCTGTCACTGCCAGTGTTACCCAATAAGCTCAGTACGATCTGCTGCCACCAGCTCGTATTCCTATGACTAATAGCGGGTCAGGAGCAAACCCAATCAGTATCATAATTTATTTCAGAGGATGCTGGAGGTACCTTTTAAAGTAAGGAGGATGAGACGTAAATATTATAGCTTTTACTCCAAAAAGATTAGGCAAAAGTATATAAAGAGATATTACCAAAATGAGATAATCATGTATGTACAGAATGATCCCAAAATAAAAGGGATTAAAGATGAAAATAAACTTACATTTGTCTTGTCTCATGGCTGACCATGCGGTGTGGGGGAGGTGCGATACATCAAAATGATTCTGAGCAGCTTGCAGAGCTGCTGTTAGCTATTGTCCTGGGCAAAGCAAAATGAGCTCCCACTATCTTATACCCCCCTGGTAATGACATCACAGAGTGGGCTGCGACATCGACTCCACTCCCCTTTCCAAAGAGACTCAGAACTTTATTAAAATTCATATCGGTTATAGCTTATGCTGGAATCCTCGTAGAGCGAAGACGAAAGTATTAGATGTCTTCTCACGTGGTTAGCTTCCATTTAAGTCTACACATGGGGTAGCTGTGTGACCCGATTAAGTAGTAATACGTTTCTCAGTTTCTGCTGGTATGAGACATTAGAAAAACACTGTGCATGTTGCTCTACCCTGCCACATCTCAAATATGTAACTTTCACACTTACCTCCCTACTTGGGGTCGAATTATTCCCTGTTGAATAACTCTCATACACAACAGAACGCACGTGGCTGGAAACAAAGAACTGGTTTTCTGCTAACCCCTGCATTCTTGAGGGAGGGAGAACGGACTCACACACTGGAGTTTCACGTTACAGCTGTATTGTCAGCAGGGAGAAGCAGCTGGTAGGAGGGGGTCAAAAGCCCACAGCGTGTGTCTGTACGCAGACCTAATGGATGTACCAGAGCTCAGTGTGCGTGATAATAGAGAATCAAATATATCATATTCCTGACAGATACCCTCAATACAAAAATATAGTCCGTCAATACAAAATATATATATTTATTTTACTATATCATTTTTTCTTAAAATACATTTATCATGCAGTGCTTTTTTCTTCTACTGTATTATACCTGTTGGTATTGCACTGACATACTGTTAGGACTGGCGGAACGCACCCAGAAAGATGATTTAGATGCGTTCGCAGTCCGAGGTCCACCGTGCAGGTGAAAACCCGCTGCTAGTAAATTGCAGACTATCTGGCGGTACACTAAAGTAAACACACGTGGGTTCAACCTCACCCAGCGTGAAGGAAGCAATCCTGTTGTGTCACAGGACCGCGGTACCGCACCTAAAGTGCGAGCAAGCAGTCAGCGTACTTAACCCCAACAGGGATTGAAGTCCGATTAGACCCTTGCTGGCACTACACCACAACTGGGTGTGTAAGGAAACTAATTAGAAATATATAAATGCACAGGAGTGCGAGCAATGCCGCACTGTCGGACGCCACCAACCACACAGGCTTGTGTATGGAAAGCACAAGGCAAGCGCACGGCGCCGTACAGGCGAACACAGCAAGAGGACGCTGTAATGTGTGTATCGTGCAGATGGTTAGTCGGGCGCTAGATAGCTACCAACATCCGCGAGCAGACAACAACTCTAGGGAGGGATATTTAGGAGCTTTCATCCATCGACATACATCCATCTACACACACACATATATCAATATGAGACAATACTAGCGCATGGCCGTGCGGTCATGCGCAGTTTATATAGTTGCAGCACAGGAAGTGGCTACAGAACTTTTGCCCTTCCAAGACCTGCCAAGAGGACCAATGGAATGTGCCGCAGAGCCTGAGCACCTGACCCTCGATCTCCAACGGGAGATCTTGCCCTGGGCATGCTCAGTATGTGCAGACAAGGACTTAGTCCCAGAGAAGTCCGCTTGCTGCTGACCAGTACTGGCTTTAATGGCAGGAGCTGGAGAAGCAGCAGTAACTCTTAGAACAGAGTGAGATTGAGCAAGACGCTGGGACCGACGTCTTTGCTGAGCAGACTCCACTGCGGCTGGAACAGAATGGGAGACCGCAGTGGAGATGGCTCGAGATTCCCCCTGTGCAGAAGCGGGAACTCGACCTCTAACACATACAGCTCAGTAGACTCTGAATCTAGCATAGATAACAGATCCAGAGGCCGTTGTTTGATTTCTGGTTTACATGCTGATCATAGGCAGCTTACAATCATGTCACAGAGATGCCCAAATGGAGAAGGGAAGTCCTTTCCTCCGGTGAACCACCGAAGAGTATTATACATCAGTAGCAATAAAGACCATAGCAGCCTGTCATGTGGCCATAATTGTCCTTGTTAAACTAAAGATTCACACTAGTTCCTGACAGTTTTGCCTACATGGATTAGACTTATTTTTCGAGCAGATCCTACAGCTGCTTGACCAGATTGAGATCTGGAGAATTTGGAGACAAGTCAGCAACTTGAATTATATGCACTCATATTCCCAAAAACATTCCTGGACAATTTTTTATTGTGTGACAGTGCCCAATTCTATAATGAAAGAGGCTATTGAAAATGCACACAAATGGGGCTTGAATAGAATACCAGTCACACAGGTATGTGTGATGCGTAATGTCTCGCTTACAGCCTTTTAATGACACCATTAATATTAGATCAGGCGGGCTGCCCAGCACTATATGAGCGCACCCCACAAGGACAGACACCCCAGTACACCCAACCAATACTAAAGGGGCCTGACTGCATACTACAAAACTTAAAAATGTGCAATAAAATTTTAAAATAATTAATACGATAAATACATTAAATTAGGTATTGGTCTATATTTTGACCAAAATACACAAGCTTGCAACCCAAGTCAAGAGTCCTCATGCTTGGGAGTCCAAACAAAAATCAAAAACAGCAACCTAAAAGATATAAATTAAAGAAAGAAACCAGAAAAATAAACAGTCTTACCAACAGCAAGCCAGATCACGAATGCACAAGCGAGATGCAGCAGACCTCCATTTTAAAGGTGGGGTGCAGCACAGGTGTAAAGTACTAATAGAAGCAGCCACTCACAAGCCTACCTATTCATGGAGGAGCAGCCAGTGTGAGGACCCTTGATGTGGGTTGCGAGCTTGTGTATATTTGCCAAAATAGCGACCGATACCTCATTTATTGTATTTATCATATACTGTACATTATTTTTCATTTTAATTGCACATTTTTGCAGGATGCAGTCAGACCCCTCTTTTGTTGGTTGGGTGAACTCATATAGTGCTGGACAGCCCACCTGATCTAATATTATGGGCGTCATTAATAGGTTATAAGCCAGACGCTGTGCATCACACTTACCTGTGTGACTGGCGTTCTATTCAAGCCCCATTTGTGTGCATTTTTTAAAAGTCAGCCACCCCCTTCATGAATTGGTAAGTTTGTGAGTGGCTGCTTTCATTAGTATTTTGCACCTGTGCTGCCTCTGATCCTTTGTGTTGGGGGTCTGCTGCATCTGGCTTGTGCATTTGTGATCTGACTTGGTGTTGGTAAGGCTGTTTTTCTGGAGTCATGGCGCAGCTGTCGGGTGACACGGGACCAGGGGCTCCTTCCCGGTCCCTAACACTAGGGGGCGCTCTAGCTCGCTCTACTTCCCGAATACTTCTGAAGGTGGAGATGCCGGGGGCGTCCAACCTTGCCTTATCTCATGAGTTAGTCCTCCGTCTGTTCTCCTCCCCCACCCAGGGAAGAGGGGCGCTACTGTGCACCGTAGGACACCAACCCAACAAACAAGGCAGCACAAACAAGGGTTACCAGAAACCTCCAGGCATACAAAATATTCACTCACATATAACGGAGGACTGCACCGGGGCATGGCGGTAGTGTAATAAACCAAAATAGAGAAGGATAGGGAATTACCACACATACAAACCAACCAACAGTCACAGATAACTCCTTCAACTCTCTTTCTCACATGAACTTCTCTCCCACCGATAGTCATGCAGCAAATGCTAGCTATGACAAGGATTTATAACAGAGCCCAGATTATACAGGGGAGAAGAGTGGCTAACCAAGCTCAGCTGTGAGCACAGGGATGTCTAACATGACCGATTAACCCCTGTTCTGCCAGAAGAAATAAACACATTTAAAATGAAGGAGAAGTGCTTCTTCCCAGCGCCGGAGTATGAGCTATCAGATGCTACAGTCTTCTGGCTCTACTATGTTGCGGTAATCCCATGACATCTGGTTTATATTTTGAATTTATGTCCTTTAGTTTGCTGTTTTTGATTTTAGTGTTAGGACCCTTGACATTGGGTGGCGAGCTTGTGCATATTACATAGTAACATAGTTATTAAGGTTGAAGGAAGACTTTAAGTCCATCTAGTTCAACCCATAGCCTAACCTAACATGCCCTAACATGTTGATACACAGGAAGGCAAAAAAAAAACATGTGGCAAAGAGTAAGCTCCACATTGGGGAAAAAAATTCCTTCCCTGGATCAACACCCTATCAAGGAATCTAATATATATAACATGTAACATTATACTTTTCAAGAAAGGCATCCAGTCCCCTCTTAAATTTAAGTAATGAATCACTTACACAATACAACACAATACAACATCATATGGCAGAGAGTTCCATAGTCTCACTGCTCTTGCCGTAAAGAATCCGCGTCTGTTATTATGCTTAAACCTTCTTTTCTCCAGACGTAGAGGAAGCCCCCTTGTCCCTGTCTCAGGTCTATGATTAAAAAGATTATCAGAAAGGTCTTTGTACTGTCCCCTCATATATTTATACATTAAAATAAGATCACCCCTTAGCCTTCGTTTTTCCAAACTAAATAGCCCCAAGTGTAATAACCTATCTTGGTATTGCAGACCCCCCAGTCCTCTAATAACCTTGGTCGCTCTTCTCTGCACCCGCTCTAGTTCAGCTATATCTTTCTTATACATCGGAGACCAGAACGGTGCACAGTATTCTAAGTGTGGTCGAACTAGTGACTTGCATAGAGGTAAAATTATATTCTCCTCATGTGCATCTATGCCTCTTTTAATGCATTCCATTATTTTATTTGCCTTTGTAGCAGCTGCCTGACACTGGCCACTAAATGTGAAGACACAAAAGAGAATAGTAAAACCAAAAACACTCAGTTTGAAAAAATGTTGCAGTAATCCGCAAGTGCTAGTAAAAGATGTAAAAAACAGGGTATTTGGTTGATACGTTTTTTGCAAAAAATGTATACTAAGCTGCTCTACCAATCTTCACGGTATACCCTTATCAGAGCAGTCCTAACTAATGTATGCAATCCCTATCTGATGTATTTAAAAACCTGATCATCTGTATATAACCTGTGTGAACAGGGTTTAGAGAGGAAAAAACCATATGTGCATACAGGGTAGAACAGCTTTTGTGCAGATAGCCCAAGAGGAGTGGTGGAACTCCCCAGTCTTGTAGACACAAGAGAACAATTATGGAAACAGGAACACATGGGCTACTTGCACAGTGAACAAGTCTGTATGATCATGTTCACACACCACCAAGAAACCTGAAGACACAAAAGAGAATAGTAAAACCAAAAACACTCAGTTTGAAAAATGTTGCAGTAATCCGCAAGTGCTAGTAAAAGATGTAAAAAACAGGGTATTTGGTTGATACGTTTTTTGCAAAAAATGTATACTAAGCTGCTCTACCAATCTTCACGGTATACCCTTATCAGAGCAGTCCTAACTAATGTATGCAATCCCTATCTGATGTATTTAAAAACCTGATCATCTGTATATAACCTGTGTGAACAGGGTTCAGAGAGGAAAAAACCATGTGTGCATACAGGGTAGAACAGCTTTTGTGCAGATAGCCCAAGAGGAGTGGTGGAACTCCCCAGTCTTGTAGACACAAGAGAACAATTATGGAAACAGGAACACATGGGCTACTTGCACAGTGAACAAGTCTGTATGATCATGTTCACACACCACCAAGAAACCTGAAGACACAAAAGAGAATAGTAAAACCAAAAACACTCAGTTTGAAAAAATGTTGCAGTAATCCGCAAGTGCTAGTAAAAGATGTAAAAAACAGGGTATTTGGTTGATACGTTTTTTGCAAAAAATGTATACTAAGCTGCTCTACCAATCTTCACGGTATACCCTTATCAGAGCAGTCCTAACTAATGTATGCAATCCCTATCTGATGTATTTAAAAACCTGATCATCTGTATATAACCTGTGTGAACAGGGTTCAGAGAGGAAAAAACCATGTGTGCATACAGGGTAGAACAGCTTTTGTGCAGATAGCCCAAGAGGAGTGGTGGAACTCCCCAGTCTTGTAGACACAAGAGAACAATTATGGAAACAGGAACACATGGGCTACTTGCACAGTGAACAAGTCTGTATGATCATGTTCACACACCACCAAGAAACCTGAAGACACAAAAGAGAATAGTAAAACCAAAAACACTCAGTTTGAAAAAATGTTGCAGTAATCCGCAAGTGCTAGTAAAAGATGTAAAAAACAGGGTATTTGGTTGATACGTTTTTTGCAAAAAATGTATACTAAGCTGCTCTACCAATCTTCACGGTATACCCTTATCAGAGCAGTCCTAACTAATGTATGCAATCCCTATCTGATGTATTTAAAAACCTGATCATCTGTATATAACCTGTGTGAACAGGGTTCAGAGAGGAAAAAACCATGTGTGCATACAGGGTAGAACAGCTTTTGTGCAGATAGCCCAAGAGGAGTGGTGGAACTCTCCAGTCTTGTAGACACAAGAGAACAATTATGGAAACAGGAACACATGGGCTACTTGCACAGTGAACAAGTCTGTATGATCATGTTCACACACCACCAAGAAACCTGAAGACACAAAAGAGAATAGTAAAACCAAAAACACTCAGTTTGAAAAAATGTTGCAGTAATCCGCAAGTGCTAGTAAAAGATGTAAAAAACAGGGTATTTGGTTGATACGTTTTTTGCAAAAAATGTATACTAAGCTGCTCTACCAATCTTCACGGTATACCCTTATCAGAGCAGTCCTAACTAATGTATGCAATCCCTATCTGATGTATTTAAAAACCTGATCATCTGTATATAACCTGTGTGAACAGGGTTCAGAGAGGAAAAAACCATGTGTGCATACAGGGTAGAACAGCTTTTGTGCAGATAGCCCAAGAGGAGTGGTGGAACTCCCCAGTCTTGTAGACACAAGAGAACAATTATGGAAACAGGAACACATGGGCTACTTGCACAGTGAACAAGTCTGTATGATCATGTTCACACACCACCAAGAAACCTGAAGACACAAAAGAGAATAGTAAAACCAAAAACACTCAGTTTGAAAAAATGTTGCAGTAATCCGCAAGTGCTAGTAAAAGATGTAAAAAACAGGGTATTTGGTTGATACGTTTTTTGCAAAAAATGTATACTAAGCTGCTCTACCAATCTTCACGGTATACCCTTATCAGAGCAGTCCTAACTAATGTATGCAATCCCTATCTGATGTATTTAAAAACCTGATCATCTGTATATAACCTGTGTGAACAGGGTTCAGAGAGGAAAAAACCATGTGTGCATACAGGGTAGAACAGCTTTTGTGCAGATAGCCCAAGAGGAGTGGTGGAACTCCCCAGTCTTGTAGACACAAGAGAACAATTATGGAAACAGGAACACATGGGCTACTTGCACAGTGAACAAGTCTGTATGATCATGTTCACACACCACCAAGAAACCTGAAGACACAAAAGAGAATAGTAAAACCAAAAACACTCAGTTTGAAAAAATGTTGCAGTAATCCGCAAGTGCTAGTAAAAGATGTAAAAAACAGGGTATTTGGTTGATACGTTTTTTGCAAAAAATGTATACTAAGCTGCTCTACAAATCTTCACGGTATACGCTTATCAGAGCAGTCCTAACTAATGTATGCAATCCCTATCTGATGTATTTAAAAACCTGATCATCTGTATATAACCTGTGTGAACAGGGTTCAGAGAGGAAAAAAACATGTGTGCATACAGGGTAGAACATCTTTTGTGCAGATAGCCCAAGAGGAGTGGTGGAACTCCCCAGTCTTGTAGACACAAGAGAACAATTATGGAAACAGGAACACATGGGCTACTTGCACAGTGAACAAGTCTGTATGATCATGTTCACACACCACCAAGAAACCTGAAGACACAAAAGAGCATAGTAAAACCAAAAACACTCAGTTTGAAAAAATGTTGCAGTAATCCGCAAGTGCTAGTAAAAGATGTAAAAAACAGGGTATTTGGTTGATACGTTTTTTGCAAAAAATGTATACTAAGCTGCTCTACCAATCTTCACGGTATACCCTTATCAGAGCAGTCCTAACTAATGTATGCAATCCCTATCTGATGTATTTAAAAACCTGATCATCTGTATATAACCTGTGTGAACAGGGTTCAGAGAGGAAAAAACCATGTGTGCATACAGGGTAGAACAGCTTTTGTGCAGATAGCCCAAGAGGAGTGGTGGAACTCCCCAGTCTTGTAGACACAAGAGAACAATTATGGAAACAGGAACACATGGGCTACTTGCACAGTGAACAAGTCTGTATGATCATGTTCACACACCACCAAGAAACCTGAAGACACAAAAGAGAATAGTAAAACCAAAAACACTCAGTTTGAAAAAATGTTGCAGTAATCCGCAAGTGCTAGTAAAAGATGTAAAAAACAGGGTATTTGGTTGATACGTTTTTTGCAAAAAATGTATACTAAGCTGCTCTACCAATCTTCACGGTATACCCTTATCAGAGCAGTCCTAACTAATGTATGCAATCCCTATCTGATGTATTTAAAAACCTGATCATCTGTATATAACCTGTGTGAACAGGGTTCAGAGAGGAAAAAACCATGTGTGCATACAGGGTAGAACAGCTTTTGTGCAGATAGCCCAAGAGGAGTGGTGGAACTCCCCAGTCTTGTAGACACAAGAGAACAATTATGGAAACAGGAACACATGGGCTACTTGCACAGTGAACAAGTCTGTATGATCATGTTCACACACCACCAAGAAACCTGAAGACACAAAAGAGAATAGTAAAACCAAAAACACTCAGTTTGAAAAAATGTTGCAGTAATCCGCAAGTGCTAGTAAAAGATGTAAAAAACAGGGTATTTGGTTGATACGTTTTTTGCAAAAAATGTATACTAAGCTGCTCTACCAATCTTCACGGTATACCCTTATCAGAGCAGTCCTAACTAATGTATGCAATCCCTATCTGATGTATTTAAAAACCTGATCATCTGTATATAACCTGTGTGAACAGGGTTCAGAGAGGAAAAAACCATGTGTGCATACAGGGTAGAACAGCTTTTGTGCAGATAGCCCAAGAGGAGTGGTGGAACTCCCCAGTCTTGTAGACACAAGAGAACAATTATGGAAACAGGAACACATGGGCTACTTGCACAGTGAACAAGTCTGTATGATCATGTTCACACACCACCAAGAAACCTGAAGACACAAAAGAGAATAGTAAAACCAAAAACACTCAGTTTGAAAAAATGTTGCAGTAATCCGCAAGTGCTAGTAAAAGATGTAAAAAACAGGGTATTTGGTTGATACGTTTTTTGCAAAAAATGTATACTAAGCTGCTCTACCAATCTTCACGGTATACCCTTATCAGAGCAGTCCTAACTAATGTATGCAATCCCTATCTGATGTATTTAAAAACCTGATCATCTGTATATAACCTGTGTGAACAGGGTTCAGAGAGGAAAAAACCATGTGTGCATACAGGGTAGAACAGCTTTTGTGCAGATAGCCCAAGAGGAGTGGTGGAACTCCCCAGTCTTGTAGACACAAGAGAACAATTATGGAAACAGGAACACATGGGCTACTTGCACAGTGAACAAGTCTGTATGATCATGTTCACACACCACCAAGAAACCTGAAGACACAAAAGAGAATAGTAAAACCAAAAACACTCAGTTTGAAAAAATGTTGCAGTAATCCGCAAGTGCTAGTAAAAGATGTAAAAAACAGGGTATTGGCCACTAAATGTGAGTTTGTCATTCACTCATGCACCCAGGTCTTTTTCATTGATGGTTTTGCCCAGCATTTTAGAATTAAGCACATAGTTATACATCTTATTACTTCTACCCAGGTGCGTGACTGTTGTGAATTCTGTGGCAGAGCTCCCTCCTGTGGTCACAAGTGGTACTTCGGCTGATTCTCTCTATGAGCTTCCGTTGGTGGAGGAGAGTGGTACTGCGGCTTCTGAGTTTCCTTCCTCAGGTGATGTGGTGAAGTCGTTAGGTGCTGCTCTATTTAACTCCACCTAGTGCTTTGATCCTTGCCTCCAGTCAATGTTCTAGTATAGGACTTGCTTCCTCCTGGATCGTTCCTGTGGCCTGCTGCTCTGCATAGCTAAGTTCTGCTTTTGTTATTTTTGTTTGCTGTTTTTTCCTGTCCAGCTTGCTTGGTTGGTTTTTCTTGCTTGCTGGAAGCTCTGGGACGCAGAGGGTGTACCTCCGTGCCGTTAGTCGGTACGGAGGGTCTTTTTGCCCCCTTTGCGTTATTTGTAGGGTTTTGTGTTGACCGCAAAGTTACCTTTCCTATCCTCGCTCTGTTCAGAAAGTCGGGCCTCACTTTGCTAAATCTATTTCATCTCTACGTTTGTCTTTTCATCTTATCTCACAGTCATTATATGTGGGGGCTGCCTTTTCCTTTGGGGTATTTCTCTGAGGCAAGGTAGGCTTATTTTCTATCTTCAGGCTAGCTAGTTTCTCAGGCTGTGCCGAGTTGCATAGGGAGCGTTAGGCGCAATCCACGGCTGCTTCTAGTGTGGTTGGAGAGGATTAGGGATTGCGGTTAGCAGAGTTCCCACGTCTCAGAGCTCGTTCTATGTTTTTGGGTTATTGTCAGGTCACTGTATGTGCTCTGACTTCTATTTCCATTGTGGTACTGAATTACCTAATTATAACACATGACCTTACATTTATCCCCATTAAAGCTCATTTGCCATTTGTCAGCCCAAGCTTCTAGTTTACATAAATCATCTTGAAATATAAAATTGTATTCCTCTGTATTGATTACCCTGCAGAGTTTAGTGTCATCTGCAAATATTGAAATTCTGCTCTGTATGCCCCCTACAAGGTCATTAATAAATATGTTAAAAAGAAGAGGGCCCAATACTGACCCCTGTGGTACCCCACTGCTAACCGCAACCCAGTCCGAGTGTGCTCCATTAATAACCATCCTTTGTTTCCTATCCCTGAGCCAGCTCTTAACCCACTTACACATATTTTCCCCTATCCCCATTATTCTCATTTTATGTATCAACCATTTGTGTGGCACCGTATCAAAAGCTTTTGAAAAGTCCATATACACTACATCTACTGGGTTCCCTTGGTACAGTCCGGAACTTACCTCTTCATAGAAGCTGATCAGATTAGTCTGACATGAACGGTCCCTAGTAAACCCGTGCTGATACTGGGTCATGAGGTTATTCCTCTTCAGATACTCCAGTATAGCATCCCTTAGAATGCCCTCCAGGATTTTACCCACAGTAGAGGTTAAGCTTACTGGCCTATAATTTCCGAGTTCAGTTTTTGTCCCCTTTTTGAATATTGGCACCACATTTGCCATAAGCCAGTACTGTGGCACAGACCCTGTTATTATGGAGTCTTTAAAGATTAAAAATAATGGTCTATCAATGACTGTACTTAATTCCTGCAGTACTCGGGGGTGTATCCCATCCGGGCCCGGAGATTTGTCAATTTTTGTGATTTTTAGACACTGCTGTACTTAACCTGCTGGGTTAAGCAGTTGACATTTAATGGGGAATTTTTGTTATCACTAATCATATTGTCTGCCATGGAATTTTCTTGTGTAAATACTGATGAAAAAATGTCATTTAGCATATGGGCTTTTTCCTCATCCTTATCCACCATTTCACCCAGACTATTTTTAAGGGGACCAACACTATCATTTTTTAGTTTCTTACTATTTACGTAGTTAAAGAATATTTTGGGATTATTTTTACTTTCTCTGGCAATGAGTCTCTCTGTCTCAATCTTTGCTGCCTTGATTTGCTTTTTACAGAATTTATTTAATTTTCTGTATTTATTTAATGCCTCATAACTACCTACTTCCTTTAATTCTCTAAATGATTTATTTTTGTCACTTATTGCGCCTCTTACAGCTCTATTTAGCCATATTGGTTTCCTTCTATTTCTAGTATGTTTATTCCCATATGGTATATACTGTGCACAGGTCCTATCCAGGATGCTAATAAATGTCTCCCATTTTCTTTGTGTATTTTCATGTCTCAGGATATTATCCCAGTTAACTGCACCAAGATCATCTCACCTGTTAGAAATTTGCCCTCCTTAAGTTTAGTGTCCTTGTAACCCCTCTATTACACATCTTATTGAAGGATACATGAAAACTTATTATTTTGTGATCACTTTTCCCCAAATGACCCCCAACCCTTATATTTGATATGCGGTCTGGCCTGTTGGTTAATATTAGGTCTAGCAGTGCCCCCCTCCTTGTTAGGTCCTGAAGCAGTTGTGAAAGGTAATTGTCTCTCATAGTTGTCAAAAACCGATTACCTTTGCTGGAACTGCAGGTTTCTGTCCCCCTATCTATTTCAGGGTAGTTGAAGTCCCCCATAATGATGACTTCTCCGTGAGTCACAGCTTCATCTATTTGCTTTATGAGGATATTCTCCTTTGCTTCCATTATTTTTGGAGACTTATAACAAACTTATTATTATTATTTTATTTTTTTCCCCTCCCCTTATCTCCACCCACAGGGACTCTACATTTTCATTAGATTCACCTATATTATCACGCAGGATGGTGTTGTGAATTCTGCTTTTGGGCTCCCTCCGGTGGTTGTAGGTGGTAATGCAGTTGTCTCTGGGCTGCAGTCCTGGACAGGTGTATCTGCTGATTGCAGTTCTGACTGGGGTATTTAGGTTTGCAGGACTCATTAGTCCTTGCCAGTTGTCAATGTTTCTTGGGAAGTGTTGGATCTCTGTTTGGCTTCTCCTGCTTAGCTGCCAATTCAGCAAAGATAAGTGTCTGTTTCTTTTTCTATGGCACACAAACTGTGTGCTTGTTTTTTGATTGTATTCCTGCTCTGAGTTTAGTAGTCTCTGGAGTTGCAGATATACGTTCCACATCTTTAGTTAGATGGAGGAATTTTTTGTATTATCTGCTGTGGATATTTTTGGAAGGGTTTTAATACTGACCGCACAGAACTCTGTCCTATCCTTTCCTATTTTAGCTAGAGTGGCCTCTTGTGCTAAATCCTGTTTTCTCACTGTGTGTGTCTTTCCTCTCCTACTCACAGCCAATATTTGTGGGGGGCTGCCTATCGTTTGGGGTTCTGCTCTGAGGCAAGGTAGTATTCCTATTTCCATCTTTAGGGGTATTTAGTCCTCCGGCTGTGACGAGGTGTCTAGGGCTTGTTAGGTACACCCCACGGCTACTTCTAGTTGCGATGTTAAGATCAGGATTTGCGGTCAGTATAGTTACCACCTACTCCAGTGAAAGTTTTCATGCTGCTCCAAGGTCACCGGATCATAACAGTACAACTGGCCAATAATGAGTTAAATGCATCTCAGAAGAAGGGAAGAAAGGTGTTGAGCCATTTTTTTTTTCTTCAGTCTGCTTTATCTTCTCTTCCCTCTTTATCTCTGGGTGGCGGAGGAGCCTTGTGCAAGCATGGATGTTCAGGAATTAGTTTCTCATGTAGACCAGCTTGCTGCTAGGGTACAGGGTATTTCTGATTATATTGTTCAAACTCCTGTTTTAGAGCCGAAGATTCCTACTCCTGATTTGTTTTTTGGAGACAGGTCCAAATTTTTGAGTTTTAAAAACAACTGTAAACTATTTTTTGCTCTGAGACCTCAATCCTCTGGTGATTCCATTTAGCAGGTTAAAATCGTCATCTCTGTTGTGAATTCTGTGGCTGAGTTCACTTCTGTGGTCACAAGTGGTATTGCAGTCTCTGGGCTTCCTCCCTCAGGTGTTTTGGTGAGCTCGTTGGCTGCCTTGCTATTTAGCTCCACCTGAGTCTGTCTTCCTTGCTCCTTGTCAATGTTCCAGTGTTGGATCTGAGCTACTGCATCTTTCCTTGGGCCTGCTGCTCTGCTAGATAAGTGCTTCTAGTTTGTTTTCTGTTTTTTCTGTCCAGCTTGTTATTATCTTTTGCTGGAAGCTCTGAGAAGCAAAGGGGTGCACCGCCGTGCTGTTAGTTCGGCACGGTGGGTCTTTTTGCCCCTTTGCGTGGTTTTCGTTTTAGGGTTTTTTGTAGACTGCATAGTTCTCTTTGCTATCCTCGCTCTGTCTAGAATATCGGGCCTCACTTTGCTGAATCTATTTCATTCCTACGTTTGTCTTTTCATCTTGCTAACAGTCATTATATGTGGGGGCTGCCTATTCCTTTGGGGTATTTCTCTGAGGTAAGTCAGGCTTGTATTTCTATCTTCAGGCTAGTCAGCTCCTCAGGCAGTGCCGAGTTGCATAGGTAGTTGATAGGCGCAATCCACTGCTGCTTCCAGTTGTGTGAGGATAGATCAGGTACTGCAGTCTACAGAGATTCCACGTCTCAGAGCTCGTCCTATTGTTTTGGGTTATTGCCAGATCTCTGTATGTGCGCTGATTACTGCACGCTGTGTTGCCTGATTGCCAGCCATAACAGTACAAGGAGCCTTTCAATGATTTCCAATAGAGGGAAAAAAGAAATCCTGACATCATTTTTTTTTCTTAGCTCTGTCTTCAGTCTTTTTTTTCCCCTAGACATTAGAGTGCTTCAGGACACAGCTGTGGACATGGATATTCAGGCTCTGTGCTCCTCAATGGATAATCTCGTTGTAAATGTACAAAAGATTCAAGATACTATTGATCAGAAATCGATGCTAGAACCAAGAATTCCGATTCCTGATTTGTTTTTTGGTGACAGAACTAAGTTCCTGAGCTTCAGAAATAATTGTAAGCTATTTTTGGCCTTGAAACCTCATTCTTCTGGTAATCCTATTCAACAGGTTTTGATTATTATTTCTTTTTTGCGCGGCGACCCACAGGACTGGGCGTTTTCTCTTGCACCAGGAGATTCTGCATTGAGTAATGTTGATGCATTTTTCCAGGCGCTGGGATTGCTTTACGATGAGCCTAATTCAGTGGATCAAGCTGAGAAAAATCTGCTGGCTTTATGCCAGGGTCAGGATGATGTAGAAGTATATTGTCAGAAATTTAGAAAATGGTCAGTACTCACTCTGTGGAATGATTCTGCACTAGCGGCTTTGTTCAGAAAGGGTCTCTCTGAGGCTCTTAAGGATGTAATGGTGGGATTTCCTATGCCTGCTGGTTTGAATGAGTCTATGTCCTTGGCCATTCAGATCGGTCGTCGCTTGCGCGAGCGTAAATCTGTGCACCATCTGGCGGTATTGTCTGAGAGTAAGCCTGAGCCTATGCAGTGCGACAGGACTATGACTAAAGTAGAACGGCACGAACACAGACGTCTGAACAGACTGTGTTTCTATTGTGGTGATTCTACTCATGCTATTTCTAATTGTCCTAAACGCACTAGGCGGTTCGATAGCTCTGCCGTTATTGGTACTGTACAGTCCAAATTCCTTTTGTCCATTACCTTAATGTGCTCTTTGTCATCATATTCTGTCATGGCGTTTGTGGATTCAGGCGCTGCCCTGAATCTGATGGATTTGGATTATGCTAAACGTTGTGGATTTTTCTTGGAGCCTTTGCGGTGTCCTATTCCGTTGAGAGGAATTGATGCTACACCTCTGGCCAAGAATAAGCCTCAGTACTGGGCCCAGCTGACCATGTGCATGGCTCCTGCACATCAGGAAGTTATTCGCTTTTTGGTACTGCATAATTTGCATGATGTGGTCGTATTGGGGTTGCCATGGCTACAAACCCATAATCCAGTATTGGATTGGAACTCTATGTCGGTAACCAGCTGGGGTTGTCAGGGAGTACATGGTGATGTTCCATTTTTGTCTATTTCGTCATCCATTCCTTCTGACATCCCAGAGTTCTTGTCGGACTTTCAGGATGTATTTGAAGAGTCCAAGTCTGATGCCCTTCCTCCGCATAGGAATTGTGATTGTGCTATCGATTTGATTCCTGGTAGTAAATTCCCTAAGGGTCGTTTATTTAATTTGTCCGTACCTGAACACACCGCTATGCGCAGTTATGTGAAGGAGTCCCTGGAGAAGGGACATATTCGCCCATCGTCGTCACCATTGGGAGCAGGGTTCTTTTTTGTAGCCAAGAAGGATGGTTCGCTAAGACCGTGTATTGATTACCGCCTTCTTAATAAGATCACTGTTAAGTTTCAGTATCCCTTGCCATTGATTTCTGACTTGTTTGCTCGGATTAAGGGGGCTAGTTGGTTTACTAAGATTGATCTTCGTGGTGCGTATAATCTGGTGAGAATCAGGCAGGGAGATGAATGGAAAACGGCATTTAATACGCCCGAGGGTCATTTTGAGTATCTGGTGATGCCGTTCGGACTTGCCAATGCTCCATCTGTTTTTCAGTCTTTTATGCATGACATTTTCCGTGAGTATCTGGATAAATTCTTGATTGTTTACTTGGATGACATTTTGATCTTCTCAGATGATTGGGAGTCTCATGTGAAGCAAGTCAGAATGGTTTTCCAGGTACTGCGTGCTAATTCCTTGTTCGTGAAGGGATCAAAGTGTCTCTTCGGTGTGCAGAAAGTTTCATTTTTGGGGTTCATCTTTTCCCCTTCTACTATCGAGATGGATCCGGTTAAGGTTCAGGCCATCCAGGATTGGACTCAGCCGACATCTCTAAAAAGTTTGCAGAAATTCCTGGGCTTTGCTAATTTTTATCGTCGCTTCATCTGTAATTTTTCTAGCATTGCCAGACCATTGACCGATTTGACCAAGAAGGGTGCTGATTTGGTTAATTGGTCTTCTGCTGCCGTGGAAGCTTTTCAGGAGTTGAAGCGTCGTTTTTGCTGTGCCCCTGTGTTGTGTCAACCTGATGTTTCTCTTCCGTTCCAGGTCGAGGTTGATGCTTCTGAGATTGGTGCAGGGGCGGTTTTGTCACAGAGAGGTTCTGGTTGCTCAGTGTTCAAACCATGTGCTTTCTTTTCCAGGAAATTTTCTGCTGCTGAGCGTAATTATGATGTGGGCAACCGAGAGTTGCTGGCCATGAAGTGGGCATTCGAGGAGTGGCGTCATTGGCTTGAGGGTGCTAAGCATCGCGTGGTGGTTTTGACTGATCATAAGAACCTTACTTATCTTGAGTCTGCCAAGCGCTTGAATCCTAGACAGGCCCGTTGGTCGTTATTTTTTGCTCGTTTTGATTTTGTGATTTCATACCTTCCAGGCTCTAAAAATGTGAAGGCGGATGCTCTGTCTAGGAGTTTTGTGCCCGACTCTCCGGGGTTATCTGAGCCGGCGAGTATCCTCAAGGAAGGAGTCATTGTGTCTGCCATCTCCCCTGATTTGCGGAGAGTGTTGCAGAAATTTCAGGCTAATAAACCTGATCGTTGTCCGGCCGAGAAACTGTTCGTCCCTGATAGGTGGACTAGTAAAGTTATCTCTGAACTTCATTGTACGGTGCTGGCCGGTCATCCAGGAATCTTTGGTACTAGGGAGTTGGTTGCTAGATCCTTCTGGTGGCCATCTCTGTCACGGGATGTGCGTGCTTTTGTGCAGTCCTGTGGAATTTGTGCTAGGGCTAAGCCCTGCTGTTCACGTGCCAGTGGGTTGCTTTTGCCCTTGCCGGTTCCGAAGAGGCCTTGGACACATATTTCGATGGATTTCATTTCTGACCTTCCCGTTTCTCAAAAGATGTCTGTCATTTGGGTGGTCTGTGATCGCTTTTCTAAAATGGTCCATCTGGTGCCCTTGGTTAAATTGCCTTCCTCCTCTGATTTGGTGCCTTTGTTCTTCCAGCATGTGGTTCGTTTACATGGCATTCCTGAGAATATTGTTTCTGACAGAGGTTCCCAGTTTGTCTCGAGGTTCTGGCGAGCCTTTTGTGGTAGGATGGGCATTGACCTATCTTTTTCCTCGGCCTTCCATCCTCAGACTAATGGCCAGACCGAACGAACCAATCAGACCTTGGAAACATATCTGAGATGTTTTGTTTCCGCTGACCAGGATGATTGGGTGTCATTTTTGCCGTTGGCTGAGTTCGCCCTTAATAATCGGGCCAGCTCGGCTACCTTGGTCTCTCCATTTTTCTGCAATTCTGGGTTCCATCCTCGTTTCTCTTCAGGACAGGTTGAGTCTTCGGACTGTCCTGGTGTGGATTATGTGGTGGACAGGTTGCAGCAGATCTGGACTCAGGTAGTGGACAATTTGACCTTGTCCCAGGAGAAGGCTCAGCTTTTCGCTAATCGCAGACGCCGTGTGGGACCCCGACTTCGTGTTGGGGATCTGGTTTGGTTATCTTCTCGTCATATACCTATGAAGGTTTCCTCTCCTAAATTTAAACCTCGTTTTATTGGTCCGTATAGGATTTCTGAGATTCTCAATCCGGTGTCTTTTCGTCTGACCCTCCCAGACTCCTTTTCCATACATAATGTATTCCATAGGTCGTTGTTGAGGAGATACGTGGCACCTATGGTTCCATCTGTGGAGCCTCCTGCCCCTGTTTTGGTGGAGGGGGAATTGGAGTATATTGTGGAGAAGATTTTGGATTCTCGTGTCTCTAGACGGAAACTCCAGTATCTGGTCAAATGGAAGGGTTATGCTCAGGAAGATAATTCCTGGGTTTTTGCCTCTGATGTCCATGCCCCAGATCTTGTTCGTGCCTTTCATGTGGCTCATCCTGGTCGGCCTGGGGGTTCTGGTGAGGGTTCGGTGACCCCTCCTCAAGGGGGGGGTACTGTTGTGAATTCTGTGGCTGAGTTCACTTCTGTGGTCACAAGTGGTATTGCAGTCTCTGGGCTTCCTCCCTCAGGTGTTTTGGTGAGCTCGTTGGCTGCCTTGCTATTTAGCTCCACCTGAGTCTGTCTTCCTTGCTCCTTGTCAATGTTCCAGTGTTGGATCTGAGCTACTGCATCTTTCCTTGGGCCTGCTGCTCTGCTAGATAAGTGCTTCTAGTTTGTTTTCTGTTTTTTCTGTCCAGCTTGTTATTATCTTTTGCTGGAAGCTCTGAGAAGCAAAGGGGTGCACCGCCGTGCTGTTAGTTCGGCACGGTGGGTCTTTTTGCCCCTTTGCGTGGTTTTCGTTTTAGGGTTTTTTGTAGACTGCATAGTTCTCTTTGCTATCCTCGCTCTGTCTAGAATATCGGGCCTCACTTTGCTGAATCTATTTCATTCCTACGTTTGTCTTTTCATCTTGCTAACAGTCATTATATGTGGGGGCTGCCTATTCCTTTGGGGTATTTCTCTGAGGTAAGTCAGGCTTGTATTTCTATCTTCAGGCTAGTCAGCTCCTCAGGCAGTGCCGAGTTGCATAGGTAGTTGATAGGCGCAATCCACTGCTGCTTCCAGTTGTGTGAGGATAGATCAGGTACTGCAGTCTACAGAGATTCCACGTCTCAGAGCTCGTCCTATTGTTTTGGGTTATTGCCAGATCTCTGTATGTGCGCTGATTACTGCACGCTGTGTTGCCTGATTGCCAGCCATAACACATCTCCCTGCTGCGTGGCGACCCACAGGATTGGGCGTTTTCCCTGGAATCTGGGAATCCGGCTTTGCTTAATGTAGACTCCTTTTTTCAGGCTTTAGGATTATTATATGATGAACCTAATTCTGTGGATCAAGCTGAGAAGACCTTGTTGGCCCTGTCTCAGGGTCAAGAGGCGGCAGAATTGTATTGTCAGAAATTCAGAAAATGGTCTGTGTTGACTAAATGGAATAATGATGCTTTGGCGGCAATTTTCAGAAAGGGTCTTTCTGAATCCGTTAAAGATGTTATGGTGGGGATTCCCACGCCTTCCAGTCTGAGTGATTCTATGTTTCTGGCCATTCAGATTGACCGGCGCTTACGGGAGCGCAGAACTGTGCGCGCTGTTGCGTTGTTCTCAGAGCAGACTCCTGAGCCAATGCAGTGTGATAGGATTCTGTCTAAAACGGAACGACAAGGATGCAGACGTCAGAATAGGTTGTGTTATTATTGTGGCGACGCTTCTCATGTCATTTCAGTCTGCCCTAAGCGGACAAAGAGGATCGCTAGTTCATTTACCATCAGTACTGTACAACCTAAATTTCTGTTATCTGTGTCCTTGATCAGCTCATTGTCATCATTTTCTGTCATGGCGTTTGTGGATTCAGGCGCCGCATTGAACTTAATGGACTTTGAGTTTGCCAGGCGTTGTGGTTTTCCCTTGCAGCGTTTGCAGAACCTTATTCCTTTAAGGGGCATTAATGCTACACCCTTGGCTAAAAATAAGCCCCAGTTTTGGACACAGGTGACCATGCGCATGGTGCCAGCCCATCAGGAAGATTGTCGATTTCTGGTGTTGCATAATTTGCATGATGCTATCGTGCTGGGTTTTCCGTGGTTGCAGGTACATAATCCTGTGTTGGATTGGAAGTCCATGTCTGTGACTAGTTGGGGTTGTCAGGGGGTTCATAATGATGTTCCTTTGATGTCAATCTCCTCTTCTTCTTCTTCTGAAATTCCAGAGTTTTTGTCTGATTTTCAGGATGTATTCGATGAGCCCAAGTCCTGTTTCCTTCCACCGCACAGGGACAGCGATTGTGCTATTGACTTGATTCCAGGCTGTAAGTTTCCTAAGGGTCGACTTTTCAACCTGTCTATGCCTGAACATACCGCCATGCGGA
The DNA here is from genome assembly GCF_032444005.1 of Ranitomeya imitator. Classification (NCBI taxonomy): domain Eukaryota; kingdom Metazoa; phylum Chordata; class Amphibia; order Anura; family Dendrobatidae; genus Ranitomeya; species Ranitomeya imitator. The sequence goes on along the minus strand of NC_091290.1, from coordinate 59,886,224 downwards.
GCTATATTAAGGAGTCTTTGGAGAAAGGGCATATTCGGCCATCTTCTTCACCGTTGGGAGCGGGGTTCTTTTTTGTTGCTAAAAAAGATGGTTCCTTGTGACCCTGTATTGATTATCGCCTCTTGAATAAAATCACGGTCAAGGTTCAATACCCTTTACCTTTGCTTACCGATTTGTTTGCTAGGATTAAGGGAGCTAGTTGGTTTACGAAGATTGACCTTCGGGGGGCATAAAAACTTGTTCGTATTAAGCAGGGTGATGAATGGAAAACTGCGTTTAACACGCCCGAAGGCCATTTTGAATACCTTGTGATGCCATTCGGGCTCACTAATGCTCCATCTGTTTTTCAGTCCTTTATGCATGATATTTTCCGGACTTATATTGATAAGTTCTTGATTGTATATTTGGACGATATTTTGATTTTTTCTGATGATTGGGAGTCTCATGTGGAACAGGTCAGGATGGTATTTCAGATCCTTCGTGACAATGCCCTGTTTGTGAAAGGGTCTAAGTGTCTCCTTGGGGTGCAGAAGGTTTCTTTTTTGGGCTTTATTTTTTCTCCCTCGTCTATAGAGATGGATCCGGTTAAGGTTCAGGCCATTCATGATTGGATTCAGTCCACATCCGTGAAGAGCCTTCAGAAATTTGGGGGTTTTGCAAATTTTTATCGCCGTTTCATTGCTAATTTTTCCAGCGTGGTTAAACCCTTGACCGATTTGACGAAGAAAGGCGCTGATGTGGCGAATTGGTCCTCTGTGGCTGTCTCTGCCTTTCAGGAGCTTAAACGTCGATTTACTTCTGCTCCGGTGTTGCGCCAACCGAATGTTTCTCTTCCGTTTCAGGTTGAGGTTGACGCTTCTGAGATTGGGGCAGGGGCCGTTTTGTCTCAGAGGGATCCTGTTGGTTCCTTAATGAAACCGTGTGCCTTCTTTTCCCGTAAGTTTTCGCCTGCTGAACGCAATTATGATGTCGGCAATCGGGAGTAGTTGGCTACGAAGTGGGTGTTTGAGGAGTGGCGACATTGGCTTGAGGGAGCTAAGCACCGTATTGTGGTCTTGACCGATCATAAGAATTTGATTTACCTCGAGTCTGCCAAACGGCTAAATCCTAGACAGGCTCGATGGTCCTTGTTTTTTTCCTGTTTTGATTTCGTGGTCTCGTACCTTCAGGGTTCTAAGAACATTAAGGCTGATGCCCTCTCTAGAGGAGTTTTTCGCCTGATTCTTCTGAGGTCTTAGAACCGGTCGGTATTCTGAAAGAAGGGGTGGTCCTTTCTGCCATTTCCCCTGATTTACGACGGGTTCTTCAGGAACTTCAGGCTGACAAACCTGACCGCTGTCCTGTGGGGAAACTGTTTGTTCCTGACAGATGGACTAGTAGAGTGATTTCTGAGGTTCACTGTTCCGTGTTGGCTGGTCATCCTGGCATTTTTGGTACCAGAGACTTGGTTGGTAGGTCCTTTTGGTGGCCTTCTTTGTCGCATGATGTGCGTTCTTTTGTGCAGTCCTGTGGGACTTGTGCGCGGGCCAAGCCTTGTTGTTCCCGTGCTAGTGGGTTGCTTTTGCCATTGCCGGTCCCTGAGAGGCCCTGGACGCATATTTCTATGGATTTTATTTCTGATCTTCCGGTTTCCCAGAGGATGTCGGTTATCTGGGTTGTTTGTGACCGGTTCTCTAAGATGGTTCATATGGTGCCTTTGCCTAAATTGCCTTCCTCTTCAGATTTGGTTCCTTTTTTTTCAGCATGTGGTCTGTTTGCATGGTATTCTGCAGAATATTGTGTCCGACAGAGGTTCCCAGTTTGTTTCTAGATTTTGGCGGGCCTTTTGTGCTAGGCTGGGCATTGATTTGTCTTTTTCTTCTGCGTTTCATCCTCAGACAAATGGTCAGACCGAGCGAACTAATCAGACTTTGGAGACTTATTTGAGATGCTTTGTGTCTGCTGATCAGGATGATTGGGTGGCTTTCTTGCCATTGGCCGAGTTTGCCCTTAATAATCGGGCTAGTTCGGCTACTTTGGTTTCGCCTTTCTTTTGTAATTTTGGTTTTCATCCTCGTTTTTCTTCTGGGCAGGTTGAGCCTTCTGACTGTCCTGGTGTGGATTCTGTGGTTGACAGGTTGCAGCAGATTTGGGCTCATGTGGTGGACAATTTGGTGTTGTCTCATGAGGAGGCTCAACGTTTTGCGAACTGTCATCGGTGTGTTGGTTCCCGGCTTCGGGTTGGGGATCTGGTCTGGTTGTCTTCCCGTCATGTTCCTATGAAGGTTTCTTCTCCTAAGTTTAAGCCTCGGTTTATTGGTCCTTATAGGATTTCTGAGATTATTAATCCGGTGTCTTTTCGACTGGCGCTTCTGGCCTCTTTTGCTATCCATAATGTCTTCCATAGATCTTTATTGCGGGAATATGTGGAGCCCGTTGTTCCCTCTGTTGATCCTCCGGCCCCTGTGTTGGTTGGTGGGGAGTTGGAATATGTTGTTGAGAAGATTTTGGATTCCCGTTTTTCGAGGCGGAAGCTTCAGTACCTTGTCAAATGGAAGGGTTATGGCCAGGAGGATAATTCTTGGGTTTTTGCCTCTGATGTCCATGCTGCTGATTTGGTCCGTGCCTTTCATCTGGCTCATCCTGATCGGCCTGGGGGCTCTTGTGAGGGTTTGGTGACCCCTCCTCAAGGGAGGGTACTGTTGTGAATTCTGCTTTTGGGCTCCCTCCGGTGGTTGTAGGTGGTAATGCAGTTGTCTCTGGGCTGCAGTCCTGGACAGGTGTATCTGCTGATTGCAGTTCTGACTGGGGTATTTAGGTTTGCAGGACTCATTAGTCCTTGCCAGTTGTCAATGTTTCTTGGGAAGTGTTGGATCTCTGTTTGGCTTCTCCTGCTTGGCTGCCAATTCAGCAAAGATAAGTGTCTGTTTCTTTTTCTATGGCACACAAGCTGTGTGCTTGTTTTTTGATTGTATTCCTGCTCTGAGTTTAGTAGTCTCTGGAGTTGCAGATATACGTTCCACGTCTTTAGTTAGATGGAGGAATTTTTTGTATTATCTGCTGTGGATATTTTTGGAAGGGTTTTAATACTGACCGCACAGAACTCTGTCCTATCATTTCCTATTTTAGCTAGAGTGGCCTCTTGTGCTAAATCCTAATTTCTGACTGTGTGTGTCTTTCCTCTCCTACTCACAGCCAATATTTGTGGGGGGCTGCCTATCCTTTGGGGTTCTGCTCTGTGGCAAAGGTAGTATTCCTATTTCCATCTTTAGGGGTATTCAGTCCTCCGGCTGTGACGAGGTGTCTAGGGCTTGTTATGTACACCCCATGGCTACTTCTAGTTGCGGTGTTAAGATCAGGATTTGCGGTCAGTATAGTTACCACCTACTCCAGTGAAAGTTTTCATGCTGCTCCAAGTCACCGGATCATAACAGGATGGGTTTTAAGGATGATTTTACATATAGACACACCCCTCCCCCTCGCCTATCCATTTGGTCATTTCTGAACAGACTATAACCCTGCAAGTTAACAGCCCAGTCATGGCTCTCATCCAGCCATGTTTCAGATATCCCCACCATGTCATAATTATGCTCCAACATTAAATTTAATTCGTCCATTTTGTTGGCAAGGCTTCTGGCATTACTATACATTTACTTTATGTATCTCTCTGTACCTCTATCCTTTCTTAAATTATTAATTGTTCTAACCCCACCCCCCATGCCACCGCTACCCCCAACTTCCTTATTTGGGCCCATGTCTCTATCTGCACTATCTTCCCCTCCTATAAAATGAATACCCTCCTCCCCAATCCCTAGTTTAAACACTCCTCCAACCTTCTAGCCATTTTCTCCCCAGCACAGCTGCACCTTCCCCATTGAGGAAGCGTAGAACCTGTAACATAGTAACATAGTAACACAGTTAGTGAGGCCGAAAAAAGACATTTGTCCATCCAGTTCAGCCTATATTCCATCATAATAAATCCCCAGATCTACGTCCTTCTACAGAACCTAATAATTGTATGATACAATATTGTTCTGCTCCAGGAAGACATCCAGGCCTCTCTTGAACCCCTCGACTGAGTTCGCCATCACCACCTCCTCAGGCAAGCAATTCCAGATTCTCACTGCCCTAACAGTGAAGAATCCTCTTCTATGTTGGTGGAAAAACCTTCTCTCCTCCAGACGCAAAGAATGCCCCCTTGCGCCCGTCACCTTCCTTGGTATAAACCAGGGGTCCCCAACTCCAGGCCTCGAGGGCCGCCAACAGTGCAGGTTTTCAGGATTTCTTTAGTATTGCATCGGTGGTAATGTGATCATCTGCACAGGTGATGATTCCAACCCCTGTGCAATACTAAGGAAATCCTGAAAACCTGCACTGTTGGCGGCCCTCGAGGCCTGGAGTTGGGGACCCCTGGTATAAACAGATCCTCAGCGAGATATTTGTATTGTCCCCTTATATACTTATACATGGTAATTAGATCGCCCCCCAGTCGTCTTTTTTCTAGACTAAATAATCCTAATTTCACTAATCTATCTGGGTATTGTAGTTCTCCCATCCCCTTTATTAATTTTGTTGCCCTCCTTTGTACTCTCTCTAGTTCCATTATATCCTTCCTGAGCACCGGTGCCCAAAACTGGACACAGTACTCCATGTGCGGTCTAACTAGGGATTTGTACAGAGGCAGTATAATGCTCTCATCATGTGTATCCAGACCTCTTTTAATGCACCCCATGATCCTGTTTGCCTTGGCAGCTGCTGCCTGGCACTGGCTGCTCCAGGTAAGTTTATCATTAACTAGGATCCCCAAGTCCTTCTCCCTGTCAGATTTACCCAGTGGTTTCCCGTTCAGTGTGTAATGGTGATATTGATTCCTTCTTCCCATGTATATAACCTTACATTTTTCATTGTTAAACCTCATCTGCCACCTTTCAGCCCAACTTTCCAACCTGTAGCCAACTGAGAAGTCGGCCCAGTTCTGCAGGAATCCAAACCCCTCCTTTCTACACCAATTCTTGAGCCACTTATTAACCTCCCTAATCTCCCGTTGCCTCTCTGGCGTGGCACGTGGTACAGGCAGTTTTCGGAAAATACCACGTTGGAGGTCCTTGCTTTCATCTTGCAGCCTAATTCCCTGAAATCGTTTTTAAGGACCTTCCACCTACCTCTAACTTTGTCTTTTGTGCCAATGTGCACCATGACCGCTGGGTCCTCACCAGCCCCTCCCAGCAATCTGTCCACCCGATCAGCGATGTGTCAGACTCGAGCGCCAGGTAGGCAGCACACCGTGTCTTTGTAACTGATTTCCCTATCTGTTCCCCTAATAATTGAGTCCCCCACTACCAGCACCTGTCTGGCCAGCCCTGCTCTATTTCCCTCCTTACTAGAGCAGTCACTCCTCCGGCTTTCAGAGGACATGCCTGTCAGCAGCAGTGCTACCCCTGTACTGGCACCCCCCTCATCTGCCAACTTAGCAAACTTATTGAGGTGTGCCAGATCAGGACTAGCCTCCCTGGCACTCTTCCCTCTACCCAGCCTTCTAACTGTCACCCAGCTTGCTGCTTCACTGTCCTGCAGCTCCATCCTACCATCCACCACCTCATCTATCCCATTGAGCATCTGCTCAGTGAGTAGAAGACTCCTTTCCATATTGTCAATGTATCTCAGTGTTGCCAGCTGCACATTTAGATCCAGAATCTGGGCTTCCAAATGCACAACGTGCTCACATCTCGCACAGCAGTATGCACCCTCGACCGGCTGATCAAGACTGCATACATGTGGCAAGATGTGCACTGGACGGCATTAACAATAGTGGAGCAAATTTCCTAATGGGGATTACACCAGACAGAAAAGTTAAATAAAAAATAAATGCAAAGTATTAATAAAATACAGACAGCAATTCAGTAATTCCTCCCTTGGAAACTCCCTGAATCCAAAGTCACTGAATCACAAGTCACACTTACCGCCGTTCACACTTACGCTCAGGTCACACTCAGCTCGCTCACACTCGCTAAGCTGAAGATTTAAAAAGATTTTTTTTCTTTTTCCCCTCAGCATTCCAACTTGCTGTTCAATGCACTTCAAAAAAAGGCCAAAATATTGACCAATACCTCATTTAATATATTTATCATATACATTCTTTTTCTTTTTTTTGCACATTTTTCAATTTTTTGCAGGATGCAGCCAGGCCCCTGTTTTGTTGATTGGGTGAACTGGCGCATCTGAGGACGTGCATTCAGCTGAAACCGACTCTGGCATCACATGGTACTCTGACTCCACAGATCCAGTCGCTGTCGCACCCTCTCTGACTGCAATGATTAGGCTCCTGATGATAGTTTGAGTATTCAGATCTGAAAGCAATTAAAGAGGTAATCCAGCTCTGTTAACTTTTGTATCAAGAGGAGTGTGCAGCGCTCATAGGAGAGAGTGCAAGGTCCTATAAATTGGAATTGATGCATGATACCTGCCATTCTTGTATGCAATCCGATACATATCTGTAGAAGTGACATCATTGACTCCATTCACTTCTTGGTACAGGAGTGAATGGAGCTGGAATACTCCTTTTAAGCTGTTGATTAGTAATATGTCGGGATTGACATTGAGCTTAAGCAATATATGCAAATGGGACCGGTGAACCAGGGGGGCCTAGTGCCAGCGATGGCACAGGAGACCAAGCGATGGCACAGGGTCTTCCTGCCTGTCATCGAACGTTCAACTGTATCAGCATCCAGAATGCCGATAGATTTGAATAAGATTATGGGAGCAGGAACATCAAAGCATGCGCCTGAGATGTTCAACGCATCAGAACATTCACTGCAGAGACTTGAGCTGCAGGGGAATGAGGAGGAGAGGTGAGTATTGTTATTTTTTTTTTAATCAGTGAATACATTGTGGTGGCCAAAATAATGTATGGAGGACTATGGGAAGTGCATTAAATTGGATGGAGGATTATGGGGAGTGCATTAGGCTTTATGGATATATGGGGATATCTTCCCTCACGCAATCTCCGGTCCTCCCAAGACCTCCTTCTCTCCTCCACACTTATCAGCTCCTCACCCAACCGCCTCCAAGACTTCACCAGAATATCCCCCATCCACTAGAATTCTTTGCCCCAACACATCCGACTATCAACCACATTCGGATCCTTCAGCTGGAACCTGAAAACCCACCTCTTCAGGAAAGCCTACAGCCTGCACTGACCCCACTGCCTCCTCACCACTGCTGAAGCTACCGCCTCACCTACACCGGAGCTCCTACAACCCTCAACCTATGGTCTCCATCCCCACCATCCTAACTAGCACTTGCTCATTTACTGTGACTTCTTTACAACAGAGTATTTTTTACCTCGCTGTGCTCTTTTTGTGTCTTCAGGTTTCTTGGTGGTGTGAACAGGTTCCTACAGACTTGTTCACTGTGCAAGTAGCCCATGTGTTTTTTGGTTCTATAATTGTTCTCTTGTTTCTACAAGACTGGGGAGTCCACCACTCCTCTGTGGGCCATTTGCATAGAAGCTGTTCCACCCTGGATGTCCACATGGATATTTTCTCTCTGAACCCTGCTTATACAGGTACTATACAGATGATCAGGTTTTTAATACATCAGATAGGGATTATATACATTAGATAGGACTGCTCTATTATGGGTATACCTTGGCGATTGGTGGAGCAGCTTAGTATACATTTTTTTGCAAAAAAACGTATTATCTAAATGCCCTGTATTTTTTTCATTTTTTGACTAGCACTTGCTCATTTACTGTGACTTCTTTACAACAGAGTATTTTTTACCTCGCTGTGCTTTTTTTGTATCCCCACCATCCTGTAGAATGTAAGCCCGCAGGGGCAGGGTCGTCACCTCTCTGTATTAGTCTGTAATTGTTAGTTTGCTTACTGTAAGTGATAGCTGTAATTTGTATGTAACCCCTTCTCATGTACAGCAGCATGGAATCAATGGTGCTATATAAATAAATAATAATAATAAAAATGGATGTCTATGAGGTGTGTTATACAGTATGAAGGACTATGGGTAAAGAATACTATATGGAGTACTGTGGGATGAATTATACTGTATGGAGGACTGTGGGGAGGGAATAATACTGTATGGAGGACTGTGGGGACTTTATTATATTAAATGGAGGACAATGGGCTTGCAGCGCCCCAGAGATCTGGTCGTTGCAGTATGACACTCTGCCACTAAGGGGAGTGATGGTACGTCTGATGGCACTGAAGGAATTCTACTGACCAGGTATCACCAGCACACATTACACTTCACACTCTGGCCACTAGGGGGAGCAAAAGGCTTTATTTATTGGGCCCCTCCTCACACTGGTAAAACTAGGGGTTGGATAGAAAGTTAGTCAGAAGCTGACTGGGTTGGATTCAGGCAACATCCCGTGGCAGGTGGTGTTGCAGGGAGAAGAAACAGGGGGTCCCTGTCAGGCGTGGGGACCTCGCAGACACCTAGCGACAAGAATAGAATGTTACGGAACCGCGCCTGCACACCCCGCGGCGGTATCCTAAGGAAAAGACACGAAGCGAAGGATATTGTGAGACAGTGAGAAATGAGATCAAGCACAAAGGAGAGCCAGTAGGAGTCGTGCCGTGAGACCGAGGCAACATCCTACTGAGGCGCGTAGCCGGTGGCTGGAACACCGAGGGAGTAACTGACTCTACGCCTTACTTCAAACTCCGCAGGACAGTTAATTATAGGTTGGCTGTTTCACTTAAACACCTACGAAGACATAGGGGGCAACAGTGGGAGAGGGGCGTCTCTAGGGTCCCGGAAGACCTCCAGGTCTTCCCGTCATACGGGTGCGTCCTAGCCATAACATACCTGGGGGACATTGAACTAGAAACATCTGGAATACATTAGAAAGAACGAACGAACGAGAACAGAAGTTGTGAGGACTATTCCGAATGGTCAGCAGGGTAGCACTACAACACACAGGCGCTATTGAAAGCGCTGTGGAATATGTTGGCGCTATATAAATAAAAATTATTATTATTATTATTATTATTGGTAGGCAATGATTTCCACCTGCAAAGGGAATTCTGGAAGTGCCCATTGGATCGGCCGGTCTCAGATAGCCCTGTTAAGTGTGCTCTGGATTGCGGATCCTGAAGTCTTCAGTAAAGAGGTAAAGAGACTGCAACCTTGTGTCCTCATTGTTGACTGCACCTCACACCATCACCATCCACCTTACTGGGAAGCCCTGGGGACATACTTCACCTGTGGGAAGGTATACCATCCAGCTGCCATTCCATCACCCCAGCGGACCCCACAGCAGCGTCGGTCACCCTGACCGAACACCACAGGTGGCGTCACGAATCCCTGACAGACTGTACCACCTTTATTGGACGCCCCTTAGCAGGGTCGCGGACCGGGTCTAGCCACCGTGACAGCATCAGAACCGAACCAGAGAGGCCCGATACCGAGAACTCATGGCCCTGTGTCTGGGGGCGCTTAAGTCTCATTATAGTATATGAGGACTATAGGTTGCATTTTACTGTATAGAGAACTATGGGGAGTGCATTACATTATGGGGAGTGCATTACACTATATATAGGACTACGGGGAGTGCATTATACTATATGGAGGACTATGTGGTGCATTATGCTATATGGCAACCTATGGAAAGTGCATTATACTATGTGGAAACCTATGGGAGTGTATTATATGATATGGAGGACTATGAAGTGCATTATACTGTATAAAGAACTATGTAGAGTGCAATATACTGTATGGAGGACTATGAGGTACACTATGCTGTATGGAGACCTATGGGGAGTGCATTATACTATATGTGGGACTATGAGGAGTGAACAATACTCTATGGAGGACTATGAGGTGCAGTATACAATATGGAGGATTATGTGGCCCATTATAAAATAAGGAGGGCTATGTTGGAGCTATTATAATATTTGGAAGACTATGTGAGGATCATTATAATATTTGGTGGACTTTATGGGAGCCTTTATACTTTATAGAGGTCTATGTGGGGGCCATTGTACTGCATGCAATAAATTATACATTGTGAAGGATTGTGAGGAGTCCATCATACTGTGTGGAGTGCCGTTATACTGGGGCTGCATTGATGGTTGTGTGGGGGTCACAGTTGGGACATCATGCTGTGTTGGGGTCACCATACTTTCTTGGGGGGAGTTGAGGTGGTGTACAGTAGGGTCATCATACTGTGAGTGTGGAGGATTTCACTATGAGGACATCATACTGTGTTTTTGGAACACTTTTGTTGGCATACTTTATAGGTGTAATGAAAGCAGAATCTAGGGCTTTCATAGGAGGAAAATTACTTTGTAAGAACTGCAAAGTTGTGAGAGATGCTCTTTTGTGACATCGCTGGATATTCATTTTTTTGTTGCTGTTGGAAGGGGGCCCAACCTTCTGCTATATTTCCCCATGATTTCTATGTATGTCCCTGGATTTCTCCTAATGTTGGCTTTCATGCTACCGTATATCATTAAGAGTCCGTATAACAAATAATGAGTTTATAATTTTTAGAAGAAGATCATTCCACATTCATTGCAATAAATGGCAGCCGCAGCATCTGGCAATATTTGTATAACCCAGCTGACGCACTGGCCTGTAGATGATGGGATTATCGATATGCATGCCATCCAAATCCCCAATAGACAAGGCATAGCTTGCCATTTACACTTGGAATCCTGGACAAGAACTTGGAAGATGTAATGTATTCGTATTTCTGCACAAAACAGATTTTGTTTAATTTTTTTAATAGTCCGAAATTAAAATAAAATTTACACATCCGGTATAAATGTACCTTTTTCAGAGAAAAAGGGGTGACAAAATATAAACAAAAGAATACAGCATCCTCTGTAAGAAAATAAGAAATCAAATTAATATTTGGTGTGACCCCCCCAAAAAAAAAAGAAACGTGTTTACTCAACACTATAGCATTTCCACCACTGCATATAATTCCAGAGATGCAACAAGCCCGTCGGCTGGGGCAGACACGTGAAGCCCCAAATAAAAGAAGAAGTTGACATCTCCAGTAAAATAATTTCTCACTTTATTAATTCCATAAAAAAAATCATGACAGATCTGAAATTTCATCCCAAAATGTTTTTTAATGGAAATTTAGTAAAGTGAGATATTATTTCACCGGAGATGTCAACTTCTTTCATGTCGAACTTCATGAATTCTTCTAAGTACTGCTTTCCCCCGTTCCGCAAGTCCGCTGCCTAGGAGTAACCTTTGACTCTGCCCTGTCCTTCAAACCATACATCCAAGCTCTTTCCACCTCCAGCTCAAAAATATCTCCAGAATCCGTCCTTTCCTCAATCATCAATCTATTAAAATGCTTGTGCATGCCCTCATCATCTCCCGCCTTGACTGCTGCAACATCCTTTTCTGTGGCCTCCCTGGTAACACCCTTGCACCTCTCCAGTCCATCCTTAATTCTGCTGTCCGAGTAATTCATCTCTCTCCTCGCTACTCCTCTGCTTCCCCCCTCTTCAAATCTCTTCACTGGCTCCCACTCCCTCAGCGTATCCAGTTCAAATTACTAATACTGACCTAGGGTCTAAGGGGTGGCGCTACATGTGGCGCTATAGAGTTTAAGTCCTCTTTCTCTCTGAAGAGGCAATTTTCATAATACTGACCTACAAAGCCATCCATAACCTGTCCCCTACATATATATCTGAACTAATCTCCCGATATCTTCCCTTACGTAATCTCCGGTCGTCCCAAGACCTCCTTCTCTCTCCCACACTTATTCGCTCCTCATCCAACCGCCTCCAAGACTTCTCCCGAATATCCCCCATCCTCCAGAATTCTTTGCCCCAACACATCCAACTATCAACCACATTCGGATGCTTCAGACCGAACCTGAAAACCCACCTCTTCAGGAAAGCCTACAGCCTGCACTGACCCCGCTGCCTCCTCATCACTACTGGAACTACTGCCTCACCAACACCGGAGCTCCTACATCCCTCAACCTATTGTTTCCTTCCCCATTATCCTGTAGAATGTAAGCCCACAAGGGCAGGGTCCTCGCCCCTGTGTGTCAGTCTGTCATTGTTAGTTTGTTTACTGTAAGTGATATCTGTAATTTGTATGTAACTCCTTCTCATGTACTGTACATATAAATAATAATAATAATTAATAATAAAGTACCCTAGTTACTTGTCACACTTTATAAGGGAACTCGAAGAGGAGAGGTTGTTCCAAACATTGGAAGACTAACCACAGTTCTTCTGTCTCTTCTTGTAACCCCAGGCAGTCTCAATAATGTTGATATCAGGACTCTCTGGAGTTTAATGTAATCATTCCTAGGTCTCCTTATTCTTCTTTATGCTTATGATAGTTCTTAAATTGAGATGAATGAATCATTTAAAATTTGAGTTTGCCAAGTTCGCCAATTTTTTGCTTGAAAAATACATGAAATACCTGAATAATACCCTAACATCGCCTAGTAAAATATTGAATTGGGTTTGAGCTCTGTAATCCCAAAACAGCTGGAATGGAGAGTATTCTTTTTAATGTATGACACATTTTTATACAGGATTTTGTATTAGTTGCAAAATTATCACTGAGGGATTTAATACTGCCCTCCTTGTTTGTAGTGTGTGAAGAAAACAAAAATGGCTGTTGTTAGGATGTTGCTACTGCAGTGTTTCACAGATCAATCAATTCAGTCATATTCTCAGGGAAGTATGCACCTGTACAGGTTATCACTTGAATTTTTGGATTATTAATCACAAATTGAGATTTGCAGTTCCATTTTCAATCCACGCTAGCACGGAAGTTGTACATTACAATCAGATTTAGGTCTTTTCCTTTACCTATGTGGTATGAGCTGTGCATTCTGACCTCCTATCCCTACATTGCACAATTATAAAATGGCACTCCTTGTACTGCCGCTGTCTTTTATACTGCCTGTTATAGCCCCCCTCATTGGCTGTACTAAATCATGTGATAGCTGCAGCTGCATGGCATTGTGGGGAAGCCAGCGTGGCTATACCTGACAATCATTAGCCCACTTTTTGAGTCATCGGCAGTGTGTGAAATGGAGGCAGGCATTTTTTTATCCTTATGAATTTGAGTATTCAAATTTGCAGAGACCAAGGAATCAAGGAATTTCAGGAAATTCGTTATGAGGTTGATCTTCAGTTTATTCATCCACTCATCTCTATTTTTAATAAGCCTAGCTATATGTATTGGGTCGTTGACCTGATGCAGAATAAATTTGGAGCCAATTAAACACCTTTTGATTGTATTGCATAATGAATACCGTAAGTAAATGTTGAGATCCGAAGACGCAGACTGCCAAAGTAACTTAATGCAGCAGAGGAAAGATACCATATGCTTATTTCCCTTTAAAACCAGATGATGTCCAGCAGTGCCATCAGTTTCAGAACTGGTCAAACCAATTAGGACCCAGGTACACCCAACTACTCTTCAAAGAAGTCAGGCCATACGTGGTCTTCATAGAGGAATTGCTGCCAAAAAGCCATCAACTATGCACAAAAACATAGGAACTGGGGTTTAACAGCAGGTGCACTGAACTCATGCGTAGTGATGGGCAAACCCATGGATGTTCTGGTCTGGCTGATCTTTTTTTTAAAAAGTTTGGTTTGGGTGCTTGCTGCGTGACAGAGCGGAAGCACAGAGCGTTTTGGTTCCCACATTGTCAGATGATAGAGCCAGCAGCCGTGATCGGTGGTAAAAGGATTACCACTGGTAGCAGGTTTTGGATTGAGAGAGTACTACTCTCATCACCATACACCTGCTGTCTCTGATAGCAGCGAGAGAAGCACCACTGATTGGAGTATTCATCAGCCGGTGCCAGTACTCGAATTAAATAAATACAAAGAAAATGATGTGCGGTCCCTCTATTTTTGATAACCAGCGACGCGCAGGTAAAAACCGACAGCTGTGTGCTGCAACCCTCAGCTGTCAGCTTTATCATGGCTGGCTATCAAGAACAGAGGGGTCCCACTTTGGTTTTTTTTTTAAATTATTTAGATAAATAATTTCAAATAAAGGAGTGGTGTCCCTCCATTTTTGACAACCAGCCAAGCTAAATCAGAAAGCTGGGGGATAGTACTCTCGGACTGGGAAGGGGCCATGGATATTGACCATCCGCAGACTAAAAATAGCAACCCGTAGCAGCCCCAGAAAAGGTGCAATTCAGGTGCTTTTCCCAGCTCTTCCAACTTGCCCTGGGGCAGTGGCCAGTGAGGTAATAGTTGTGGGTTGATGTCAGCTTTGTAATGTCAGCTGACATCAATCCCACAATTTTGGCTGTATTACCATAGAAGTCAACAATGAATTTCTCTTTGAGGTACGCTATATGTTATGTCCACATTGCTCCTGTAAAGGAAGTCTCTAAACTGTTAGTTGTAGCTAAGGCAAGTTGGCTGACCCATAATTATGTTCAGAAAATAGAATAATAAATGAATAATCAGAAAATAAAAAATATCAGAAGAAAGAAGCTCATTTACCAAGTTATATTTTTTATTGTTTTAATTAGCAAAAAAATATATATATACCATATACATACTTTATAAGTTTCTAAAACTTTCATTTCTATAGGGAAATCATGCAAAGAGACCAGAAGCAATTATACAATGGTTTCGCTTCATTTCTATTTAGCTTCCTGCAAACATTTGTCCTTCTGTGAGAAGTAATTTGGCCCTGGTTTTTAATAGAATGTTTAATATTTAGATTGCTGTGGCACTAACAAGCTAACACCTTCCAGCTAATTTGCCGTCTTGTACACTGTCTACAGGGACCTGCAATTAAACTAGTGGAATTCATTTGAAAAATCATCAAATACAGAAATAGTTGCAATCCAAAGGCAAATATGATGAACATTGATTGATCACAAACCCGGGCTTGTAACGCGTCATCGTGTTGTAAAAATAATATTACCATTTATTTATAAAATAAGAAAAATTACACTAATCATCTCTGCAAGAAGAATGGGCACAGACAGAATAGAAGACTGTATAACTATAGTAACAATTATAGTACAGTGTATATACACATGAGTAATCTGCAATCTTAGAGACACGTTAGTCTGCATAGGAGCTGTATACACACAATGGGTCTGACCCTATGTTTTGTATAGTCTGTTAATAGAACATTATACTAAAGTATACAGGGAAATTCATTGTTGAATACAGTCAATTTCTAATACATATTTTGAGACTTTTATGTCCAAACAACTACTTTTGCGAGTGGTTTTGCTAAACCCTATAATTTTGTATTCTGTTTCACAGGATTTTTTTGGTCAAAATTGGGACTGTTGGCAAGTATGCTATTACAGAGGTGCAGAAATATGAGATCTATGAGAGTCTTTCTCTTGCTGTTACATTTTCTGAATTATCCTATTAATTACTTACTACAAGGCATATGCTCATTGCTTTTGTTCTAGGTTTTGTCTGTTTAATGACCACAGTGTGAATGTGCACTTACATATTGTACCTATACCAACAGGTGCGTCGGCCTAATTATTCAGTTTTGATTTAGTTCCTTGTGCTCTGTGCATACAGTCCCCTTTTTGGGCTGTGCATTTTCTCTATATAGCTTTCTATGAGCAGGTGCAAAATAGTCAGGCCTGGGTCTTGCTGAGACCTGCTGGCACATAGTGAGTTGGGATGCTAGTGATAGGACCATCCTGATGGGTACACCATGTCGTGGTGGGTCGGCTTTTTTCACTCTATTTATCAAAGTAAGGTCAACTAAGTATCCTGTTATATACATGTATGATTACTATTTACTTACTGCAGGGTATTTGCTCTTTATAGTTAATCTAGGTTTTATTCTATTATTTATCATTAAATCTGAAATAAACTAGTGTGGAGGGAATTATATTTTTTCCTGTTGCCACAACAGCACCCACTGAGAGAGAGGGGATCTGCCCACCATCAGGACAGGAATCTACAGGTTAAAAAGGGGCAGTCCCACTTGCCTCCTCAGTTGGGTTCCTGTCCTGATGGGAACCTACAGAGAGAACCTTACCCGGGTCCAGCAGCCTCTGTGCTGTGTCCGTGGGAACGGCAGAGCCTGGGGTGCCGGAAGCAGTGTCAGGGGTGTTCTGCAAACAGACCCCCTCCCCATCTGTAGTGGATGTCACGATCCCAGGGTCTGAGTGAGGCCGCCTTGGGTCGCATGGGCGCAGTGCAGTGCATCTCTCTCCTGGGAGCGGGACCTGTTCAATTTTCAGGCAGGCTGACAGCTTCGGCAGGGGTTTTCTTTGCTTCCGCGAGTTCTTCGCGTATCTTCTGTATCTCTTTGCGCAAATCTTCTTCCCATTGGGGTGCTGCAACTGCAGCGGCAGACACCTCTCCACTTCATGCCTTCCCCACAAGAACCGTCAGCCCCTGCTCTTGCTCACGTGTGCACACCTCACTTCCTATCTCTGGGAAGGTCATAGTGGGTTTGCCTGTAAGGCGCTCCTGCAAGGCTTGCTTTAATAGAATGTCACGCAGTCCCGTCACCAACTGGTCCCACAGCACTGTGTCTATGGCGCCTACACCTAATTAACGGTCCAGTCAGTGACCTATGCTCAGAAGCTATCAAGGAGAAGGGTGGAGGTCTGTCTGCGGATTGCCTATCAGCCGAGAGTACCGCTGCAGGGGGTCTGTCAGGGTACTCGGCACCCACAAGATACTCTGTCTCCTCAGCAATGGCAGCACTCAATACGCCACCTAGCTTTCCCAAGGGGCTCTCTGTTTTCCCATGCAGCCCGCAATATAAGCCCGCCTTCCTCCAGTCAGTCATATGACCCAGTATGTCATGTGCTTTTTGCCTCCCCTTGCCACATGGATGACAGTCTCAGCAGTTCCAACGCCAGCATGTAAAAGGCACCCCAGCTCTGGCACTTCTCCTTACTCATGGTCACCCAATGAGCTGAATCTCCCCTTCTGTGCTCTATGTTCCCAGGTTTAAAAAAATCAGCAAAAACTAAGCATAAACAGTGTGGTTTGTGCATAGTACCCCTGCCGACAGCTATGTCAAGTGACTGTGTCAATCTTGCATATGACAGACCCTGAAAGAGGAGGCCTCTATGCATACATCGGATCTGAGGTCGTTTATCAGGGAAGAAATTAAAATCTCCATTAGGGGGAAGACCCATAAAAGGAAGACTGATGTGAGATCTGGCTCAGAATCTAGTCCATCAAAGGGGGCAGCAGTTTGAGTCCTCAGAGTCCCCCTCATCTTCATCATCTTCGGATGAGGATGGGAGGCCATGGTTCCCTGTTGAAAATATAGACACATTGGTGAGGTCGGTACTTGCCACCATGGGACTTACAGATAGTCGGGAACCTAGTTCGGTTTAGGACCTGATGTTTGCAGGCTTGTGTCAGAGAAATTGTAACTCCTTCCAGGTGAATGACACAATGAAAAATCTTATAAAAAGGGAAAAGGATAGGTAGAATAACCTGGGATTGCTTTCGTCTGCCTCAAAGTGGAGATACCCATTTGAAGATGACTTACTTACAGAATGGGCTAAAATTCCTAAGGTGAAGGCGGCTGTGGCTTCCTCATCAAGGAAACCAGCACTACCCCTAGAGGATGGAGGTCTTCTAAAAGATCCATCTGACAGGAATGCAGTCATGCTCCTAAAGCGGGTATGGAAGTCATCGGCTGGGGCGTTCAAACCAGGGATTGCAAGTATCTGTACTGCCAGATCCATGATGGTCTGGCTGGACCAGCTGGAGGATCAGATATGGACTGGGATGCCTTACTGGTCTCCTTTTCACAAATTTGTGGATGAGCAACTTACCTAGCAGATGCTTCAGTGGATTTGTTGCAGTTAGCCACCAGGTCTGCTGGCTTATCAAATGCTGCCCGGCAAGCACTTTGGTTAAAGAGCTGGAAGGTGATGCACAGGTTAAAGCTAAATTATGTGCCATACCATGCTGGGGTGAGTACTTGTTTGGTCATCATGCTTGATGAAATCTTCATGAAAGCAAGTGACAGGAAGAATGGGTTCCCTAAACTGTTTACACCTGCTTTTAAGGACACTGTCAGGAAGTGATCGTCCTTCCAGAGGAAATATAAAGATTGAGACTGGGAGCCAGCGGAGCCGAAGCGTAAAGGTGCCTACTCCAAGCATAGACGCACCTACTGCTAGCCCTGATCTTCCAGTTGGTGGTATATTAACATATTTTTACAATTGGTGAACCCGTACCATCCGGGCTGAAATTGGAGTTTAGGAGTATCCCTCTGTCCAGTCTCCTTCCTGATAACAACTTTCCGAAATTCCCCCGAACAGCAGTGGGCCCTGGAAATAGAAATTCTGCAGTTTAGAGATAAAAAGGTCCTGGTGGAGGTCCCTTGGAGTCAGGAAGGAAGAAGATTTTATTCTCCTCTTTTCCTGATTTCCAAACCGGATGCTTCGTTCAGAACCATCATTAATTTACTGAGGCTAAACACATTCCTAAATTTTCATTCCTTTGAAATGGAATCCATCAAGTCTGCTACCAAACTTATGTTTCCCAGGTGTTACATGACAGTCCTGGACTTAAAGGATGCCTATTACCATCTGCCAATACACCAGGACCACCAGCAATATCTCAGAATGGCGGTACAGCTGGGCGATCAGGTTAGACATTTTCAATTGGCCGCTATGCCCTTTGGGATGTCCATGGCACCATGTATGTTTACCAAAGTAATTGCAGTGGTGATGGCCCATTTATGGGGGCAAGATACCTTGGTCATACCTTACCTAGATGATATCCTTATAGTAGGGAGGTTGGGCGTCCAATGTACTAGCCGGCTGAACCATATAATATCATCCTTACAGGATCTGGGTTGGCTAGTCAATCTGAAGAAATCAAGGTTAGTTCCCTTGACCTGTCAAATATTCTTCGGCATCCTCTTCGACTCAGTAACCCAGTATTGTTTTTTGTAGGAGGACAAAAAAGTAGCCATCATCTGCAAAGTCAGGAAGATAATGGACAGTCCTGATCTGTCCTTAAGGGATGCAATATCCCTGCTCGGTTCTCTGACGTCTTGAATGCCAGCCGTGCCGTTTCACACCAGGACGCTGGAGAACGAGGTGCTCGAGGCAGAAAAAAGGCTGCAAGGCCACCTTAGAGGGAGATTTCGGTTGTCAGTCGCCACGGTCAGCAGCCTATCCTGGTGGCTAGACCCTCTGCATCACTTCAAAGGGGTACCATGGGGGACAAGTCCCGACAGTATAAATACGACCGATGCCAGCCCCTTAGAGTGGGTAGCTCATGTGGGAGACAAACTGGCCCAAGGGAGGTGGACAATCAGAAAGGTGCAGGATTCCTCGAACCTGAAAGAACTCAAGGTGGTGAAGTATGCACTTTTAGAGTTTCTACCGAATCTGCAAAATTCCCATGTACAGATACAAACCAACAACACCACAATGGTGGCCTATTTAAGTCTTCAAGGGGGGACAAGGTCACAATCACTGATGTCCACCGCAGGAGACATACTCACCTTAGCCGAAAATCACCTTGAAAATCACCTCGGCACCTCACATCAGAGAGGAGCACAATGTTCAGGCAGACTATCTCAGTCGACATTCCTTGCATCAAAGGGAATGGTCTCTAGTCCAATGGGTTTTCAGGCAGATCATACACTTATGGGGCCTTCCGGTCATAGACCTTTTTTCCACGAGAAGCAACAGGCAGGTCAGGAGTTTTGCATCACTACAGGCATCAGATCAGTCAGAGATAGTTCAGATCCGATGAGACTATACTTTGGCCTATGTGTTTCACCCGATGTGCTTGATTCCGCTAGTCCTTGGAAAAATCTAGAGGTCTTGGTTTTCTTGGCTAAAGGCGATTTCTGTGACCGACCCTTGGGTACTACCAGCGAGCCCGGAGCTTCTCTCTCAAGCCCATTCTGTCATCCTCAGATGGAGGGGCTTCACTTGACAGTGTGGCAATTGAGAGGGAGCTGCTGAGGCATAGGGATTTTCAGGAGCCCTAATCACTAATAATAATAATCTTTATATAGCGCTAACATATTCCGCAGCGCTTTACAGTTTGCACACATTATCATTGCTGTCCCGGATGGGGCTCATAATCTAAAATCCCTATCAGTATGTCTTTGGAATGTGGGAGGAAACCGGAGTACCCGGAGGAAACCCACGCAAACATGGGGAGAACATACAAACTCCTTGCAGATGTTCTTCAAGGTGTGATTAGAACCCAGGACTCCAGCACTGCAAGGCTGCAGTGATATCCACTGAGCCACCGTGCTGCCCTTACTTTGCTAAAGAGTAGGAAGTAGGTTACTACAAAAATTTACAAGAGAAAAAAAATAAATGAGCAAAAACCAACTCAAGTGAAGCTCAAATTTTGTGTTTATTGCTTACTGTGTAAGCCAGGGTGTGACCATCCTGTTTCTGAGCTAGACATTGTATAGAAGACCACACGGCCACCTCAACACTGTTGGAGCTACTGCAACCCTCGACCTACTGTCTCCTTCCCCATAATCCTGTAGAATGTAAGCCCGCAAGGGCAGGGTCATTGCCCTTCTGTATTAGTCTGTCATTGTTAGTTTTGTTTACTGTAAGTGATATTTGTATTTTGATGTAACCCCTTCTCATGTACAGCACCATGGGATTTAAATTTTTTGCAAGACGCATTGACATTTTCCCTCTCTGAACCCTTAGATTCGGCCTATGTAAAGACGTAAAGACTCTGACCCTTAAAATGGCTTTGTTGGTAGCCTTAACTTCCGCAAGACGGGTCAGTGACATTATCAGTGGATGCCCCTTTTTTGATGGTCTAGCAGGACAAGATAGTTTTAAAACCAGACCCAGACTATTTACCAAAGGTCGCTTTTAAGTTTTATATAAGCCAAGAGATCTATTTGCCATCCTTTTATGATAGCCTTGCGATGGTGGAGGAACATAGGTTCCATACTCTAGATGTTAAAAGAGTAGAATTAGAATACCGTATATACTCGAGATATTCAGCCCAAATTTTTTGGCTGAAAGTGCCCCTCTCGGCTTATACTCAAGTCACGGTCGGCGGTGGGGTCGGCGGGTGAGGGAGAGAGGGCTGAGGCATACTTCCCCTGTTCAGCAGTCACGTGGGACCGCTCATTAAAGTAATGAATATGGACTCCACTCCCATAGGGGTGGAGCCGCATATTCATTTCTCTAATGAGCGGTAACAGTGACCGCTGATAGAGGAAGAGGCTGCGGCACTGAAGACCATCTGTCCGGGGGAAGGAGCGGGACGCCGGGAGCAGGTAAGTATTACATATTCACCTGTCCCCGTTCCACACGCCGGGTACTGCTCTTCGCGTCCTCTTGCACTGACTGTTCAGGTCAGAGGGCGCGATGACGCATATAGTGTGCGCGCCGCCCTCTGCCTGATCAGTCAGTGCAGAGAGACGCCGGGACCGGACGCTGAGGAACTGCAAGCAAGAGAGGTGAGTATGTTATTTTTTTTTTTTATTGCAGCAGCAGCAGCAATGGCACAGCTTTCTATGGCACAGCTATGGGGCAATAATGAACGGTGCAGAGCACTATATGGCACAGCTATGGGGCAATAATGAACAGTGCAGAGCACTATATGGCACAGCTATGGGGCAATAATGAACGGTGCAGAGCACTATATGGCACAGCTATGGGGCAATAATGAATGGTGCAGAGCACTATATGGCACAGCTATGGGGCAATAATGAATGGTGCAGAGCACTATATGGCACAGCTATGGGGCAATAATGAACGGTGCAGAGCACTATATGGCACAGCTATGGGGCAATAATGAATGGTGCAGAGCACTATATGGCACAGCTATGGGGCAATAATGAATGGTGCAGCGCACTATATGGCACAGCTATGGGTCAATAATGAACGGTGCAGAGCACTATATGGCACACCTTTCTATGGTACATCTATGGGGCAATAATGAACGGTGCAGAGCACTATATAGCACAGCTATGGGGCCATAATGAACGGTATGGAGCATCTATTTTTATTTTTGAAATTCACCGGTAGCTGCTGCATTTTCTACCCTAGGCTTATACTCGAGTCAATAAGTTTTCCCAGTTTTTTGTGGCAAAATTAGGGGGGTCGGCTTATACTCGAGTATATACGGTACTTAAAAAGGACTGAGGCTTGGAGGCAGAGTAGGGCGCTGTTTGTCTCCATTCAGGGTCATAAAAAAGGATTAACCGTCACAAAGAACACTATCGCCCGGTGGATAAGAGATGTGATCTGCCTAGCGTATTCGGCAAAAGGGCAATCTCCACCAGAGGAAGTGAGCGCTCACTCAGTGCGGGCTATAGCATCCTCCTGAACTGAAAAGGCCGACTTCTCCATTGAGTCGATTTGTAAGGTGGCAATTTGGTCATCACCTTCCACCTTTTGTAGACACTACCGTCTTGATCTATCATCCACCTCTTATCTAGACTTTGGGCGATCATTTCTTAGTGCTGTGATCCCTCCCAGGTGATAGTCTTTGAAAGTCTTTTGGTGGGTGCTATATGTAGATAAACATGTGCACAGCTAAGTAACGTGGTGCCAAGGTAGGTTCCCAAACCTTAGTGACAAATATAATAAGAACCTGGCACTCAACTGTTTAACTGAAGGTGGGTGGAAGCTTTGGTAGTGCAAAATGCTGTTTCTGTCTGTGGACTTAATATGGAGGTCAGTAGTTAGGTGACCTTCTATGTCTTTGAGGTGAATTTTATCCCGGGCCAGGCATCATTGAGAAATATGAAAAAGAGATTTAGGGACTCCAATGAGCCCCCCAAAGGCAAAAATATCATCAATGTACCTTTGTGGGGCTAATTGGAGTCCCTAAATCTCTTTTTCGCATTTCTCAATGATGCATGGCCCGGCATCATTCACTATGACCCATGATGAAGGGTCGGTTAGTTTTTTAGACACCATTGTCCTCAAAGACATAGAAGGTCACCTAACTACTGACGTCCATACTAAGCCCACAGACAGAAACAGCATTTTGCACTACCAAAGCTTCCACCCACCTTCAGTCAAATCGATACCCAAATCACAATTTCAACGTGTCACACGCATTGTTTCTAACAGTACGGAACGCAAGCAACGTCCAAATTCCTTAATCATGGTTACCCTACCTCTGTAATAGAGGAAGAAATTAATCCCCCTTCCACCATCCGGAGTAAAAATCCAGATTGACCCTACACAACCCAGGAAATCATTATTTCTATCAAGACCCAAGATGGGAACATTTCCCTGTCTGCATTGTGCTCAATGCAGTAATGTTCAAAAAGGTAGCACTTTTAAACACCCTCGATCAGTAAAATGCTTCCACATTAGGGAATACTACACATGTGAAACATCTTTTGTGGTATATTTAATCAAATGCCCTTGTGGTCTGCTCTATATTGGAGAGACCACACATCCTGTACGGGATAGGATCTCTAAACATAAATCGACAATCTGCTGTAAGAATTTACTCCTGCCTATTCCTAATCATTTTCATTCACAGGGAAACTGGATTCTCAATTGAAGATCCAGGTTATTGACTCTGTTCCCCCACCGAGATGTGGGGGTGACAGGATTTCTCTTTTGAAAAAGCGTGAGGCCTATTGGATTCACACCTTGGAGACGCTTACTCCCAAGGGATTGAATAGAGAATGTTATCTGTTGGCATTTGTGTAACAATACTAAGACTGTACCTATGCAGTTTATTCATGATGACTAATAATGTCCTTTCTATTTTCCTAGAGTCGTCTGTATTGACCTCTGGACACAGTCTTTCACGAGCACTCACTAGTCTCTCTGGGTAATCCACCATCAGTCTCATCGTGTACGGGATCTCTTAATAATCATGATCCCACACATGTCACGTGCTGTGTATTATGATAAAACTACATAAGTGAATCTTCAATTTGAATGTTCTTATTAGATGTCCCTTTATAATATATCCTGTTCATAGATCACTGACAATGATTATTTCTTCTACACACCAAATCATATGCAAGCTATTTGGAACGGCGGCTGAGCGACATCATATACAGTACCTCGTAGTTATCAGTATTATATACTCTTGCGCTTTGCAGCGCACATTTATGTTTCACATAGTATTCCTGGTCCCAACATGCTGTGGTATAACACATTAATATCGTGCAGGTTACCATAATTAGCAGTGGGACGGCACCATATACCTTGTAAACAAGAGTGGAACGCATTCTGTGCACCTTTGAAACGCAAAACCATACTCATTGCATAATTTCCGGTCCCAGCATGCAGCGGTACAACTAAGGGCGGATTATCAGAAGGTCAATATGGGCGGTAGCCCAGGGCCCAGTGGTATAGGGGGGCCCTGGGCTACCGCACAGATTGACCCTCTGCTAATCGTCTGTGAATGCCCGCCGGCATTTATGTGCCCCCGGACCCGGTGGGCAGAGAGAGGAGGCCCGCATCGGGCCCCTTCTCATCTGCTCACCGGGCCCCTTCCGGCACTGCAGCAGTTTCCTATTGACGCCCGCACGTTAATAGTTAACAACAGCCGCCAGCCAACTGGAGGCTGGCAGCTGAAGTCGGCCGCAGCGCACACGTTGCCGGCATCTGATGTCATTGTCAGTCGCCGGCGAGTGTGCGCTGCTGGAGGGAGCTCGCCGCCTGGAGCGCTGGTCATGTGAGGAGACTCTGTTTGTTTTTTTTGTTTTTTTTTGTTTTTTGATAAGCTAACGGTGGACACACTGGGGCAATGCTGGAGACACTGGGGGCAATGCTGGAGACACTGAAGCAGATTGCTGGACACACTGGGGGCAATGCTGGAGACACTAGGGCAGATTGCTGGAGACACTGGGGCAGATTGCTGGAGACACTGGGGCAGATTGCTGGACACACTGGGGCAATGCTGGAGGACACACTAGGGCAGATTGCTGGAGACACTGGGGCAATGCTGGAGACACTGGGGCAGATTGCTAGACACACTGGGGGCAATGCTGGAGGACACATTGGGGCAGATGATTGCTGGAGACACTGGGGCAATGCTGGAGACACTGGGGCAGATTGCTGGACACACTGGGGCAATGCTGAAGGACACACTGGGGCAGATTTCTGGAGACACTGGGCCACTGCTGGAGACACTGGGGCAATGCTGGAGACACTGGGGCAGATTGCTGGACACACTGGGGCAATGCTGCAGGACACACTTGGGCAGATTGCTGGAGACACTGGGGGTAATATGCTGGACACACTGGGGCAGATTGCTGGACACACTGGGGCAGATTGCTGGACACACTGTCTGGGGGCAATGCTGGACACACTGGGGCAATATGCTGGACATACTGGGGCAGATTGCTAGACACAGTGCGGGTAATTTGCTGGACAAACTGGGGCAGATTGCTGGACACACTGGGGCAGATTGCTGGACACACTGTCTGGGGGCAATGCTGGACACACTGGGGCAGATTGCTGGACACACTGGGGGCAATATGCTGAAGTCAGGCACTGGGGCAGATTGCTGGACACTGGGGCAATATGCTGGACGTACTGGGGCAGATTGCTGGACACAATGGGGGTAATATGCTGGACACACTGGGGGTAATATGCTGGACACACTGGGGCAGATTGCTGGACACACTGGGGGCAATATGCTGGAGTCAGACACTGGGGCAAATTGCTGGAGACACTGTCTGGGGGCAATGCTGGACACACTGGGGCTGATTGCTGGACACTGCGGCAATATGCTGGACATACTGGGGCAGATTGCTGGACACAATGGGGGTAATATGCTGGACACACTGGGGGTAATATGTTGGACACACTGGGGGCAGGACTGGAGGCATGGGCAGAATGTAGACATGGGGCATAATTGGAGACACGGGGCAGAATGAAAGACATGGGGCAGGATTGGATCATGGGGCAGGATGGATATTATGGAGACAGATGGGGCAGGATGGGGAGATCATATGGGGTAGAATGGATACTCATGACTGCAAGATGGGAGAACATATGGCTGGAGCCAGGAATGAGACACACGGGGCCAGGGTGGGGAATATTATTACCATAGGGGCTAATTAAGGGATATTATTACTGCAGTGATGTATTTATTTTATTTTTTGAGTATACTGTTTTAAATGGGGGGGCGGCAGTCCTGTTACTGTGCAGAGTGACACTATATCGCCTTTTTTTCTTCATGTGGTGTAATGTAGAAGTTGTGAAAAATTAAGTAATGTGTTCTGCAAGCGGAGCTCGAGATAACTGTGTTATTTCCTGCAGAAACGAGTCCTGGCTGGAAGAAATGATGGCGGTCTGTGCTGGATGAAAGATGAAGGACTTCACCTAGAGATGTCACTGATGAGTCAGTGTTACCTATACACTGACACTATACACTGTATGCTATATACAGAGGTCCTGTGTACAATGTCACCAGTGATCACTGCATTACCTATATATTATATACAGAGCTCCTGTGTATAATACCACCAGTGATCTCTGTATTACCTCTACACAGACACTGTATACTAAGTACAGATCTCCTGTGAATAATGGCACTTATGGTGATAGTATTGTGTTTTTTGGTTTTTTTTATTACTGATCAGTATTGTAGTATTCAGTCACTCTGTGGTGGTAATATGTGGTCTGGAAATGGTGTTGTGGTATTTGTCCCTTGTATGTGCTATTTGGTCACCAAGTGGTGGTAATATGTGGTCTTGACATGGTGTGGTGGTATTTGTTCCTTGTATGTGATATTATTCGATCACTGTGGTTGTAATTTGTGGTCTGGTCATGGTGCGGTGGTATTTGTTCCTTGTATGTGATATTTTTCGATCACTGTGGTTGTAATTTGTAGTCTGGTCATGGTGTGGTGGTATTTGTTCCTTGTATGTGATATTATTCGATCACTGTGGTTGTAATTTGTGGTCTGGTCATGGCGCGGTGGTATTTGTTCCTTGTATGTGATATTATTCGATCACTGTGGTTGTAATTTGCGGTCTGGTCATGGCGCGGTGGTATTTGTTCCTTGTAAGTGATATTATTCGATCGCTGTGGTTGTAATTTGCGGTCTGGTCATGGTGCGGTGGTATTTGTTCCTTGTATGTGATATTATTGGTCAAAATATACCTAAATTGTATTGCAGATTTTAACAAATATTTAATAGGTTACAGTAGAGTACGGCCCGGCCATTTTTCTGGAATAATCTGGTTCGGGTATATCATAACCCCCGTCACATGACCGGGGGGGCCCACAGTGTCTGAACAGCCCGGGGCCCTAGCTACCCTTAATCCACCCCTGATTACAACACATACATAATAGCATTAGACAAAGGTAAAACATTACATTATACATAATTATTCGCTTTAACATACAATACCGGGACAAACAGAAAATGCAAGGACAAATTATACCCACTTGCACAATTGCCACCCCTGTACCTATTATAGTTACACCCCGTCTTGACGGTATTGTACTTTGTATGTGAGGTATCATATAGAAGCCATAGCCCTACAAGACACATACAGGATGGTCTGTCTAATATCCAGAAAGAAGACGTTTGTCAATATTGAACAGTTTTTTCTTTTTTCCAGCACTCTCCAGTCTGTCTTGCTCACACACTACACAATATTTGGTTACATCTTCATTGTCTCACAACTATATCTAATAAGATCCAGACTGTGACATTAATTAATTCAATAAGAAAAAGTAATAAAATTGTACAGGCAACACGATATTCTCCGAGAAACACATTATTTCACTATAACCACTACTTTAGGTTAAGAGAATGCCTTTCCATTATATTTCTTATATACTGTATGTTGTAATATTGAATGTCAGACTCCATGATACTTACTAGAGAATTAAGGTACAGCACACACCTCATGGTGCCCTTTTGATATATTTTTTAAGTTTTCATATTTTTCTTAAATAAATCTCGCTACTATTTTAGTTCCCTGCTCTTTTAAAGGGAACCAAATTGTGGATTAAAAAATATGTTTTGAAAAAATGTCTTTTTATTGCCATCTGCTGGTTTACTTGCAAAAGGCTGAACATTTCCTTCTGCTTAATAGACACAGTCTGGCTTTCCCCTGGATAACCAGATCATTGAACCGGTTTAGAAAGTTCTGAAGAACGGAGGAAAAAAAAGGAGATTTCCAATTCCTTGATACCTCAAAAAACTGGGGGCTTTTATTCTTTAAGAATTGACCTCTACCTCACTGCATACATTAAAGGGAGCATTCCAAGAAAGAGGAAGGTTTTGCAGATAGCAAAGTATTATATAGAAAAATAATAGTAGGAATGAGATTTTCTTGATATGAATGAATTTGGCATATGAAATGCTGCTACATAAAAGACAAAGTAAAATGGCTGACAGGTCATCATGTCACTCATGGGAATACTATGAAGCTTTCCTGAAGACCCATGCAGGTTTTAACCCCTTGCCAGGGAGGACTATTTTCATTTTTATGCCTTCTTTTTTTAGTCCCTCCTCTTCCAAGAATCATTAATTCATTGTTCTATCAGCAATAGCAGGCCGCCCTGAAACAGCAGATGAAGCAAAACAGTCCAAAACCATGTTACTACAACCACTGTGTTTCACTGATTCTTTGAGGTTCTTATGCTGTGTTGTTCTTCCTCAATTAAACCCAAAAAGCTCTATTTTGTTCTCATCTAGCTACAAAACATTTTTCCAGTAACCTTCTGTCTTGTCCAGGTTTTGGTTAGTATACTGCAGATGGGCTACAATGTTCTTTTTGGAGAGCAGTAGCTTTCTCCTTGTAATCCTCCCATGTACATAGTTGTTGTTCAGTGTAGATGGTGGACTAATAAACACTAACATTAGATAATGTGAGAGAGACCTTTAGC
The DNA here is from genome assembly GCF_032444005.1 of Ranitomeya imitator. Classification (NCBI taxonomy): domain Eukaryota; kingdom Metazoa; phylum Chordata; class Amphibia; order Anura; family Dendrobatidae; genus Ranitomeya; species Ranitomeya imitator. Next base: position 59,857,465 of record NC_091290.1, on the reverse strand, counting down.
TACTTAAATGTTACCTTGGGTTCCTTTGTCACTTCATGGACTATTATGTGTCTTGTTCTTTGAGATATCTTTGTTGGTCAACTACTCCTGAGGGATTGTGGGCTACCGAAGGGTTGCTACGGCAGCTATAGATCTATTGAAGACCTTCATGTCAGCCATCACAGAGCTCCATTGAAACTCAGCCTGTGTCTGAGATTCAAAGGAGGGTGTGGTTTTTACTATATGCAGCCCCATGGACTTAAAAATGAAAACATTATGGTTCTCGGAAAATGGTAAGACAATGCAAAAATGTTTTTTACAAATTTCTATTTTTTTTAACAAATAAACTAATATAAAAAACTTCACAAGTTTAGTATTGCTGTAATCATACTGACCTGAACAATCATGATGCCAGGTCATTTGTACCACTTAATGTATCAAATCAAAAGAGGGGAGAAGCCAGCGCTGCTTATGGTCAGAACGCAGGGCCGGACTGGCCATCGGGCTGTTCTGGCAAATGCCAGAAGGGCCGATGCTAGTAGTGGGCCGCTGTGCACCGACTCACCCCCCACCAGCGCCCCCGCCGCATTCAACGATACCGGCGTCTATGACGCCGATACAGTTAAATGCAATGATGGAGGGGAGAGCGTCTGCTGTCGCTCCCTCCCCCATCATTCCCCGCTCTGCCCCTGACACTGCAGGTGCGCATGCACACACTGTGCCCCAGGCAGTGCAGACGCCGAGACAGGAGAAGGGAGCAACGCAGGCACGAGGAAAGGTGAGGAGTGCTTTTTTTTTTACTGGACTGTGGGGCCATTTTCGGAGGGGGGAGGAGAGGTGTGGACTGTGCTATATACTACTATGTGGGCAGTGCTATATACTACTGTGTGGGCTGTGCTATATACTGCTGTGTGGGCTGTGCTGTATACTACTATGTGGGCAGTGCTATATACTACTGTGTGGGCTGTGCTATATACTGCTGTGTGGGCTGTGCTGTATACTACTGTGTGGGCTGGGCTATATATTACTATGTGGGCAATGCTGTATACTACTGTGTGGGCTGTGCTGCATACTACTGTGTGGTCTGTGCTATATACTACTGTGTGTGCTGTGCTGTATACTACTATGTGGGCAGTGCTGTATACTACTATGTGGGCAGTGTTATATACTACTGTGTGGGCTGTGCTATATACTACTATGTAGGCAGTGCTGTATACTACTGTGTGGGCTGTGCTATATACTACTATGTGGGCAGTACTGTATACTACTGTGTGGGCAGTGCTGTATACTACTGTGTGGGCTGTGCTGTATACTACTGTGTGAGCTGTGCTATATACTACTGTGTGTGCTGTGCTGTATACTACTATGTGGGCAGTGCTGTATACTACTATGTGGGCTGTGCTGTATACTACTGTGTGGGCTGTGCTATACACTACTATGTGGGCTGTGCTGTATACTGCTATGTGGGCACTGCTGTATACTACTGTGTGGGCAGTACTATATACTACTATGTGGGCTGTGTTATATGCTACAGTGTGGGCTGTGCTATATACTACTATGTGGGCTGTGCTATATACTACTATGTGGACTGTGCTATATACTACTATAGGGCTGTGCTGTATACTACTATGTGGGCTGTGCTGTATACTACTGAGTGGGCTGTGCTGTATACTACTACATGGGCTGTGCTGTATACTGCTACGTGGGCTGTGCTGTATACTGCTATGTGGGCTGTGCTGTATACTGCTCCATTGGCTGTGCTGTATACTGCTATGTGGGCTGTGCTGTATACTGCTACGTGGGCTGTGCTGTATACCACTACATGGGCTGTGCTGTATACTACTGTGTGGGCTGTGCTGTATACTACTGTGTGGGTTGTGCTGTGTACTACTACATGGGCTGTGTTATCTGCTATGCTGTTGTGCTATATGCTATGCTGGTTGTGCTATATACTATGTGGGTTGTGCTATACACTATGCGGGTTGTGCTATATACTATGTGGGCTTTGCTATATACTATGTGGGTTGTGCTACATACTATGCGGGCTTTGCTATATTCTATGGAGGGTATATTATATTCTTTGGGGGAGGCCGTGTTATATACTATGTGACTGTGTTATATACTATTGTGGGGGTATATTATATTCTATGGGGGAGGCTGTGTTATATACTATGGGGGGTATATTATATTCTATGGGGGAGGCTGTGTTATATATTATGGGGGGCTGCAATATATTTTATGGGGGCTACATTATATATTATGGGGAGGTGGGCTGTATTATATTCTATGGGGGGCTGTATTAGATTTTATGAGGGATGATTGCATCATACTCTTTGGGGCTGCATTATATTCTGTGGGGAGATGGGTTGTATTATATTCTATTCGGGGCTACATTATATTCTATGGGGGCTGTTTTATATTTATATTCTTTGAGGGGTGATTGCATCATACTCTGTGAGGGGGCTGCATTAAACTATGAGGGGGGCTGCATTATATTCTATGGGGTGGCTGCATTATACTCTGGGGTAACTGCATTATACTCTGGGGTGGCTGCATTACATTCTGTAGGGTGGTGGCTGCATTATACTATATGTGGGCTGCATTATACTGTATCGAGGACTATGGGGAATACATTATACTATATGAAGAACTATGGGGTGCATTATACTATGGGAAGTGAATTGTACTACATGGATGACTATGGCGGTGCATTATACTATATGGAGCACTATGAGGAGTGTATTATGCTATATGGAGGACTGAGCAGTGTATTTTAATATACAGTTAGGTCCATATATATTTGGACAAAGACAACATTTTTCTAATTTCGGTTACAGACATTACCACAATGACTTTTAAACAAAACAATTCAAATGCAGTTGAAGTTCAGACTCTCGGCTTTCATTTGAGGGTATCCACATTAAAATTGGATGAAGGGTTTAGGATTTTCAGCTCCTTAACATGTGCCACCCTGTTTTTAAAGGGACCATAAGTAATTGGACAATTGACTCCAAGGCTATTTCATGGACAGGTGTGGGCAATCCCTTCATTATATCATTCTCAATTAAGCAGATAAAAGGCCTGGAGTTGATTTGAGGTGTGATTCTTGCATTTGGAAGGTTTTGCTGTGAAGTAAACATGCGGTCAAAGGAGCGCTCCATACAGGTGAAACAAGCCATCCTTAAGCTGCAAAAACAGAAAAAAAACATCCGAGAAATTGCTACAATATTAGGAGTGGCAAAATCTACAGTTTGGTACATCCTGAGAAAGAAAGAAAGCACTGGTGAACTCATCAATGCAAAAAGACCTGGGCGCCCACGGAAGACAACAGTAGTGTATGATCGCAGAATAATCTCCATGGTGAAGAGAAACCCCATTCACAACAGCCAACCAAGTGAACAACACTCTCCAGGAGGTAGGCGTATCAATATCCAAATCTACCATAAAGACAAGACTGCATGAAAGTAAATACAGAGGGTTCACTGCACGGTGCAAGCCACTCACAAGCATCAAGAATAAAAAGGCTAGACTGGACTTTGCTAAAAAACATCTAAAAATGCCAGCACAGTTCTGGAAGAACATTCTTTGGACAGATGAAACCAAGATCAACTTCTACCAGAAAGATGGAAAGAGAAAAGTATGGCGAAGGCGTGGTACAGCTCTTGATCCAAAGCATACCACATCATCTGTAAAACACGGCGGAGGCAGTGTGATGGCTTGGGCATGCATGGCTGCCAGTGGCACTGGGTCACTAGTGATTATTGATGATGTGACACAGGACAGAAGCAGCCGAATGAGTTCTGAGGTATTCAGAGCCATACTGTGTGCTCAGATCCAGCCAAATGCAGCCAAACTGATTGGTCGTCGTTTCATACTACAGATGGACAATGACCCAAAACCTAAAGCCAAAGCAACCCAGGAGTTTATTAAAGCAAAGAAGTGGAATATTCTTGAATGGCGAAGTCAGTCACCTGATCTCAACCCAATTGAGCATGCATTTCACTTGTTAAAGACTAAACTTCAGACAGAAAGGCCCACAAACAAACAGCAACTGAAAACCACAGTAGTGAAGGCCTGGCAGAGCATCAAAAAGGAGGAAACACAGCGTCTGGTGATGTCCATGAGTTCAAGACTTCAGGCAGTCATTGCCAACAAAGGGTTTTCAACCAAGTACTAAAAATGAACATTTTAGTTAAAATTATTGAATCTGTCCAATTACTTTTGGTCCCTTTAAAAACAGGGTGGCACATGTTAAGGAGCTGAAACTCCTAAACCCTTCATCCAATTTTAATGTGGATACCCTCAAATGAAAGCTGAAAGTCTGAACTTCAACTGCATCTGAATTGTTTTGTCTAAAATTCATTGTGGTAATATCTATAACCAAAATTAGAAAAATGTTGTCTCTGTCCAAATATATATGGACCTAACTGTATGGAGGAATATAGTGAGTGTATTATACTATATGGAGGACTGTGGTGCACATTATAATATATGGAGGACTATGGGGTATATTTTACTAAACAAGTAAAATGCTGCATATTCAGATTGTTTTTGCTGGAACAAAAATCATTGTTATCAGCAGCACATCGCCGGTGTAAACTGTAGATGTGCTGCTGATAACATGATCCTGTATGGTGATCTGTTAGTGATCGTTCTGTCCCATCATTATTCCTCAGACGGTGGAAAGAGGCCGGGAAACAAGTGTTGAACAACTTCAGTATTGTCGATCAAACTCATTTAGCGGCCTGAACTCAGCGCATGTAAATACAACCGAAATGCTTTTGTGTGATGTGCAATATGTTATGAAACGAAGACTGGCGGGCACCACTACAAGGGATCTCCCATCACATGCCACAAATACTAATATACTAGAAAAAGCAAAGAAAAGAAGGCATGCACAAAATGGGGATCACCACACTATAAATCATACAAATATTACAAAATTTATTGAAGTCCAAAAGCACTGAACACTGCAAAAAACACTTAAAAACACATAAAACAACCATATGCATGGTAAATACAAAGACCCATAATAGGGTCTAAAACCCTGGTTCAAAAACCGCCCCCACACACAATAAAGTGATCTAAAGCAGTATGGTACACTGAAAGAAGATACACAATGCAGACATATAAGCAAAGATAGTAGTCTAGTATACAGTTCTAAAATTACATATAAGCAAAAGATATCCAATCCAATATATCTATGCAGACAATGTAGACAGCATGAATAAACCCCCCGTAAATCCTAGGGATACCAGTCTAGCATAGAAGCACAAAAAGGTCGTGCCTGATAAATGGGATAGGAAAATATATAACCTGTATAGGGCCCAGCCTTGACCCTTGTGAGGAGTCAAGGGATGCTGCAGGACAGACAGGGAGGGTGGAGAACCAGGGCACAAAAACGCCCAACGCGTGTCGCCAGAGAACACTGGCTTCTTCAGGGGCAGTGGATACAGTGAAGGTGCCCACATTATAAATACCTGGTAATTATGTGAGGCCAGGAACAGCTGATGCCTAGTATACCGCGCAAAGTACATGGCGCTGGAGCTGACCGGAGAAGACCGGGAAACCGGAAATGACGAGAGACGCCGGCATCTGCGCAATACAGCAGAGCTTCAAGGATGAGAAATCTCCAGAGTGTGGGCTGCTGGCAAGTGCGCACGCGCGTAGTACATAGCGCTGAAGCTGGCCGGAGAAGTGACAAAACACCGGCACCTGCGCAATGCAGCAGAACTTCTGGGCGGGCTGCTGGCAAGTGCGTACGCGCCGATCGGCGCATGCGCACTAAGTACCAGCACCTGCTACGCCCGCAAAAAAGGCTCTCGGCCGAGAGCAGAGAAGCACTTAGGAAATATGATAGAGCAAAGAATGGCAAAGGGGCGGAAAAGTGGACTGTTGAATGGTGCATAGAAGGCACAGAACAAAGGCATATCCGCCAATAGGGACATAATAACAAAGATGTTCAAGATAAGGCAACCTGTGACTGCAATGTATTAGCAAATTTACACAATAACTCAGAAGGACATATATTAAAGAATATAAGGATAGTTCCAGAAGAATAATAATACAAAACAAAAAACAAAAAAAAAAAAAAAAAAAAATTATACATATATATATATATATATATATATATATATATATATATATATATATATATATATATATATATATATATACACATATCTATATAAAAATAAAATGTAATAATAATAACAAAAACAACCCATAAATCTGCATGATGGTATATACTAAAATGCAGGCAGGTTGCCAAAAGATCTAGATATAATGTTACAGCAACAACTGCATAAGGGCATCATTTTAGGACATAGAAACCATTAATGAAGAATCAAAACAGAATATTACAACTGTTTATAGTTACCAGAGAATAAAAGTTCTTCATTTAGTCCTTGTGGGGCGAGGCATCGGAGATCATGGATCCATTTGGATTCACATCGTAATAATTTCTTCACTCTGTCTCCGCCTCTGATGTTTAGTGGAACCATCTCCAGTCCCATGACCTTTAAGCCCCTAATACGGCCCTGATGAATGTCCAAAAAATGTGTTGCCACTGATGAGATATTCTTGCCCTTCTCTCGATCCTTCTGAGCCGTAGCAATGTTTGATAAATGCTGTTGAACTCTTCTTCGTAATTCTTGGGTCGTTTGGCCCACGTAGATTTTGGGACAGTCACATATTATGGCATAAACCAATGAGCGGCTTTTACAGTTGAAGAAAGACTTCCTAGGTTTAATCTGGAAAGGAAAAATAGATAGTGATAGACCATCCTGGGCTACAATATGTTGGCAAATATTACAGCTTCCACAAGGGTAAGTACCAAATGTCCTTGTGCCCCTATTGAGTCTAGTAGTAGGGCGGATAAAGTGGCTATGGCATAACAGGTCCTTCAGGTTGCTGGCCCTCCTGGCTATAAGTTTAGGTGTTTCTGCAATGTGGGGCTTTAGCTTTGGTTCGCTGAGCAGGATCCCCCAGCTACGGTCCAAGATTTTATAGACATCCCCCCACTGATTGTTAAATGTAGTGACGATGCCCAAGGGCCTAAAGGACTCACGTGTCTGTCTTTGAAATAGGTCCGTCCGTTCACTAGTTTTTGCTCTCTGGTAAGCCGAGGAAATGATAGCCTTTGGATATCCCCGATGTTTAAAGCGGTCAGTCAATTTCCGAGCCTCCATATTAAAGTCAGCCGTCGCACTGCAGTTTCTCCTCAATCGAAGAAATTGGCCAGTTGGAATCCCATTTTTTAAAAACCTAGGATGGAAGCTAGAATAATGCAAAAGGCTGTTCGTAGCTGTCGGTTTACGATAAAGAGTAGTAGCAATATACGAACCATCCAAAGTCAGCTTCAAATCTAGGAATTCCACTGAGGTCCGTGATAGATGTGAGGTGAGCCGGATATTAAAAGGATTGTTGTTGAGATCCGCGAGGAAAAGATGGTAATCCTCCTCTGTGCCTGTCCAAAACATTATGACATCATCAATAAAACGCAACCATTTCTGGCAGAATTCCTTGTAAGCTCCATGTTTAAAGACCACCGACTCCTCCCACCACCCCAAAAAAAGGTTTGCATAGGATGGTGCGCACCGTGCCCCCATGGCAGTGCCTTTTACTTGTCTATAGAATATTCCATCAAAGACAAAGTAATTCTTGTCAAGGACAAAAAATAAAAGATCTAAAATAAATTGATCATGTCCTCTATCCCCTGTACTGTTATGCTCCAAAAAAAATGAAACAGCCCTTAAGCCTATGTCATGATTGATACTAGTATACAGGGACTCGACATCCAGTGTAATTAAGAGAGTGCCAGATGGTAAAGAAAAGTCCTGGAGTAGTTGAATCAAATGTGTCGAGTCCCTGATAAAAGATTTTAATGACATTGCCATAGGCTGTAAAAAGAAATCCAAATAAGTACATGGTTTCTCAAAAAGGCCACTTATGCCGGACACAATTGGCCTACCTGGAGGATTTTCCAACGACTTATGCACCTTGGGAAGTAGGTAGAAAGTCGGTACCACAGGATGGTCTGTTGTCAAAAATGTCACTTCCTTTTTATTCAAAATGCCATTACGGAATGCTAGTTCAAATAGGTGATCAAGTTTCCCCTTAAAGATGTCAGTAGGATCTCCAGGTAGGCGTCTATAGCATGTTGGGTCTCCTAATTGTCGTTCAACCTCCTGTAAATAAAGGGAGTTAGGCCATAAGACAATATTGCCCCCCTTGTCTGCCTCGCGGACCAAAAACTCCTTATTCCTTTGCAGACCCAAAAGGGCCCTCTGTTCAAGTGGACTTAAATTTCTGTTTTTATTACCGTCCACACGTAGGGTCTGTATTTCTCTGCAAATGTTGTTAAAGAAGATCTGAACCGCCGGGAAAAGAGAAAGGGATGGAGTGGCCTGTGAAGGTAATCTTCCGGAGAATCTTCTCCTAGTGGCATCGGTGTCATTCTCATTGAGCAAGTCCATAAGGTCCCTAAGGACTTGTCTTTCATCGTTTGGAAGTTGGTCCGCTAGAGAGGGATGATGGTACAAGAGTTTAAAAGTTAGTTGACGGCAAAACAAATATACGTCCTTGACCAGAGTGAATTTGTCAAGGGTGTTCATAGGAGCAAAAGACAATCCCTTTGTCAAGACCATTTTTTCTGCTGATGTCAAAACATATGTAGATAAATTAATAATTTGCAGATTACCTTGATCTTGATCCTGGGGGTCTTGATGTTCTACTTGACATGCTGCAGTCAGAGTTGGTGGTTCCTGCGATTGAACCTCGTCTCCCGTTTGTAGGATGGGGGAGAATTTCTGTATCCCCTGGTTTTTCTTTTCTTTACCCCTCCGAGTCTTGCGTCGACCCCGCCTACAGCCCCGTCGAGGTCGCTGGGGTCTGATGACAAAAAATCACTGGACGAGGCCTCAAGTCTTGTACTGATATCCTTTAAATTTTTAGGCTCGAAGGACACCGCCCTTTTGTTGCCTCGGTGCCCCCACTTATAGGCATGTCCACTAGAAAAGTCAACTTTGTCCCTTTGAAATTTACGTTTCTTGCCATCAGAGATCTCTCTTTCGTATTTCTCAATGATGGTTTTAAGTTGCTGTTTGAAGGAGGAAACTAATGATGTATCAAAACTAGCTAATTGAGTCTCTCTAGCCTTTATGTCCTCTTTTAATTTATTTAAGAGGACCTGATCATGTGCAATTAACATGTCCATAAGTATTACAGAGCATTTCATTAGACCACTCTCCCAATTCTGGCGAAAACAATTATCCACCTCCCAAGCAGGGAAAATCTGAACCCTGAGTCCACGAGGAACAAGGCTAAACACCTTGTATTCCTCCAAGCTTCTCAAATTCCACCACACTTTAGTTAGAGATTTGTGCAGATTGGTGAGTTCATTCGTAAGTTTGGAAAAACCTCCATCGTCATTAGTAGTTATGGCACTATCGCCACCCCCGGTTTCAAAAATACCTTTAGCCCTCTGGCTCCAGACTGTCTCCCTAGCCTGTAAATCCATAATACCAGTCCGTAAACTAGCTGAAGTAGTGTGCCACACTCCAAGAAAAGGGGGAACAAAGGAAAAACCAGAACCCCCTGAAGCCAAACTTTGAAACGAAGACTGGCGGGCACCACTACAAGGGATCTCCCATCACATGCCACAAATACTAATATACTAGAAAAAGCAAAGAAAAGAAGGCATGCACAAAATGGGGATCACCACACTATAAATCATACAAATATTACAAAATTTATTGAAGTCCAAAAGCACTGAACACTGCAAAAAACACTTAAAAACACATAAAACAACCATATGCATGGTAAATACAAAGACCCATAATAGGGTCTAAAACCCTGGTTCAAAAACCGCCCCCACACACAATAAAGTGATCTAAAGCAGTATGGTACACTGAAAGAAGATACACAATGCAGACATATAAGCAAAGATAGTAGTCTAGTATACAGTTCTAAAATTACATATAAGCAAAAGATATCCAATCCAATATATCTATGCAGACAATGTAGACAGCATGAATAAACCCCCCGTAAATCCTAGGGATACCAGTCTAGCATAGAAGCACAAAAAGGTCGTGCCTGATAAATGGGATAGGAAAATATATAACCTGTATAGGGCCCAGCCTTGACCCTTGTGAGGAGTCAAGGGATGCTGCAGGACAGACAGGGAGGGTGGAGAACCAGGGCACAAAAACGCCCAACGCGTGTCGCCAGAGAACACTGGCTTCTTCAGGGGCAGTGGATACAGTGAAGGTGCCCACATTATAAATACCTGGTAATTATGTGAGGCCAGGAACAGCTGATGCCTAGTATACCGCGCAAAGTACATGGCGCTGGAGCTGACCGGAGAAGACCGGGAAACCGGAAATGACGAGAGACGCCGGCATCTGCGCAATACAGCAGAGCTTCAAGGATGAGAAATCTCCAGAGTGTGGGCTGCTGGCAAGTGCGCACGCGCGTAGTACATAGCGCTGAAGCTGGCCGGAGAAGTGACAAAACACCGGCACCTGCGCAATGCAGCAGAACTTCTGGGCGGGCTGCTGGCAAGTGCGTACGCGCCGATCGGCGCATGCGCACTAAGTACCAGCACCTGCTACGCCCGCAAAAAAGGCTCTCGGCCGAGAGCAGAGAAGCACTTAGGAAATATGATAGAGCAAAGAATGGCAAAGGGGCGGAAAAGTGGACTGTTGAATGGTGCATAGAAGGCACAGAACAAAGGCATATCCGCCAATAGGGACATAATAACAAAGATGTTCAAGATAAGGCAACCTGTGACTGCAATGTATTAGCAAATTTACACAATAACTCAGAAGGACATATATTAAAGAATATAAGGATAATTCCAGAAGAATAATAATACAAAACAAAAAAAAACAAAAAAAAAAAATATTATACATATATATATATATATATATATATATATATATATATATATATACATATATACACATATCTATATAAAAATAAAATGTAATAATAATAACAAAAACAACCCATAAATCTGCATGATGGTATATACTAAAATGCAGGCAGGTTGCCAAAAGATCTAGATATAATGTTACAGCAACAACTGCATAAGGGCATCATTTTAGGACATAGAAACCATTAATGAAGAATCAAAACAGAATATTACAACTGTTTATAGTAACCAGAGAATAAAAGTTCTTCATTTAGTCCTTGTGGGGCGAGGCATCGGAGATCATGGATCCATTTGGATTCACATCGTAATAATTTCTTCACTCTGTCTCCGCCTCTGATGTTTCGTGGAACCATCTCCAGTCCCATGACCTTTAAGCCCCTAATACGGCCCTGATGAATGTCCAAAAAATGTGTTGCCACTGATGAGATATTCTTGCCCTTCTCTCGATCCTTCTGAGCCGTAGCAATGTTTGATAAATGCTGTTGAACTTCAGGCAGTCATTGCCAACAAAGGGTTTTCAACCAAGTACTAAAAATGAACATTTTAGTTAAAATTATTGAATCTGTCCAATTACTTTTGGTCCCTTTAAAAACAGGGTGGCACATGTTAAGGAGCTGAAACTCCTAAACCCTTCATCCAATTTTAATGTGGATACCCTCAAATGAAAGCTGAAAGTCTGAACTTCAACTGCATCTGAATTGTTTTGTCTAAAATTCATTGTGGTAATATCTATAACCAAAATTAGAAAAATGTTGTCTCTGTCCAAATATATATGGACCTAACTGTATGGAGGAATATAGTGAGTGTATTATACTATATGGAGGACTGTGGTGCACATTATAATATATGGAGGACTATGGGGTATATTTTACTAAACAAGTAAAATGCTGCATATTCAGATTGTTTTTGCTGGAACAAAAATCATTGTTATCAGCAGCACATCGCCGGTGTAAACTGTAGATGTGCTGCTGATAACATGATCCTGTATGGTGATCTGTTAGTGATCGTTCTGTCCCATCATTATTCCTCAGACGGTGGAAAGAGGCCGGGAAACAAGTGTTGAACAACTTCAGTATTGTCGATCAAACTCATTTAGCGGCCTGAACTCAGCGCATGTAAATACAACCGAAATGCTTTTGTGTGATGTGCAATATGTTAGTATTTGGGGCCCCATTATAAACTTTGCCTAGGACCCCACTTTGCCTAAAACCGGCCCTGCCTACAAGTGTACAAAGATATTATACAGTCACCATGTGACAAGTGAGCATGTGTAACTTCAAATGCCAGGGCTGAATTTTAGTACCATTCCGGCCCTGTCAGAACGCAATACATAAAGTGCATATGCACATATTGATTTCTAACGGTTTTTCAAAATGAGACATTTAGCAAACAATTGATCAATTCTTTGAGCCACCCCGCCGCATCACGGCATTCTCATATTGGGGCAGTCCTACTCTACATGTTTTATATTCGCTGTGCCATAAAGTCCCCCTAAATGTATTAAAAGCAAGACCACATTAAATGCAAGCTGTACCTGAAGTGTTTCTGAATCACTCCAATGGTGCCAGAAAGGGCAAGCGCAGATAAAGGTGACCAGGTCCAGATATAGACATTTCCGGTCCAACCTCCACACTGGTGTAAACTGGTGTGAACAGGTTTCTACAGACTTGTTCACTGTGCAAGTGGCCCATGTGTTTTTTGGTTCTATAATTGTTCTCTTGTTTCTACAAGACTGGGGAGTTCACCACTCCTCTGTGGGTCATTTGCATTGTAGCTGTTCCATCCTGCACGTCCACATGGATATATTTTCTCTCTGAACCCTGCTTATATAGGTACTATACAGATGATCAGGTTTTTAAATACATCAGATAGGGATTATATACATTAGATAGGACTGCTCTATTATGGGTATACCTTGGCAATTGGTGGAACAGCTTAACATACTTTTTTTGCAAAAAAACGTATTAACTAAATACCCTGTATTTTTTTCATTTTTTGACTAGCACTTGCTTATTTACTCTTACTTTTTTACAACAGAGTATTTTTGACCTTGCTGTGCGCTTTTGTGTCTCCAACCTCCACACTGCCCAACCAGCAAAATAGATAAAGGGTGAGACAGGCTTAGACACAGGTGCACAATTAAACAGAGCCTGGGGCAGGGCAGGGCTGCTGTATGTGTGCACAGCAGCCTATCAATCACAGGGAACACAGAAAGAATAGTGTGCATAACCCAGCACGCACGGCAACAGTAGTGGTCAACCACAAACCAATATCAAAGCAAAAGAGGGGAGAAGCCAACGCTGCTTATGGTCAGAACGCAATACATAAAATGCACATGCCCATATTGATTTCTAACTGTATTTCAAAATGAGACAGTTAGCAAATAATTGATCAATTCTTTGAGCCACCCCGCCACGTCACGGCATTCTCATAATGGGGCAGTCCTACTCTACGTTTTTTATATTCGCTGTGCCATAAAGGCCTCTTAAATGTCTTAAAAGCAAGAGTACATTAAATGTAAACTGTACCTGATGCGTTTCTGAATCACTCCCATGGCGCCAGAAAGGACAAGCGCAGATAAAGGTTGACCAGGTCCAGACATAGACATTTCAAGTCCAACCTTCACACTGCCCAACCAGCACCATAGATAAAGGGTGAGACAGGCTGAGACACAGGTGCATAATTAAACCGCCTAGTGCAGGGCAGGGCTGCTGTATGTGTGTACAGCAGACTATCAATCACAGTGAACACAGAAAGAATGGCGTACATAACCCAGCACGCACGGCAACAGTGGTGGTCAGCCATCACAGAGCTCCATTGAAACTCAGCCTGTGTCTGAGATTCAAAAGAGGGTGTGGTTTTTACTATATGCAGCCCCGTGGACTGAAAAATGAAAACATTATGGTTCTCGGAAAATGGCGAAACAATACAAACATTTTTTTTTACAAATTTCCCTTTTTTTAACAATTAAAATATTATAAAAAATTTCACAAGTTTAGTATTGCCGTAATCATACTAACCTGAACAATCATGATGCCAGGTCATTTGTACCACTTAATGTATACCTTAAAAATAATTACCAAAAAAAGCATCACTGTAACTTGTATTCTTCAGAATACATTATCATCAGTGCCACAATTGTTTCAAGATCAGTATATGCCTTTGGAGTGTAGGAGGAAACCAACACAAACTTTGTAGATGTTGTCCTTGGTGGGATTTGAACCCAGGACCCCAGCACTGCAAGGTTACAGTGCTAACCACTGAGCCACCTTGCTGCCCAAATGCTTAGGAAAAGGTGTAGATGCTCTCTAAGCCCCAGCAAAATATCCCAAGAGCCCTTGATATTTACATATATACATGGTGTGAGATAGCACTCACTAACGGGTAGGGGAATACTCGCTTAGTAGCGGGATTCACTCAGACAGGCACGGTTTTTCACTTAACAGTCTATGCAGTATGTTAAAGAGTCATAAACCGTACCAAGAACAGTCCATTACACACTGTATCAGGACATCACATTAAGTTTCACATCATTATTTTGTGGCAACTAAACACGCTGGTCCTCCTCTGACCAGTTGCAGTGGGTGACCACACAGTTCATAGAGCATAATAAGCATCAACAGTCTGTGGAGGTACCTTACGGGAGCTCCTGCTCCACACGGTGACTCCTTGTCAGTCCTCTTTCTCTGGGAAAGCTGCCTTACGGGGGTCACCAACTTGTCTGGCAGGGCACACCTCAGTCAGTCCAGACCCACCGAAGGACGGTAGCTTCCCCAACATAGTAGCTGTCATCGGTTCTGCAAGTCCTTGACCTCAATTCGTGCTCTTCAGAGATCCGGTCCTACTCCCAGTACCTCCCAACACAGAGGCCACTCAGGATCACGGCCTCACCAGGTGCTATTCAGGGATCCGGTCCCCACTCAGGACCTCCCAACCCCTGGCCTTTCCTCTCACAGGACCTTCCAGTCAAGATCCATTCAGGTCCATACACAGGAACCATGTGACCCACACCCTGGTCACATTATATATATCTGTAACCACTCCCATAGATGGGTGGTGTGTGTGTGTGGCTAGTTCGACCCACCCAGCTCTCAGAACTAGCCCTGCCAGCCTCCCTCTA